>NC_057812.1:425113188-425421078 GCF_018294505.1 Triticum aestivum
AAATCGCGGCTGCCGTCATATGCTTGTGCCTCTAATTCCAACCAATCCCAGCTATCTCCCGCCCCGCTCTCAACTGGGTTGCTCCCCGGTCTCCAACATCGATGCCTAGTGTTCGTCGCCATTCCTCCCTACCCTTCCCCTGCTAACCATACCCACCAACTCTAGCTTTCCTGCCCGACCGTGTCATATGTTGTTGGTGCCGCTCTCCTGTTATCTTACCTCGGTGTTGTCTCCGCCAACACAACCCCATCCTCGACCCCTTCTGTTGCCCTCTCGCACAACTTCTCCTTGCGTGCTATTTTGTGTCCTGTTTGGAGGGCCGCTGCACATGGGGGCCACCACCGCCGTGACATGCTCCTGGTCATTCGTGCCTCCTCTACATTGTCGAGTAACACCGCGGATAAAACTTTGTTGCTCAACTTTCGGAGATTTTTACTTAATCATGTCCTAATGTGGATGGCATACTTGTGCCGAACCATTGTGTTGGACGACCGGTGCAGACTTGAGAGTTCTGTCTTACGTCAATTTTTCTTTCAACCTCTTTGTCTGTCCTCCCCAGTCCCCATGTACGTCCACCCTTCCACCGGTTTTCCAACCCCTCCTCTCCCGCTTGGGTTTTCTTGGCCCATCTAAAGTCTTTGGATTTTTTCATACCACCACCTTCACCAGTTCACAACACACACGGTATGGACTATTAAGAACGCATGAACACCCTTATTTCCTGATACCTCTCTCTCCCTCTCTGCTGCAAACCGCCGCCGTCGCCCGCCCCTTGCCTCTGATTCCAGCCAATGCCGGTCATCTCCCATTCTCTTCTCGACCGGTGTTGCTCCATCTCGATCTGCAACATCGATCCCAATGCCTCGTTGCCATTCCACCCTTGCGCGCGCCCGTTGCTAACCCTAGCCACCGGCTCGGGCTTGCCTGCGCAACCGCATTGTGTGTTGTTGGAGTTGCTCTCCTATTATCTGACTCTGATTTTGTCTCCGTACACGGGACCAGTAGATGATCCATCCCATTAGGCTAGGGTGGGCCAATGGTAGAGCTTTTCATAAATTTTTAATATTTTTAACTTTTTCTGCGATGATATAAAGCTATTGGAAAAAACCCAGGGTGGGCCATGGCCCACCCTATTTACCCTCTAGCTTCGCCAATGCACACAACCTCCTCCTTGACCCCTTTTGATGCCCTCTCGTACATCTTCTCCTTGTGCGCCCACAACCTCCTCCTCGACCCCTTTTACTGCCCTCTCATACAGCTTCACCTTGTGCGATGTTCTGTGGCTTTGTTCAGAGGGCCGTTGCACACGGGCGTCACCGTGACCGCCACGTGCTCCTAGTCATCTCCGCCTTCTCTACATCGGCATGTAACACTATAGATAAAACATTGTTGCTCAACTTTTGGAGAATTGAATACTTGCGTTGAGCCATTGTGTCGGATGGGTAGTGCACATTTGAGAGCTAGGTAATGTACACCTGTCAATTAATCATGAATATGGCGATGATATCCATACATTTCAGGTAAAATGTACATGAGTTTGTATTAGTTCATGAAAATGAATGGTTGCATACAAATGAAATCACTACTATGATTTCTGATGTGTGTTTTCAACGCTTTTACATTAGACAGATTGTTCTTCTTTTACACGTGTTGTGAACTAGAGCAAGCGAATCATCCCATGGGCTAAATATTTTTCAAGAAAGTGACCTTGGTGGGAAAGACACTCAAAAATAGGACTAAGATTTTTTCCTATTGTTTGGGCATGGTGCAACAAATCTGATCATTCCAGTCTCCTCGTATATCCACCTTCCATGGGTAATGGCTTTTCTTTATCTCTCATGTGTGCCAAATTTCTCAGTCTAAGTGTCGTTGCTCTCTGATGTTCAACTCCCTGTCCTTTGCCAATCAATGTTTTTCTGTTGGTTCTTTGATGTCCATGTTGATTTTCAGAATGTTTTGGTTGAATTTTGTGATGCAAGTAACACGAGATCAAATATGATGGTAAGTTCAGTTTCTGGAGCCTCAATTCATTTTCCAAATTCATGGATTCTCAGTTCCACGGGACTTGCTATACGGTACATGTATGGAATTTGCTTGCTCTACGTGTATGATTTTGCTCAGGTTTCAGCCCGGTGCCAGTTGTTGTTTTTGCTTGTTTTTTGTTTTATAGAAAATCGATACCTACAAAGGTCCAAAAACGATGCCAATTTTTGACCTTTTTCTAGACAAAAATAAGCCCTCAAAGTTTCAGTAGTCATCGAGAGGAAGTTCGAGGGCACCACAAGGGCAGGCGGCCCGACCAGGGGGGTGGCTACGCCACCTGGCCTTGTGGGCTCCCTGAGTCTCTATTTGCCCCAATTCCTGGCCTACAAATACACATATATTCTTAAACCCTCAAAGCGACACCCAAAGTGGTGGCAATCCTCATCAGGCAACAAGGTGGATATGAAGATAAATTGCCCTCAATGCAATCAGCATTCCCTGCCTCATGTACATGGCGGCTTCTAGCACGATGAATTACTTGGTAATATCCCCATGGATCAGGTGGTGATTAATCCCCAGAATGAGAATCTCGGTGCCCCTTATGAAGGTGTACATGTTGCTGTTGCTGATCTAGATAACCACAATGTTGCTTTGGGTGACAATGTTGCAGTACATGCTGATGTTGCAGTCAATGCAGTTGATCATAATGTTGCAGTACAACCAAATGCTCCTACGAACAATGATGCCAATGATCATAGTACTGTGCCTGGACTGCCTCCTGATAATGATATGAACAGCAATACTGGTCCTGAGTTTATCCCTCTGCCTGCTGCCTCCAGTCCTATATTTGTTCCTAGCAATGTCAACATGAACTATAATGATATTCCTTCCTCAAGTAATGCACAATCTATTCATACTAGTTGAAGGAAATATGCCCTAGAGGCAATAATAAAGTTGTTATTTTATATTTCCTTATTCATGACAAAGGCTTATTATTCATGCTAGAATTGTATTGACCGGAAACTTAAATACATGTGTGAATATATAAACAAATACCGTGTCCCTAGTAAGCCTCTACTAGACTAGCTCGTTGATCAAAGATGGTTAAGGTTTCCTAACCATAGACATGTGTTGTCATTTGATAACGGGATCACATCATTAGGAGAATGATGTGATGGGCAAGACCCATCCATTAGCTTAGCATATTGATTGTTCAGTTTATTGATATTGCTTTCTTCATGTCAAAAAAATATTCCTCCAACTATGAGATTATGCAACTCATGGATACTGGAGGAATACCTTGTGTGCTATCAAACGTCACAACGTAACTGGGTGATCATAAAGATGCTCTACAGGTATCTTCGAAGGTGTTTGTTGAGTTGGCATAGATCGAGATTAGGATTTTTCACTCCTAGTATCGAAGAGGTATCTCTGGGCCCTCTCGGTAATACACATCATAAGAAGCCTTGCAAGCAAAGTGACTAATGAGTTAGTTGCAGGATGATGTATTACAGAACGAGTAAAGACACTTGTCGGTAACGAGATTGAACTAGGTATGTGAAGGAAATATGCCCTAGAGGCAATATTAAAGTTGTTATTTATATTTCCTTATATCATGATAAATGTTTATTATTCATGCTAGAATTGTATTAACCGGATACTTAGTACATGTGTGAATATATAGACAAACAGAGTGTCAGTAGTTTGCCTCTACTTGACTAGCTCGTTGAGTCAATGATGGTTATGTTTCCTAACCATAGACATGAGTTGTCATTTGATTAACGGGATCACATCATTAGAGAATGATGTGATTGACTTGACCCATCTGTTAGCTTAGCATGATGATCGTTTAGTTTGTTGCTATTGCTTTCTCCATAACTATACATGTTCCTATGACTATGAGATCATGCAACTCCCGAATACCGGAGGAACACTTTGTGTGCTACCAAACGTCACAACTTAATTGGGTGATTATAAAGGTGTTCTACAGGTGTCTCCGATGGTGTTTGTTGAGTTGGCATGAACCAAGATTAGGATTTGTCACTTAGATTGTCAGAGAGGTATCTCTGGGCCCTCTCGGTAATGTACATCACTATAAGCCTTGCAAGCAATGTAGCTAATGAGTTAGTTACAGAATGTAGCATTACGGAATGAGTAAAGAGACTTGCCGTTAACGAGTTTGAAACAGGTATTGAGATACCGACGACCGAATCTTGGGAAGTAACATACCAATGACAAAGGGAACAACGTATATCGTTATGCGATTTGACCGATAAAGATCTTCGTAGAATATGTAGGAACCAATATGAGCATCCAGGTTCCACTATTGGTTATTGACCGGAGACATGTCTCGGTCATGTCTACATAGTTCTCAAACCCGTAGGGTCCGCACGCTTAAAGTTCAATGACAATCGGTATTACGAGTTTATGTGTTTTGATGTACCGAAGGTAGTTCGGAGTCCTGAATTTCATCACGGACATGATGAGGAGTCTCTAAACGGTCGAGACATAAAGATCGATACATTGGAAGCCTATGTTTGGACATCGGAATGGTTCCGGATGAGTTCGGGCATTTTCCGGAGTACCGGGAGGTTACCGGAACCCCCAGGGGAGTATATGGGCCTTATTGGGCCTTAGTGGAAAAGAGGAGAGGGAAGGAAAAGGTGGGAGGTGCGCCCCCTAGCCCAATCCGAATTGGGAGGGCGCCGGCCTCCCCCTTTCCTTTCTCCTCTCCTCCCCTTCCGTCTCTCCTACTCCTACTACATGGAAGGGGCGAATCCTACTCCCGGTGGGAGTAGGACTCCCCTTGGGCGCGCCATAGAGAGGGTCGGCCCCTCCCCTCCTCCACTCCTTTATATACGGGGGAGGGGGGCACCCCATGGACACACAAGTTGATCATTGATCTTTTAGCCGTGTGCGGTGCCCCCCTCCACCATAATCCACGTCGGTCATATCATAGCGGTGCTTAGGCGAAGCCCTGTTCCGGTAGCATCATCATCACCGCCATCACGCCGTCGTGCTGACAAAACTCTCCCTCGAAGCTCTACTGGATCATGAGTTCGCGGGACGTCACCAAGCCGAACGTGAGCAGATCATGGAGGTTCCGTACCTTCGGTGCTAGATCGGTCGATCGTGAAGATGTATGACTACATCAACCGCATTGTCATAACGCTTACGCTTATGGTCTACAAGGGTATGTACACGATACTGTCCCCTCTCGTTGCTATGCATCACCATGATCTTGCGTGTGCGTAGGAAATGTTTTGAAATTATCGCGTTCCCCAATAGTGGCATCCGAGCCAGGTTTATGCGTAGATGTTATATGCACGAGTAGAACACAAAGGAGTTGTGGGCGTGGGTATATACATATTGCTTGCTGTCACTAGTTGATTCTTGAATCAACGACATTGTTAGATGAAGTGGCCCACACCGACATTACGCGCACACTTACGCGAGACTGGTTCTACCGACGTGCTTCGCACACAGGTGGCTAGTGGGTGTCTATTTCTCCAGCTTTAGTTGAATCGGATTCAATGAACATGGTTCTTTCTGAAGATCAAAAAACAATCACTATACCATGTTGTGGTTTTTGATGCGTAGGTAAGAGCAGTTATTGCTCAGCCCGTAGCAGCCATGTAAAACTTGCAACAACAAAGTAGAGGACGTCTAACTTGTTTTTGCAGGGCATGTTGTGATGTGATATGGTCAAGACATGATACTAAATTTTATTGTATGAGATGATCATGTTTTGTAACACAGTTATCGGCAACTGGCAGGAGCCATATGGTTGTCGCTTTATTGTATGAAATGCATTCACCATGTAATTGCTTTACTTTATCACTAAGCGGTTGTGATAGTCGTATAAGCAATAGTTGGCGAGACGACAACGATGCTTCGATGGAGATCAAGGTGTCAAGCCGGTGACCATGGTGATCATGACGGTGCTTTGGAGATGGAGATCAAAGGCACAAGATGATGATGGCCATATCATATCACTTATATTGATTGCATGTTATGTTTATCTTTATGCATCTTATTTTGCTTAGTTTTGCGGTAGCATTATAAGATGATCTCTCACTAAATTTAAAGGTATAAGTGTTCTCCCTGAGTATGCACCGTTGCAACAGTTTGTCGTGCCGAGACACCACATGAAGATCGGGTGTGATAAGCTCTACGTTCACATACAACGGGTGCAAGCCAGTTTTGCACACGCAGAATACTCGGGTTAAACTTGACGAGCCTAGCATATGCAAATATGGCCTCGGAACACTGGAGACCAAAAGGTCGAGCGTGAATCATATAGTAGATATGATCAACATAGTGATGTTCACCATTGAAAACTACTCCATCTCACGTGATGATCGTACATGGTTTAGTTGATATGGATCACGTGATCACTTAGATGATTAGAGAGATGTCTATCTAAGTGTGAGTTCTTAAATAATTTGATTAATTGAACTTTAATTTATCATGAACTTAGTACCTGATAGTATTTTGCATGTCTATGTTGTTGTATATAGATGGCCTGTGCTGTTGTTCCGTTGAATTTTAATGCGTTCCTAGAGAAAGCTAAGTTGAAAGATGATGTTAGCAACTACACGGACTGGGTCCATAACTTGAGGATCATCCTCATTGCTGCACAGAAGAATTATGTCCTGGAAGCACCGCTAAGTGACAAACCCGCTGTAGGAGCAACACCAGATGTTATGAACACCTGGCAGAGCAAAGCTGATGACTACTCGATAGTTCAATGTGCCATGCTTTATGGCTTAGAACTGGGACTTCAACGACATTTTGAATGTCATGGAGCATATGAGATGTTCCAGGAGTTGAAGTTAATATTTCAAGCAAATGCCCGGATTGAGAGATATGAAGTCTCCAATAAGTTCTACAACTGCAAGATGGAGGAGTAGTTCTGTTAGTGAACATATACTCAGAATGTCTGGGTACCACAACCACTTGACTCAACTGGGAGTTAATCTTCCTGATGATAGTGTCATTGACAGAGTTCTTCAATCACTGCCACCAAGCTACAGGAGCTTTGTGATGAACTATAATATGCAAGGGATGGATAAGACAATTCCTGAGCTCTTCGCAATGCTAAAGGCTGTGGAGGTAGAAATTCAGAAGGAGCATCAAGTGTTGATGGTCAACAAGACCACCAGTTTCAAGAAAAAAGGGTAAAGGGAAGAAGGGGAACTTCAAGAAGAACAGCAAGCCAGTTGCTGCTCAAGTGAAGAAACCCAACTCTGGACCTAAGCCGGAGACTGAGTTCTTCTACTACAAAGGAACTGGTCACTGGAAGCGGAACTGCCCCAAGTATTTGGCGGAGAAGAAGGATGGCAAAGTGAAAGGTATATGTGATATACATGTTATTGATGTGTACCTTACTAATGCTCGCAGTAGTGCCTGGGTATTTGATACTGGTTCAGTTGCTAACATTTGCAACTCGAAACAGGGGCTACAGATTAAGCAAAGATTGGCTAAGGACGAGGTGACGATGCACATGGGAAATGGTTCCAAAGTCGATGTGATCGCCGTCGGCACGCTACCTCTACAACTACCTTCGGGATTAGTTTTAGACCTAAATAATTGTTATTTGGTGCCAGTGTTGAGCATGAACATTATATCTGGATCTTGTTTGATGCCAAACGGTTATTCATTTAAATCTGAGAATAATGGTTGTTCTATTTATATGAGTAATATCTTTTATGGTCATGCACGCTTGATGAGTGGTCTATTTTTACTAAATCTTGATAGTAGTGATACACATGTTCATAGTATTGAAGCCAAAAGATGTAGAGTTGATAATGATAGTGCAACTTATTTGTGGCACTGCCGTTTAGGTCATATTGGTGTAAAGCGCATGAAGAAACTCCATTCTGATGGACTTCTGGAATCACTTGGTACTTGCGAACCATGCCTCATGGGCAAGACGACTAAAACTGCGTTCTCCGGAACAACGGAGCGAGCAACAGAGTTATTGGAAATCATACATACTGATGTATGTGGTCCAATAAACATTGAAGCTTGCAACATATATCGTTATTTTCTCACCTTGACAGATGATTTGAGCAGATATGGGTATATCTACTTAATGAAACATAAGTCTGAAACATTTGAAAAGTTCAAAGAATTTCAGAGTGAAGTGGAAAATCATCGTAACAAGAAAATCAAGTTTATACGATCTGATCATGGAGGCGAATATTTGAGTTATGAGTTTGGACTTCATTTGAAACATTGTGGAATATTTTCGCAACTCATGCCACCTGGAACACCACAGCGTAATGGTGTGTCCGAACGTCTAATCGTACTTCACTAGATATGGTGCGATCTATGATGTCTCTCACTGATTTACCACTATCGTTTTGGGGTTATTCTTTAGAGACAACTGCATTCACGTTAAACAGGGCACCATCTAAATCCGTCGAGATGACACCTTATGAACTGTGGTTTGGAAAGAAACCCAAGTTCTTTCTTAAAGTTTGGGGCTGCGATGCTTATGTGAAAAAGCTTCAACCAGATAAGCTCGAACCCAAATCGGAGAAATGTGTCTTCATAAGATACCCAAAGGAGACTGTTGGGTACACCTTCTATCACAGATCCGAAGGCAAGATATTCGTTGTTAAGAATGGATCCTTTCTAGAGAAGGAGTTTCTCTCGAAAGAAGTGAGTGGGAGGAAAGTAGAACTTGACGAGGTAACTATACCTTCTCCCTTATTGGAAAGTAGTTCATCACTGAAATCAGTTCCAGTGATTCCTACACCAGTAAGTGAGGAAGCTAATGATGATGATCATGAAACTTCTGATCAAGTTACTAATGAACCTCGTAGGTAAGAGTAAGATCCGCACCAAAGTGGTACGGTAATCCTGTTCTGGAAGTCATGTTACTTGACGACGAACCTACGAACTATGAGGAAGCGATGATGAGCCTAGATTCCGCAAAATGGCTTGAAGCCATGAAATCTGAGATGGGATCCATGTATGAGAACAAAGTGTGGACTTTGGTTGACTTGCCTGATGATCGGCAGGCCATAGAGAATAAATGGATCTTCAAGAAGAAGACTGACGCTGACGGTAATGTTACTGTCTACAAAGCTTGACTTGTTGCGAAAGGTTTTCGACAAGTTCAAGGAGTTGACTACGATGAGACCTTCTCACCCGTAGCGATGCTTAAGTCTGTCTGAATCATGTTAGCAATTGCCGCATTTTATGATTATGAAATTTGGCAAATGGATGTCAAAACTACATTCCTTAATGGATACCTTAAAGAAGAGTTGTATATGATGCAACCAGAAGGTTTTGTCGATCGAAAAGGTGCTAAGAAAGTGTGCAAGCTCCAGCGATCCATTTATGGACTGGTGCAAGCCTCTCGGAGTTGGAATATACGCTTTGATAGTGTGATCAAAGCATATGGTTTTATACAGACTTTTGGAGAAGCCTGTATTTACAAGAAAGTGAGTGGGAGCTCCGTAGCATTTCTGATATTATATGTAGATGGCATATTGTTGATCGGAAATGATACTGAATTTCTGAATAGCATAAAAGGATACTTGAATAAGATTTTTTCAATGAAAGACCTCGGTGAAGCTGCTTATATATTGGGCATCATGATCTATAGAGATAGAGATCAAGACGCTTGATTGGACTTTCACAAAGCACATACCTTGATAAAGTTTTGAAGAAGTTCAAAATGGACCAGGCAAAGAAAGGGTTCTTGCCTGTATTACAAGGTGTGAAGTTGAGTCAGACTCAATGCCCGACCACTGCAGAAGATAGAGAGAAAATGAAAGGTGTTCCCTATGCTTCAGACATAGGCTCTATCATGTATGCAATGCTGTGTACTAGACCTGATGTGTGCCTTGCTATAAGTTTAGCAGGGAGGTACCAAAGTAATCCAGGAGTGGATCACTGGACAACGGTCAAGAACATCCTGAAATACCTGAAAAGGACTAAGGATATGTTTCTCTTATATGGAGGTGACAAAGAGCTCATCGTAAACGGTGACGTCGATGCAAGCTTTGACACTGATCCGGATGACTCTAAGTCACAAACTGGATACTGTTTTTATTAAATGGTGGAGCTGTCAGTCGGTGTAGTTCCAAGCAGAGCATCATGGCGGGATCTATGTGTGAAGTGGAATAAATAGCTGCTTCGGAAGCAGCAAATGAAGGAGTCTGGATGAAGGAGTTCATATCTGATCTAGGTGTCATACCTAGTGCATCTAGTCCAATGAAAATCTTTTGTGACAATACTGGTGCAATTGCCTTGGCAAAGGAATCCAGATTTCACAAGATAACCAAGCACATCAAGAGACACTTCAATTCCATCCGCGATCAAGTCAAGGAGGTAGACATAGAGATTTGCAAGACACATAGGGATTTGAATGTTGCAGACCCGTTGACTAAGCCTCTGTCACGAGCAAAACATGATCAGCACCAAGACTCCATGGGTGTTAGAATCATTACAATGTAATCTAGATTCTTGACTCTAGTGCAAGTGGGAGACTGGAGGAAATATGCCCTAGAGGCAATAATAAAGTTGTTATTTATATTTCCTTATATCATGATAAATATTTATTATTCATGCTAGAATTGTATTAACCGGAAACTTAGTGCATGTGTGAATATATAGACAAACAGAGTGTCACTAGTTTGCCTCTACTTGACTAGCTCGTTGAATCAATGATGATTATGTTTCCTAACCATAGACATGAGTTGTCATTTTATTAACGGGATCACATCATTAGAGAATGATGTGATTGACTTGACCCATCCGTTAGCTTAGCACGATGACCATTTAGTTTGCTGCTATTGCTTTCTCCATAACTATACATGTTCCTATGACTATGAGATCATGCAACTCCCGAATACCGGAGGAACACTTTGTGTGCTACCAAACGTCACAACGTAACTGGGTGATTATAAAGGTGCTCTACAGGTGTCTCCGATGGTGTTTGTTGAGTTGGCATGAATCAAGATTAGGATTTGTCACTCCGACTGTCAGAGAGGTATCTCTGGACCCTCTCGGTAATGTACATCACTATAAGCCTTGCAAGAAATGTAGCTAATGAGTTAGTTACGGGATGTAGCATTACGGAACGAGTAAAGAGACTTGCCGGTAACGAGATTGAACTAGGTATTGAGATACCGACGATTGAATCTCGGGCAAGTAACATACCCACGACAAAGGGAACACCGTATATCGTTATGCGGTTTGGCCGATAAGGATATTAGTAGAATATGTAGGAACCAATATGAGCATCCAGGTTCCGCTATTGGTTATTGACCGAAGACATGTCTCAGTCATGTCTATGTAGTTCTCGAACCCGTAGGGTCCGCACGCTTAAAGTTCAGTGACAATCGATATTATGAGTTTATGTGTTTTGATGTATGGAAGGTAGTTTAGAGTCCCGGATTTGATCACATACATGACAAGGAGTCTCGAAATGGTCGATACATAAAGATCGATATATTGGAAGCCTATGTTTGGACATTGGAATGGTTCCGGATGAGTTCGGGCATTTTTCGGAGTACCAGTAGGTTACCGGAACCTCCCAGGGAGTATATGGACCTTATTGGGCCTTAGTGGAAAAGAGGAGAGGGAAGGAAAAGGTGGGAGGTGCGCCCCCCTATCCCAATCCGAATTGGGAGGGGGCCAGCCTCCCCCTTTCCTTTCTCCTCTCCTCCCCTTCCTTCTCTCCTACTCCTACTACATGTAAGGGGGAAATCCTACTCCTGGTGGGAGTAGGACTCCCCTAGGGCGCGCCATAGAGAGGGCCGGCCCCTCCCCTCCTCCACTCCTTTATATACGGGGGATGGGGGCACCCCATAGACACAGAAGTTGATCATTGATCTTTTAACCGTGTGAGGTGCCCCCCTCCACCATAATACACCTCGGTCATATCGTAGCGGTGCTTAGGCGAAGCCCTGTTCCAGTAGCATCACCATCACTGTCATCACGCTGTCGTGCTGACGAAACTCTCCCTCGAAGCTCTACTGGATCGTGTGTTCGCGGGACGTCACCGAGCCGAACATGTGCAGATCGCGGAGGTGCCGTACCTTCAGTGCTAGATTGGTCGATCGTGAAGACGTACGGCTACATCAACCGCGTTGTCATAATGCTTCCGCTTACGGTCTAAAAGGGTACGTAGACGATACTCTCCCCTCTCGTTGCTATGTATCACCATGATCTTGCGTGTGCGTAGGAATTTTTTTGAAATTACTGCGTTCCCCAACAGTATGAAGATACCGACGATCGAATCTTGGGCAAGTAACATAACGACGTACAAAGGGAATTACGTATGTTGTCATAACGGTTCGACCGATAAAGATCTTCTTAGAATATGTAGGAGCCAATATGGGCATCCAGGTTCCGCTATTGGTTATTGACCGGAGAGGTGTCTCAGTCATGTCTACATAGTTCTGAACCCATAGGGTCCGCATGTTTAACATTCATTGACGATATAGTGTTATATGAGTTATATGATGATGTAGGGTGGAAACCCTAGGGCCGATCTTTCACAATTGGAGAGGATCGTACGAAGAACGCGAGGGGAAAGACAAGGGAAAATGAGAGGAAATACTCAAATCAATGTGAACAATCACACATGTGCTGGATCCACAAACATAACGTGTGATACAAGATCCAAACGTAACAAAGGACGATACAAGAGACGGTAGTTCTTCTCCGTGAGGAGGTCTTGAGGGGTCTTCTCATTAGGGGTCTTAAATCCACTTGGGGGATTTCCTCCGTAGAGGTCGTGAACTCCGATGGAGAAGGTATCAAGTGGATGAGCAAAGCTCTATCTCTCAAATGAGTTAATCCTTTGATAATCCTAATAAGATGGAGGAGGAGGAGGAGTATATATAGTCTAGGGTCATGAAAGGGTATATGGGCTTCGGCCCAACACGCTGTCAACACACAGGCATCGGACGTCCGATAGTTACCGGTCGTCCGGTGTCTCGCGGGCGCTTGGACGTCCGGTGAGTGTTGGATTTCTGACGTTTCAGCTCTGATCAGGTGGCGTCAGACATTCAGACGGGGTCAGACGTCCGGTGTGTCCGTCGTCCGGTGGTCTCCATACTTCTGACGTTTTGGTTTTGTGATGGTGGCGCTGGTCGTCCGGTGGGGCTCGGTCGTCCGGGTGCTGGGAGGTGTCGGACGTCTGGTACTTGTCGGTCGTTCGGACACTGGAGTCTTCACTGGCAGGAACTTGGGCTGACCGGTAGACGCTCTAGGCGTTAGACGTCCGACGGGGACCGGTCGTCCGGTGGCTGTCAACCTCAGGGAGCTTCTTCTCTTGGTCCTTGTACTTGGTGTCCTCGCCGTCTTGTCTGTTGGATGTAGTTGCTCCATGGCTATCCTCTAAGTACCTGATCATGCATAGGGTTTCTGCTTGAAGTAGTGGCCATGACTCATATGAAGAAAGTGGTAGTTCGGAGAGGAGCGAGTTCACCTTATCTTCGATAGCCTTTGCTCGAGCTCTTGTCATAGGTCCAAGTGGTGTTGTGTGAGATGTAGATATGTCCATGGGGATGATCGTGGGATGCTCCGCATCATCTACTCCCCCTTAGGAGAGATCCAACCTCGGATCAAAAGCCTCATCACCATGGCAGGGAGAGATACTCTCCGGGGATTACTGTAATTCGAGGAGTTCATGTATTCACTATGTGTTAATGCTGTCGGTGTTCTGGGAACCAGGGTACCCAGACTTGCCTGCCTGCGGCTCACAGCGTGGCTCCATCGACGGCCTTGTATGACCCATCTACAAGACCGCCCAGACAAGACCCTCACGAGGGGCCAAGCCTCGCGAGGCAGATGACGCCAAGATCTCCTGAGGGAGTGGCTGTTGGGAAATGTGGCATGGAAAACAAAAAAATTCTACACACACACAATGATCTATCTATGGAGATTTATAGAAATGAGGGGGAGAGTGTGTCTACGTACCCTCGTAGACCATAAGGGGAAGAGTTTTTCAAAGCGGTTGATGTAGTCGAACTTCTTCGTGCTTCAACCGATCAAGTACC
The DNA here is from genome assembly GCF_018294505.1 of Triticum aestivum. NCBI lineage: Eukaryota > Viridiplantae > Streptophyta > Magnoliopsida > Poales > Poaceae > Triticum > Triticum aestivum. Next base: position 425,127,201 of record NC_057812.1, read on the forward strand.
AAACGAATGACACCTTCGCATTTTGCACACATTCAGCTTGGTGACGTCCCTTGCCTACTTGATCCAGCAAGACGTCGAGTTAGTAGATGAGTTCCGTCAGCACGACGGTGTGGTGACGGTGATGGTGAAGTGATCCTCATAGGGCTTCGCCTAAGCACTACGAAGATATGACCGTGGGAGTAAACGGTGGAGGGGGCGCCGCACACAGCTAGCAATTGTTTGGGTGTGCTAGGGGGGCCCCATATATATAGGTGGGAGGGAGAGGGGATAGGCCAGGAGGCGCCCCAAGTAGGTCCGAATCCTACTTGGGTTCCTCGTAGGCCGGTGCCCCCTTCCTTATTTACTAGAGGGGGAAGGAAGGGGGAGGCCGAATCCCCCCTTTCCCTCTCCCTTCACCTCTTTTTCCCTCTCCTTTGGTTCGGCCCATATGGGGGGCCGCACCAGCCCCTTGTGGCTGGTGCATTTCCCCTCTTGGCCCATAAGGCCCATATCTTTTGCTGGGGGTGCCCGGAACCCCTTCCGGTGACCCGATATGTACCCGGTACCCTCCAGAACACTTCCGCTGTCCGAATACCATCGTCATATATATCAATCTTTACCTCTCGACCATTTTGATACACCTCGTCATGTCTATGATCTCATCCGGGACTCCTAACAACATTCGGTCACCAAATCACATAACTCATATAATACAATATCGTCATCGAACGTTAAGCGTGCCAACCCTACGAGTTCGAGAACTATGTAGACATGACCGAGACACCTCTCCGGTCTATAACCAATAGCGGGACCTGGATGCCCATATTGGCTCCTACATATTCTACGAAGATTTTTATCGGTTGAACCGTTATGACAACATACATTATTCCCTTTGTCTATCGGTATGTTACTTGCCCGAGATTCGACCGTCGGTATCTTTATACCTAGTTCAATCTCGTTACCGGCAAGTCTTTTTACTTGTTCCATAATACATCACCTCGTGACTAACTCCTTAGTCATTTCCTTGCAAGCTTATGATGTGTATTACCGAGAGGGCCTAGAGATACCTCTCCGATACTCAGAGTGACAAATCCTAATCTCGATCTATGCTAAGTCCACAAACACCTTTGGAGATACCTGTAGAGCATCTTTATGATCACCCAGTTACGTTGTGACGTTTGATAGCACACAAGGTATTCCTCTGGCATCCGGGAGTTGCATAATCTCATAGTCGAAGGAATATGTATTTGACATGAATAAAGCAATAGCAATAAAACTGAATGATCATTATGCTAAGCTAATAGATGGGTCTTGTCCATCACATCATTCTCCTAATGATGTGACCTCATTATCAAATGAAAACTCATGTCCATGGTTAGGAAACCTTAACCATGTTTGATCAACGAGCTAGTCTATTAGAGGCTTACTAGGGACACAATATTTGTTTGTGTATTCACTCATGTATTTAGGTTTCCGATCAGTACAATTATAGCATGAATAATAAACCTTTATCATGAATAAGGAAATATAAAATAATAACTTTATTATTGCCTCTAGGGCATATTTCCTTCAGTCTGCCACTTGCACTAGAGTCAATAATCTAGTTCACATCGCCATGTGAATAATACCCATAGTTCACATCGCCATGCGATTAACACCCATAGTTCACATCGCCATGTGACCAACACCCAAAGGGTTTACTAGAGTCAATAATCTAGTTCACATCGCCATGTGATTAACACCCAAAGAGTAATAAGGTGTGATCATGTTTTTCTTGTGAGAGAGGTTTAGTCAACGGGTCTGCCACATTCAGATCCTTATGTATTTTATGAATTTCTATGTCTACAATGCCCTGCATGGAGCTACTCTAGCTAATTGCTCCCACTTTCAATACATATCCAGATTGAGACTTAGAGTCATCTGGATCGGTGTCAAAGCTTGCATCGACGTAACCCTTTACAACAAACTCTTTATCACCTCCATAACCGAGAAACATTTCCTTAGTCCTCTTTAAGGTACCTAAGCATAATTTTGTCTGTTGTCCAGTGACCTACTCCTAGATCACTATTGTACCCCCTCGCCAAACTCATTGCAAGGCATACAATAGGTCTGGTACATAGCATGTCATACTTTATAGAACCTATGACTGAGGCATAGGGAATGATTTTCATTCTCTCTCTATCTTCTGCCGTGGTCAGGTTTTGAGTCTTACTCAACTTCACACCTTGCAACACAGGCAAGAACCCTTTCTCTGACTGATCCATTTTGAACTTCTTCAAAATCTTCTCAAGGTATGTGCTTTGTGAAATTCCTATTAAGCGTCTCAATCTATCCCTATAGATCTTGATGCCCAATATATAAGTAGCTTCACCGAGGTCTTTCATTGAAAAATTCTTATTCAAGTATCCTTTTATGCTATCCCGAAATTCTATATCATTTCCAATCAATAATATGTCATTCACATATAATATCAGAAATGCTACAGAGCTCCCACTCACTTTCTTGTAAATACAGGCTTCATCATAAGTTTGTATAAAACCATATGCTTTGATCACCTCATCAAAGCGTATATTACAACTCTGATATGCTTGCATGAATCCATTTGACAAATTTAATCATAATAAAATGTGGCAATTGCTAACATGATTCGGACTGACTTAAGCGTCGCTTACGGGTGAGAAGGTCTCATCATAGTCAACCCCTTGAACTTGTCAAAAACCTTTCGCGGCAAGTCGAGCTTTGTAGACGGTGACATTACCATCAGCGTCAGTCTTCTTCTTGAAGACCCATTTATTCTCAATGGCTTGCCGATTATCGGGCAAGTCCACCAAAGTCCATACTTTGTTCTCATACATGGATCCTATCTCAGATTTCATGGCCTGAAGCCATTTATCGGAATTTGGGCTCATTATAGCTTCTTCATAGTTCATAGGTTTGCCATGATCTAGTAACATGACTTCCAGAATAGGATTACCATACCACTCTGGTGCAGAACGTGCTCTGTTCGACCTACGAGGTCCAGTAGCAACTTGATCTAAAGATTCATGATTAGTATCATTAGCTTCCTCTCTAGTTTGGTGTAGGCATCACAGGAACAAATTTCTCTAATGTGCTACTTTCCAAATTGAGAGAAGGTACAATTACCTCATCAAGTTCTACTTTCCTCCCACTCACTTCTTTCATGAGAAACTCCTTCTCTAAAAAGGTCCCATTCTTGGCAACAAAGATCTTGCCTTCGGATCTATGGTAGAAGGTGTACCCAATTGTTTCCTTAGGTTATGCTATGAAGACGCACTTCTCTGATTTATATTAGTGTTTTGTCCTCTACAACATTCACTTATAGCTATGTCTTCATTGTTCGAATCTTTTGACCTAAGTGAATGTGATCGGACCCTAAACCCCCTCTATGTTTCTACCTTAGATTCTATCTATCCAAATCATATGCATTCTATTGAATCTATCGATTGTCTTCTCTGAGTCCTTGTCAGCAGAAGACACAGAGACAAAATTAAATCTGTTTTAATGCTATATCCTTTTTGCCTGAAAACCGGAGAAGCGGGAGCGACCACCCGACAATCCAGGCATGCGTGGGAACATGGAACAACTTCCCAGGTGTTGCATGCATGCCACATGTCCCTCAGATGTGAACCGCCAGGGGCATCTGTGTAATAATGCTGTGCCCTCCCTGCCCTATAAATATACACCACACCGCCATCACTATCTTTTCTCCCACCTCTCCACCTCACACAAACCCTAGCGCCACTGCTAGCTCTCGACGACGCCGGCGACGAAGCGCTTAGCTACCGCGACCTCACCGACGCCATCCTCACGCCGACCGCGGACCTCGTCGCCTCCGCCGCTGCCGTAGGTGTCTTCTGTTGCCAAATTAGGGCAGGGAAGATCGAACTGTCTGGCCTCCTCTCTACTCCGTCTAGCAGTTCTTCATGCGGTAATTAAAGCTTACTTTTACTGCCTTTTTTGATTCGATAGATTCATCCTTCTCCACCAAAAGTGGTTTCTGTCCCTACAAAGTTGGATCTATCCTGTTCTGCATCTCATAACATGCCTAGTATATTCACTTATGCTTCACACATAGTTAGATTCCTCACTTGTACTTATTCTTGGATTCGTACAAATCTGGAACCAACTCTCATCATATAAGTGAATGTCTTCGCGCTATGAGGTCAATGTCTTCAAACCGATTTATCTTCAAAATCTTCTGAGAATGCATATGACCTCTTCCCCTTCCCTCGCATCTCTAATGCTGTCACAGGTACATGTCCATGGGAGAATCCCTTGGTTCTCATAGTCTGCATTCATTTGCAGAGTTCTTACAGCATCACATCAATTCTCCTGAAGCCAGTTCCAGTCTGACCAGCAGATGGAAGCCTTTGCAAGTTCTGAAGCCATTCAGTCTGAACTTCATGGCGACAAAAAAGTCAGCAAGAAAGGGCGGCAGATAGCACCGTGGGAACACAACCAAGGACCTGCCACCAAATCTCTATGAACTATACAAGTCAGATCCTGAAGAGACCTATGGGGAACGCAAGAACCGAATCCAATGGATTTGATGATATTGGGCAGAGGAATGGTTCAAGTACAAATTTGTCACTGCCGAATATGTTGAAAAGAATGCCATCAAGGGCCCCTGGGGAGATATTGTATAGAAAGGTCTTCAGCCCAAGTCCAAGTCTGAAGCCATAGCTCAAGGTTTCTATCCTTGCATGGTCCGAGGACCACAGCCTGAACATGCCAACCCATCCAGTCTGCTATGGTGTCGTGAGGACAATCTCTTCAAGCGCAACTTCCAGTTTGCCAAAGAGTCTGCCAAGAAGAACAAGAAGGACCTTGGAATCGACTTCAACCCTGGTCCATCTGCTCCTCAGGCTGATGGCACTCGTGATGTCGAACCCAATATCATCGGGCCTTACTACAACCTCTATGGTCTCCTCACTCACATTGCTGTTCAAGGGGAAGCCATGGAGCACTCTGCAGACGATGCTGATTCTGATGAAGCGCCTGCACCACCTAAGCCACAAAAGCAGAAGAAGTCGAAGGCTTCAAAGCCTTCTGCTGCACCTAAAGCTTCACATGCGAAGCCACTGGCCACTGCTCCACCTAAAGCAAGTGTGCAGTCTGAAGATCTTTGTCGCATCTCCAAGAAGACCGAGAAGTCTTCAAAGCAGATGAAACCAATCCAGCACTCTGGGAAAGAACTCACCCCTGCTGATATTTTGCTGAATGAAGAAGCCACCATTGATTTGTCTAGCGACGACGATCTTGGTGATGATGCTCTTGAGATGCTCATAAAGAGCAAGGAAGAGGCGGAGATCTTAAATGATCTGCCCCTTTTCGATGTGGACATCTTGAACAACTTCATTGATGAGTGGTTTGAAAACCCCAGCATCAACATCGACGACCTTGAGCTTCCAATTGGAATCAGTGTCTCCTTCCACAGTGCCATTGCTACTGAGCTGGCTCTAGCTCAGAAGATCGTTGAACTGAAGAACAAGATTGATCATGAGAAAGCTCGGTTCAAGAAGAATATGGCCAATCTCAGTGTGGCTGATGTTCAAAGCTTCAAGCAGATGTTGCATAAGCTCAAGGAAAAGTTTCACCAGAAACGCTAGGAAGCCAAAGGTTCAAGAGAGAGAATGAAGTATTTTGCTGAGAAAAGCGTCCAAGCTCACAATGAAGCAGAAAAGCGCAAGGCTCTGGGGCGCCCTGGCATCGACCCTAGAATGGTTGCCAAAAAGAAGAAGAAGCCTGCTGTGGCCCAAGCTGAAGCATCAAGGCAGGAAGCACCAAGCATTGTCTTCCCTGCCAGCATGACAGGCTCGAAGCCTAAGGTCCCCACAGCTGCTTCAGAACTGAAGAGGACAAGGGCAGCTGTGGCCGAAGCTAGAAAGCGCAAGACCAAGAATGCCACTGATGATACCCCACAACCCAAGAAGCGGAAGACAAAGTCTTTGAAGAAAGATCGGGCTACTCCCACAGAGCCCCTCTTTGTCGAGCCAATCTCTGTTGCTCATCCTACATCCGAACACCAAGAGCGTCAGTTAATTGTTCACGAGCCTGCTACCACAGAGGCTCCTGAAGCTGAAGAAGATCCAGCTATTGACCCCACCGCAGTTGAAGACATTGGTCCTCAATACAATGTAGATGATGATGAAGTCCTTCCTCAGATTGAGCACCAAATGGTATCATCGCCTGTTCTCATGAACAGCGAACTCATCAGCATTGGTCGTCCTCTAACGCCAATTGCTCAGGATGACTCATGGGCTGATCGTCCTCAAGACTCCCCCTGTCAAGAATCACCAAGTACTCCCCTACCTCAAGTCACCACTCCGGTGCTTGACAATGATGACTTTGCGGTCTAGTCAACTCCCTCTCCAAAGGCGTCGCCCGCACTCCGCAGGCTTCGCAAAGGACCAAGGCCACAAGTCACTCTATCGAGCATTCCAGAAGGAGAAGAGCAACACAACTCAGTGGCACGACAAGTGTTTCCTGACGTCACTCCAACTGTGAACGTCTCTGAGTCTGAAGCCAGAGCTGCTGAAGACATTCCAGCTGCATCAGCCAATGACCAACAAGAACCCCGAAAAGAAGAAGAGTGTGCTGCCACACCCCCTACCAACCAAGAAGCTGTTCTCCAGGAGAACGTGTCCGACCCTCCAGCTACTCAAGTGGAGGTTGATAATACTGAGGCTGCCACAAACAATACTACTGAAGCCAATGACGTAGTCATGGATGAAGCTAATGTGGCACCTGAAGCCAATGCTATACCTGAAGCCAATATTGCACCTGAAACCATTGTGCAACTTCAAGCCCATGTCAATGCCGATGCTCCTGTACCACCTCCAAGGCCTCACACAGTTGAGCTGGCATTTGATGGCGGTTAACTTGTCATGGTTCGATGGCCTATCCTGGTTCCTCCTCCTGTTGCCGGATCACAATTTGACTACCATGTTGAGCACATGCCTCAGGTCCAGAAGCCAAAACCCAGGCTGCCAAGGTTTCCAGGTACATCAACTTCACCGGGATCATTCAATGTGAATGGCTTCATTGCACACAATACCTTCTTTGATAGCGCCAAGAACCCATATTCCAAGCCAAGAATCTCATTTGATCGGTTTTGGAGCTATCAGCAGCGCGGTTACTATTCTTGTGTCCTATATAATCAAGGGCGCATTTTCCCTCATATGCGTCTGGACCGTGAAGCCATTGCTGGCCTGCCCTGCTTGGAAGAAGCCCTTGACTGCTTCAGAGATGCTGGACTTCTACAGTATGTGACCGATAAAGAGCATTGGAATGAAGAGCTTCTGCTGCAATTCTATGCAACTCTCCACATTCGCGGCTACAGCAAGGATCCGAAGACTTGGGTCCTTGAGTGGATGACAGGCGATGTACACCATGAAGCCAAAGCCCAAGATATAATTGAGCTTACTGCCCTGCCCACTCCTGGTGAACACTATGAACCAGATTGTCAGCTTCACTATAATGCTTTGGAGAGCATCTTCTAGAAGCCTGAGCCAAATGCTGAGCATGATGAAGCCACTGCCACAAGATGCTGAATATCCAAAGGAATTCTTTGTTGAAGACCTAGAGTATCTGCCCCGCACTATTTATCATATCATCAGGCGAACTCTATGGCCTGTCAAAGGACATTCTCCTGCAACCAAGCTAGAAGGCACAATGAAGGCATTGGTTTTCTATATCTTCAATGGCATCAACTTCAATGCTTAGGACTTCTTCATCAGGCAATTGGATGCATCTGGCTCCGATATATTTGGTCCAAAGTTCTATGCTCCATGGGTAATGCGCCTCATAAAGCTTCACTCTGCTATCAACTATCAGCCTTCTGCGCGCAATCATCTCATATTCTTGCCAGAGGTTGATCTGTCTGTCGAAGCCATATACCCAGAGCCCGCCAAGGAGCCAATTTATCTTCACACCGCCGATCATCAAAGCTTCACTCAATCTATTGAAGGAGTTCTTGCTACAACTCATGTTTATCCTTTTGCTGGAAATACACGTGCACCTCATCGTGCCCATACTAAAGCCACTGAAAGCACAATTGCCCAAAGGCCTGGGAAGCGATCTCGTGTTCTCAATGACCGAGAGCTTCTCGTCGCCCTGCATCAAAAACAGGATAAGCATCATGACTGTCTCAAGCGTCAGATGCAGAGCCTCTTGGTGGATGTTAATTGCATTCGCAACCTTGCCACCAAGAATGCATTTGTCACTCATGAAACCTGTCGGCGGTCGTGGAAGAGTCTGACTTTGCTGAGCTCTGAAGATGATCTTCAATAGGATGGCTTCACAGAGAGATTCAAGTTTGATTCCACTCCTCCCCGGAACGCTCACTTGCGTCGTACTCCCTCACTCGAAGACTCTGACTACTCATCCTCAGCGGCAACTGTCAATGCCAGAGTCATTGATGACTAAGATGATGCTACTTCACCAACTACAACGTCGCCGCGTATCGACACTGCACCAAGTTCTTCTGCACCACCGAACCTAATGACGACCCTGCAGCTTCACCTACTCCTCAAGGGAATGGGTAGAAGCTCTATGTCTTCAAATCTTTTTGGTCCTCACTGACAAAAGGGGGAGAAGCATATGAGTTGTTAGTCTTCAAGCGGGTCTTTATGGGTGGTTGCTATATTTTTTTCAAGTGTTTACAACTCTCGCTTTTGATGCTTTTGGTTCTTTGAGTTATATCACTTGAACTTGATGGTCGTCTGCTACCTTTCTATCCACTATGTGATGCGATGATAAATTCTGCATGTGCGACGATAAATTCCGCACGAAGTCATTTTGCAGACGTCCATTTATCATTATGCATGTCATTATCTTTGTTATATCTTTTCATGCATGATGAATTGTCTTCATAAGATGAAGAGGATCTCCACAAGTACAACCTGGCATGTGCATTTGCATTCAAAAGCAAAATACTTATATGCACATCTTCAGGGGGAGCCTTTTGCTACTTATGAAGACAATACCTTAATCCTTTACAATTTCACATACTTTTATCCCCGTTGAAAACTTCAACCAGTTTGTCATCAATCACCAAAAAGGGGGAGATTGTAAGTGCATCTAGTGCCACCCTAGTTGGTTTTGGAGTATTGACGACAAACCTGGTTGAGGGACTAATGTGTTTGTGAGAATTGTAGGATAACACAGGTAGTAGTCCCTCATTGATTCAGTTTACCTACCAGAGATGACCCCTAAAAATGTGTGAAGACATTGAAGACAATGGTGGTATGTGAAGACATTCACAACGAAGATTGTGACTCGAGAAGACATTCACGTGAAGACTATGGAGTGCGAAGACATAGTTGTTTCGTAGTTTCCTTTTCTTCCTTGTTGAGTCATAGGAACCACCGTACTGTTAAGTGGGGTTCAAGTGAACAAAGTCAGAGTGACTGAAGTGATGCTCAACCAAATCCTAAGTCTTCGAGCAAAGACAATGAGAGCAAATCTTATCCAGAGCTGGATGAGTCAGCTTTACTTGTAGCCCAAGTTAAGATGCCGCGTGTGTTTGAAATCTAACCGTTGGAACATGTGTCAGTTCCTTAGTGACCCAGGGTCATTTCGGGCAAATCAGGTCGGGTTTCCCAGTGGCTATAAATGGCCCACCCCATACACCATAAATTGGTGGCTGCTCAGAGTTAGTGCGCGACTTTTGTCGTTTTGAGAGCAACCCACCTCGAAGCCATTGAGAGAGAAATCCTTGCGAGGACAAAGCCCCAAACACCCAGAGCCATAGAGTGTTAGGCATCACTGAAGTCTTTCTGTCTGCGTGATCTGAAGACTTATTACACTTGAGGACTGTGAATCCTCCAACTGGTTAGGCGTCGCGTTCTGAGCATCCAAGAGTCATTGTGGATTGCCGGTGAACGAAGTCTGTGAAGGTTTGGAAGTCTACCTTGAAGACTTACCAGAGTGATCGGGCGAGGACTAAGTGTCCTTAGCTCAAGGGGAATAAGGTGAAGACGTGGTCTTTTGAGTTGAATCTCAGCCTCCCTAACCAGACGTACAGTTGTCACAACAACTGGAATTGGTCCAACAAATCCTTTGTCTTCACCAAGCAACTGGTTCTATCTCTTCCTTCATTTATTTACAGTTTGTCTCTGTGAAGTCTTTTGCTTGCTTGTCTTATCTGTTTGACTTCACAGTGTGACAACTATTGTTTGGCTTCATACCATCTTCCATCTTGATCCTTACTTCCTAGCTGCTAATAGTCTTCATGCTTTAAGCTTCATTACTTGCTTGACTGTGGCTTGTCTAGTGTAGTCTACCTTCCGCTACATGTCAATAGGTTCATTTCTATTGTTTGTCTTCATAAAAATCACCTACTCACCCCCTCTAGTCGATAACCAGCACTTTCAATTCCACATTGCTTTAAATGAAGTCCAAACTCGTAACTCAAATATTCGCCTCCGCGATCACATCGTAGAAACTTTATTTTCTTGTTACAATGATTCTCCACTTCACTCTGAAATTCTTTGAACTTTTCAAAATTTTCAGACTTGTGTTTCATTAAGTAGACATACCCATATCTACTCAAATCATCTGTGAAGGTCAGAAAATAACAATACCTGCCACGTGCTTCAATACTCATTGGACTGCATACATCGGTATGTGTTATTTCCAATAAGTCATTAGCTCACTCCATTGTTCCGGAGAATGGAGTTTTAGTCATCTTGCCCATGAGGCATGGTTTGCAAGTACCAAATGATTCATAATGAAGTGATTGCAAAAGTCCATCTGCATGGAGTTTCTTCATGCGCTTTACACCAATATGACCTAAAAGGCAGTGCACAAGTATGTTGCACTATCATTATCAACTTTGCATCTTTTGGCATCAATATTTATGAATATGTGTATCACTGCGATCAAGATTCAATAAACCATTTACATTGGGTGTATGACCGTATTGCAATAAACATGATCAAATCATATTCAAGCTCAACGCAAATAGCAAATAACATTTATTTAGGTTCAACACTAATCCCGAAGGTAGAGGGAGTGTGCAATGGTGATCGTATCAAGCTTGGAATTATTTCCAACACACATCGTCACCTCACCCTTAAGTAGTTATGTTTATTCTGCAACTCCTGTTTTGAGTTACTAATCTTAGCAACTGAACTGGTATTAAATACCTAGGGGTTATTACGAACACTAGTAAGGTACACATCAATAACATGTATATCAAAATATACTTTTGTTCACTTTGCCATCCTTCTTATTCGCCAAGTGTTTGGGGCAGTTCCGCTTCCAATGACCATTTCCTTTGTAGTAGAAGCACCCAGTTTCAGGCTTGGGTCCAGCTTTGGGCTTATTCATGGGAGCGACAACTTGCTTGCCATTCCTTTTGAAGTTTCCTTTCTTTCCCTCGCCCTTTTTATTGAAACTAGTGGTCTTGTTAACCATCAACACTTGATGCTCTTTCTTGATTTCTACCTTCACCGAATTAAGCATGGCGAACAACTCGGGAATCATTTTCGTCATCCCTTGCATATTATAGTTCTAGTAGCTTAGTGATAATGACTAGAGAACTCTATCAATCACTATCTTATCTGGAAGATTAACTCTCACTTGATTCAAGCGATTGTAGTACCCAGACATTCTGAGTACATGCTCACTTTTAAGTGCATCTAGTGCCACCCTTAGTTGGTTTTGGAGTATTGACGACAAACTTAGTTGAGGGACTAATGTGTTTGTGAGAATTGCAGGATAACACAGGTAGTAGTCCCATATTGATTCGGTTTACCTACCAGAGATGACCCCTAAAAATGTGTGAATACATTGAAGACAATAGTAGTCTGTGAAGATATTCACAGTGAAGATTATGACATGAGAAGACATTCACATGAAGACTATGGAGTGCGAAGACATAGTTGTTTCGTAGTTTCCTTTTCTTCTTTGTTGAGTCATAGGAACCACCGTACTGTTAAGTGGGGTCCAAGTGAACAAAGTCAGAGTGACTGATGTGATTCTCAACCAAATCCTATGTCTTCGAGCAAAGACAATGAGAGCAAATCTTATCCAGAGCTGGATGGGCCAGCTTTACTTGTAGCCCAAGTCAAGCTGCCGCGTATGTTTGAAATCTGACCTTGGACACGTGTCAGTTCCTTAGTAACCCAGGGTCATTTTGGACAAATCAGGTCGGGTTGCCTCCTTGCTATAAATATCCCACCCCCTACACCATAAATTGGTGGCTGCTTAGAGTTAGTGCACGAATTTTGTCATTTGAGAGCAACCCACCTCCGAAGCATTTGAGAGAGAGATCCTTGCGAGGACAAAGCCCAAAACACCCAGAGCCAAAGAGTGTTAGGCATCACTGAAGTCTTTCTGTCCATGTGATCTGAAGACTTATTATACTTGAGGACTGTGAATCCTCCAGCCGGTTAGGCATCACGTTCTGAGCATCCAAGAGTCATTGTGGATCGACGATGAACGAAGTCTGTGAAGTTTTGGAAGTCTACCTTGAAGACTTACCAGAGTGATTGGGCGAGGGCTGTGTGTCCTTAGCTCAAGGGGAATAAGGTGAAGACATGGTCTTCTGAGTTAAATCTTAGCCTCCCTAACCAGAAGTACAGTTGTCACAGCAACTAGAACTGGTCTACCAAATCCTTGTCTTCACCAAGCTAATGGTTCTATCCTTCACTTCCCTTTACTTTATAGTTTTTCTTCGTGAAGTCATTGCTTGCCTGTATGATCTGATTGACTTCACCGAGTGAAGACTGTTTACTGTTTGGCTTCATACTGTCTTCCATCCTGATCCATACTACCTAGCTGCTGATAGTCTTCGTGTTTTCACTTCATTGCTTACTTGACTATGGCTTGCCTAGTGTAGTCTACCTTCCGCTGCATATCAATAGGATCATTTCTACTGTTTGTCTTCAAAGCCCCCGTGTTTCGAATACTTTCATAAAAATCGCCTATTCACCCCCCTCTAGTCGATAACTAGCACTTTCAATTGGTATCAGAGCAAGGTGCTCCCTTGTTCTGTATGATTCAGTTTAATCACCTGGAGTTTTAGCTATGTCGACTGCAGGGATAATCAAGGTCTCCGCTGCGTGCCCTGTCTTTGATGGCACTGATTACCCCTGCTGGAAGAATAAGATGCGTATGCATCTTGAAGCCATTGACGTCGACCTCTGGTATGTCGTCAAGAACGGCGTTCCCAAGGTCAGTGAAGGTGTCGCCGCTACTGATGTCAAGAGGTTCATTCAACTGGACTCGACCGCCAAGAACATCATCTGTGGTCACCTCACCAAAGGATAGTACGGCCGTGTGAGTGCGTTGGAAACTACAAAGCTAGTCTAGGACTGGCTCTCCAAGGTCAACGAAGGCGTCTCAACTCAGAGAGACTCAAGGATTGATGTTCTTCGCAACCTCTTCAACCGCTTCAAGAGAAACGACAATGAGAATCTCCAGCTCACATTTGATCGCCTCACCGATATCACAAATGAGCTTCGCACACTTGGCGCCACTGAGATCACCAAGCACGAAATTGTCAAGAAGATCCTGCGATCACTTGACAACTCATTTGACACCCCGTCCGTGATGATTCAAGAACGCCCTGACTTCAAGACTCTCGATCCGTCTGACATACTTGAGAGGCTAACACACATGAGTTCCAGTTATCTGAGAAAAGAGATATCTATGGTCCCAACTATGGTAAAACTCGCGCTTTGAAGGCAAAATCTGTTTCCTCGTCTGAAGAAGAATCTGATGTAGTTCTAAGGATCCTGAAGACATTGGAAAGGAGCTCGCCATGCTTGTGAAGAAGTTCCAGAAGTTCACCAAGAAAAAGGGCTTCAGAAGGTCTTCAAGATCCAGCTCAAGAAATGATGAAGCTTCCTCTCGTGACTACAAGAAGAGAACATGCCACAAGTGCAAGAAACCTGGTCACTACATCTCTGAGTGTCCTCAATGGGACAATGAGACCAACAAGAAGAAGAACAAAGAATATGATTCAGATGACAAGAAGAAGAAGAAATCCTCAAAGTCTTCATCAAAATCTTCATCTAAGTCTTCATCACACAAGAAGAGCTCATCAAGCAAGGCTCGTGCGTTTGTTGGCAATGAGATGGATTCAGAGGAGGAGTCTGCTTCCGAGGAGGCGGAGGTGGAGTCTGAGGAGGAGGCTAACTCAGGCATGGCAAGCTTGGCTCTAGCTTCAGCATATGTCGCCAAGTCCATCTTCAACACCGAAGACAATGGCCTTGTCACCAATGATGCTGATGGTGAGGATGACTCTGCTCCCACCTACTACTTCATGGCACGCGGTGCCAAGGTAAACTCACACGATGCTTACTTTCAAACATCAAGTGAAGATGACTCTGAATGTGAATCTAAACCTAGCTACAAAACACTTGCTAAAATTGCAATAGAACAACAAAATGCCATGGAGCATATTCAAAAGTTGCTAGACAAAAGCGATGACCTGTTGGATGCAGAAATGACTCGAACTCAGTCCTTAATTGAAGACATTAAAAATCTTCATGTTAAGTATGAAGAACTTGAAAGTCGTCATGAAACACTCTCAACCACTCATGAAAAGCTCTCCCATGATTATCTTCAAAGGAAGCAAGATCTTGAGAACTTGAGATCGGCTCATGAAGATCTTCAAAAGGAGAACGAGTCACTCCGCACTCAACAGATCAGTTCCGCTCATGTAGACTTTGATCCACCATGTTTAAAATTTCTTGAGTGTGATAATACCGTCTCTGTTGTTGGATGCTCTACTGCTGCTACTGTTGCTATGTCTTCACCTACTGATGTGGAAACTAACCCCTCTTCTGAAGATACCACTACTATTGTTGATGCGAATGACACGTTGAAGACATTGCTTGAAACAAGGATGTACGAAAGTCTCAAAGGGCATCAGTCACAGTGTGATGTCCTCAAGAAACCGATTCTAAACTGAAACCCTAGTAAAGAGGGTGTTGGGTTCGAGAGGAAAATGAATGTTGATGGTTCATACTGGAAGCCTGCAACGCCCTCGATGCGGCTATATCTCCCACGTGTCGAAGCACGACTTAGAGGCATAACCGCATTGAAAGCAAAGTCGCAAGTGAGGTAATCTTCACACAACCCATGTAATACATAAGGGAAAGAGATACATAGTTGGTTTACAATTGCCACTTCACACAAATACATGAATAAAGCATTACATCATCCAAATACAATCAAGGTCCGACTATGGAACCAAAATAAAAGAAGAACCCCAAAAGCGACAAAGGTCCCCGATCGACCCCAACTGGGCTCCACTACTGATCAACTAGAACGGAACAACACAAAGGACAAGATCTTCATCGAGCTCCTCCTGAGCTTGGTTGCGTCATCTGCACGGACTCATCGACACCTGCAAGCTGATTTTGGAAGTATCTGTGAGCCACAAGGACTCAGCAATCTCGCACCCTCGCAATCAAGACTATTTAAGCCTATGGGTAAGGTAAAGGTATGAGGTGGAGTTGCAGCAAGCGACTAGCATATATGGTGGCTAACATACACAAATGAGAGCGAGAAGAGAAGGCAAAGCACGGTCGATAAAAGTAAGATCAAGAAGTGATCCTAGAACAACCTACGTCAAGCATAACTCCAACACCGTGTCCACTTCCCGGACACCGCCGGAAAGAGACCATGACGGTTACACACGCGGTTGATACATTTTAATTAAGGTCAACTTCAGGTTTTCTACAACCGGACATTAACAAATTCCCATCTGCCCATAACCGCGGGCACGACTTTTGAAAGTTCAAATCCCTGCAGGGGTGTCCCAACTTAGCCCATGACAAGCTCTCACGGTCAACGAAGGAATAGACCTCCTCCCGAGACATTCCGATCAGACTCGGTATCCCGGTACAACAAGACATTTCGACAGGGTAAAACTAAACCAGCAACACCATCCGAATGTGCCGACAAATCCCGATAGGAGCTGCACATATCTCTTTCTCAGGGCACATTCAGATTGTCCTAGGTACGGGTAGGCCAGCCCAGAGTTGCCCCTGGTGGTCACCGGCAGCTGACAGGTTGGACCAACACTCAGAGGAGCACTGGCCCGAGGGGGGGGGGTGGTAAATAATGATGACCCTCAGGAGCGCGACTCCCAAGGGAAAAGAAAAGGCTAGGTGGCAAATGGTAAAACCAATGTTGGGCACTGCTGGAGGAGTTTTACTCAAGGCGAACTACCAAGGGGTTCCCATTATAGCCCAACCGTGTAAGGGACGCAAAATCCGGGAACATAACACCGATATGATGGAAACTAGGGCAGCAAGAGTGGAACAAAACACCAGGCATAAGGCCGAGCCTTCCACCCTTTACCAAGTATATAGATGCATTAATTAAATAAGAGATATTGTGATATCCCAACAAGTAAACATGTTCCAACAAGGAACGGTATCTCCATGTTCCAACAAGGAACAAACTTCAATCTTCACCTGCAACTAACAACGCTATAAGAGGGGCTGAACAAAGCGGTAACATACCCAAACAACGGTTTGCTAGGACAAGGTGGGTTAGAGGCTTGGTTCAACAATATGGGAGGCATGATAAGCAAGTGGTAGGTATCGTAGCATAGGCATAGCAAAAGAGCGAGCAACTAGCAAGCAAAGATAGAAGTGATTTCGAGGGTATGGTCATCTTGCCTGAAATCCCACAAGGAAGAAGAACGAGTCCATGAAGAAGACAAACGGACGTTGCCGAACGAATCCTCACAACACGACATTACCGGATTACCGAGACGAAGTACACTGGAAAGAAAGCAAACAACATAGTAAACAACCACTACAACAACATGGCACAATGCGCAAACAAGTATGATGCATGTCCGGTTTAAATATGCATGACAAGGCAAAGTGCAACAACCAAAACTACAAATTAAGTGGAGCTCAATATGCAACGGGTTGCATATTGACGGAACACCACATCCATTATTTAGTTCGATCTCGTTTATGTACCCAACAATATTAAATGTTGTTAAACATGGCAAGAGGGTGAAGCAAAAGAAAACTACCTATCTATGCAAGTTTAAATGAGGCCGGAACAACAAACCACAAGTCCGGAAACTCCTTATATGCATATATTAGGTTTGGTACTTTTCTGCCCTAAACACAATTTTAGAGTTATTAAACATGCAAAGTAAAGCCACCATGATAATCTAGGCATTTTTCTACCCCATTTACATATAAAGTTTATTAAATTTGGACCTACGGTTATTTAGTTATGAATTAAATCATTTTAGCATGGCATTTATGCAAAAACAAGCAAACAACAGTTTAAACATTTTAAACATAGATGAAAGTTGCAAATTATTACACTAGATGAAATTTTAGCCATGTTACATATATGACATGTTTTAAATGGATGCATGGTTCAAAAGTTATTAGCAGTTAAAAAATAGGGGCCGTTCTGTAAATATGCAATGCTCTGAGAATTTTTTTTTTTTTTGAGGATTCTGAAAAATTAATAATTCGCTGCCAACTGAAAAAAAACGAACGGGCCGAAACTGGCAGGCTGGCCCAACATGAAAAAATAAGGGCGCACGGGGGCGGCCTCACCCATGGGCTTCGGCCCGTTTCCGGAGAGGCTTGTGGATCCGGCGGCCCATGGCGATGGCGACGTAGAGGCGGCGCTGGGCCTTGCAGGAGGAGCTCGGTTGTTGGGGCGGCCCGGTTCGATACAGAGAAGGCGGTCAATGCTCGGGACGAGCGAGTCACTGCTGCTCGTTTCTGAAGAAGAAAGGCAGCGACAGGTAAAACAGCGGCGATGCAGGGACTTGGCGGCGCCGGCGGCAGGCAAGCATGGACCCAACCGGATCCAGGCGATGCAGAGGGTTGAGGAGGAGCGTCAACAGCTCGGCGTCCTCTAGGCGCGGGCAAGGAGGAGCTCCGGCGCGGGCATCGCAGGAGGAACTCGGGCCTCAGGTGCGGGAGGCGCGAACAGGATGCAGGGGAGGCTCGGGCAGGGACGGGCCAACGCAGGCAGCTCCGGCCGGGATCCTCCGGATCGAACGTAGCAGGGGACAGAGGGACCCTGGGGCAGCTCGATTTGGCCAGTGGCAGAGTTGAAGGCGCCGGGAACGATGGCGACAGGAGCTTGGCGCGGGCGAGGGACTCCGGCGACGAGGCAAGGCGGCGGCCACGGGCTTGGACGCACGAGGCTGGAGATGGCGGGGCACGATGCTGGTGACCTGCTGGTGGGTCTCCGACGAGGAAACTGCCGGTGGTGATGCAAGGTGGTTGAGACGGCTGGCGTTGGCGAAGAACTCGAGGCCATCCATGGAGTCGGGTGCTCTCCTGTTCGTACCTGGTATAGAGACGGAGAGGGAGTTGAGAGAGAGGAGGAGAAGGAAACGGGAAGGAGGAAGGGGAGCAGAAGAGGTCGATCCTGGTCGTAGGTGATGGAGCTTCGGTTGCCGGCCGGTGCTCGGGCTGTTGGGCCCCTAGGCGTTCATGGCTGCAGGAGGTGGACAAGGGGATCAGGGGAGGCGCTGGTTGGTGCAGACTAGGGAGAGATCGAGAGGTGGAGGGCTACGGTTTGGGTGGATCGAGAGAAGATCCCGATAGAGAAGGGATCTGGCGGCGATGGGACAAACTCCCGAACAACAAGGAAGAGCGGGTGGCGGCGGCTTCGGGATTGGGGAGGAGTGGATGGGACAACCTAGGGTTAGGGGTTGATCTGTTTTGGTAGGTGGTTGGTTTATATATATAAAAATAGGATTGAGGTTGGACCCTCCGATCGAAATCGGGTGGTCAAGAAAAATAGGTGAGGGAGTCCAATTAACAAAACAGAGATGTTTTATAGATGTTTGGGGATGATCCGGACACAACGGTAGCGACAGCCCGGGTCGGGTCCGGGACAATTTCGGACGCGCACGTGAGGGGTTCGATGCACTGTGCAGAGAGGGTTTTAGACCGTGCGGTCGCATTGGACAACTCCGGAAGCAAAGAGGGGAAGGAGGATGGACTAGGTGGGCTGTGGCGAGATTGCGAGGGGGAGAAGAGAGAGAGAGGGCCCGACATCTGTTTCCGGAGACCGAAAACGCCCGACGTATGACCGACTATAATGTCGCTATAGTTTAACGGTTGGGCTATCAAACGAACTCCGAATGCGATGAAACTTGACAGGCGGTCTATCTACACTATAATAAGACCACACGTCAACTCTCATTCCATTCCGAGAACATTTTCCGGCCACTTATAAAATAATATTTCGGACATGCCGCAGGCGCGTGCAAGTGTGTCTGGGCTCAGAACGGACAACAGAGGGAACTGGGGGAACCCGGACGGATGCAGGTTTTGAAAACATGATGATGCGATGCACATGATGACATGAAGAAATGCAACACGCAAGAAAATGACCTGGCAACAGCAGCAATAACTGGAAGACACCTGGCACATCGGTCTCGGGGCGTCACAAAGCCTGAGCAGTACCCAAAAACCACATGGGTCGCTGCAAAGGAACCTCGAGTGGATCCATCTACCTTATCTGGATTCACTTGTGCTAACCGTATTATCATTGATGAATCCTTTGATGCAAACTATAAACTATTTAAGAATCAGAATGGTGAAGTGTTTGCCAGGTATATTGGTACTAACTGCAGGAATGGACCACCTTTGAAGAAGATCTGGGTGCCCAAAAGTTGTCTTGAGAAACTTCCTATGAATGCCATCATGACACCACCAGGGAAGAAGACAAACCCCAGACCAAAGGCTTCATATGGTCCAAAGGCTTCATACAGACAGAGGACTCACCAGAGTCACCCTAACGCAAATGTTTTACAGGGAAACCATACTCAGACTTATGAATATGAGCGTGTTTTGTCAAACCGCTATTTTCATAAGACCAAGAACTATTCTGCTTATTCTTATGAGTATTATTCACCTCCTGCAAGGCTATTTGCTAGGGCTCCAAAGCCGAACTTCTCAGATGCTGCACTTAGACTCATTGCTTCTAAGCCACCCCTGAAGATGTGGGTGGTTAAGAAAAATCAACCCTCTTTTGCAGGGAAAGGTCTCCAGCCGGAAATCAAAGGCGTCTAATGCTTGTGCTGGGGACCTAAAACATCTTGTGGGATGCAAGATAAAATGTCCAAATGGTCTTATTATTTATTTCGTCCCAAGATTCCTTGACGAACATCCTATTTATCCTAACCAAGACCTGAACTTTCATAATCCGCTTGTTCATCAAATGTTTATGCTTCACAATACCCTTGGTGAAGCCTATCCCCCAAACTGCATTGTAGGGTATGACACCAAAGGCTTCAGAATGGATTATGGACAGTGGATGCACTAACCACATGACTGGTTATCGAAGTCTTCTCATGGATTCAACCCTACATCCATATGACAAGAGTCACATCACATTTGGTGACACTAGTAAAAGCAAGGTATTGGGTCTAGGTAGAGTTGCAATCTCAAAGAATCAGCACATGGATAAAGTGATGCTTGTTGAATCCCTTGGTTTCAACTTAATGTCTGTCTCAATGCTTTGTGATCTGAACATGATTGTGATGTTTGGAAATATCATTGCCTTGTTCTTATGGATTCCAACAAGTCTCTAGTCTTTGAAGGGACTCGAAAAGACGATCTATACATGGTAGATTTCTCAGCAGGACCATAGTTGGCCGTATGTCTTCTAGCAAAAGCTTCAGAGTGGTGGCTCTGGCATCGGAGGCTAGGGCATGCCGGCATGAGGAACTTGTACACTCTCGCAGAGAAGAAGCATGTCGTAGGCATCGAGTGCGTCAAGTTCAAGAAGGATCATCTATGTGGTGCCTGCGAAGCTGGAAAGATGACTAGGGCCAAGCATCCCTCAAAGAAAATCATGACGAGTTCCCGTCCCTTCGAGCTGCTTCACATGGACTTATTTGGCCCTACTCACTACTCTACCCTCACTACCACTTCTTGCCTCTATGGCTTCGTTATTGTTGATGATTACTCAAGATATACATGGGTGCATATAATGCTCTATAAGACTGAAGTGCAGGATGTCTTCAAACGATTCGCCAATCGTGCCATGATGAACTATGGCATCAAGATCAAGCACATCAGGAGTGACAACGGCACAAAATTCAAGTACACCGGCCTCGACACTTATCTTGATACATTGGGAATCACACATGAGTTCTCGGCTCTATACACACCTCAGTAGAATGGCATCGTGGAGCGCAAGAACAAAACACTCATTGAGATGGCACGGACGATGCTTGATGAGTACAAGACTCCAAGAAAGTTCTGGCCTGAAGACATTAACACTGCATGCCATGTCATCAACCGTGTTTATCTTCACAAGCTTCTAAAGAAGACATCCTATGACCTACTAACTGGTAAGAAGCCAAATGTAAGCAACTTTAGAGTATTTGGTGCTAGGTGCTGGATTAAGGATCCGCATCACACTTCAAAATTTGCACCGAAAGCACATGAAGGTTTTATGCTTGGCTATGGAAAGGATTCGCACTCCTATAGAGTCTTCAACCTCTTTCACTATAAAGTGGTTGAAACTGTGGATGTGCGGTTTGATGAGACTAACCGCTCGCAAAGAGAGCACCTGCCAAATGTGCTAGATGAAGTCTCACCAAGTGAATTCATCAAGCTTATGGGTACTAGAGAAATCATACCTTTAGAGGCTCAGACTGAAGAAGAACTCATCATTTCTGCACCTAATCAACCCGAATACACTACTCAGCCTAAAGTCAATGCCGATGATGAAGACAATGATCAGCAAGAGCAAAGTCTTCGTCTAGTTCATCCTCATGTTGCAAATGAAGTGCAGATTGAGAAGATAATCAATAGCATCGATGCACCTAGTCCACTCACTCATTCAAGAGCAACACAACTAGCAAATTTTTGTGGGCACTTTGCATTTGTCTCCATATATGAACCCAAGAAAGTTGCTGAAGCCTTCATGGAACCTGAATGGATTCAAGCGATGCAAGAAAAGCTTCAACAGTTCGAGCTGAACAATGTGCGGGAACAAGTTAAGCGTCCTGATCCTCGCAAGCACAATATCATTAGCACCAAATGGATCTACCGCAACAAACAAGATGAGCATGGTCAAGTTGTCAGAAACAAGGCTCGTCTCGTTGCTCAAGGTTACACTCAAGTAGAAGGAATTAACTTCGATGAAACATTTTCTCCCGTGGCTAGGCTTGAAGCCATTTGCATCCTGCTAGCCTATGCCAACCATCACAACATCCTTCTCTACCAAATGGATGTGAAGAGTGCCTTCCTAAACGGAAAAATTGAAGAAGAAGTGTATGTTGCACAACCACCTGGTTTTGAAGACCCAAAGCGTCCTGACATGGTATACAAGCTCAACAAGGCACTATATGGTCTCAAACAAGACCCTCGCACTTGGTATGACACACTCAAAGACTTCCTGAAGAGCAAAGGCTTCAAACCTGGTTCCCTGGATCCCACACTCTTCACGAAGACATATGATGGCGAATTGTTTGTATGCCAAATCTATGTGGATGACATTATCTTCGGCTGCACACACAAGAAATACAGTGATGAGTTTGGACACATGATGAAAGAGAAATATCAGATGTCCATGATGGGTGAGCTGAAATTCTTCCTCGGTCTTCAAATCCGTCAGCAGAGCAACGACATCATCATATCACAAGAAAATACCTCAAATATTGCGTGAAGAAGTTTGGAATGCAAGACTACAAAGGATACACGACGCCAATGCCAACCAAAAGTTATCTGGGCCCCGACGACAATGGTAAAGAGTTTGATCAAAAGGTATACCGCTCATGGTTGGTTCTTTACTCTATTTATGTGCATCCATGCCAAATATAATGCTTAGTGTTTGCATGTGTGCCCGATTCCAAGCGGCACCAAAGGAATCGCATCACTTAGCTGTGAAGCGAATTCTTCGTTATTTTGCTTACACCCCAACACTCGGACTATGGTATCCAAAGGGCTCAGGGTTTGATGTAGTTAGATTCTCATATGCTGATTATGCTGGTGACAAGGTTGATCGCAAGTCCACATCAGGCACATGTCACTTTCTTGGACGATCTCTTGTCTGTTGGTCTTCAAAGAAGCAGAACTGTGTATCCCTCTCCACTGCTGAATCTGAATACATTGCTGCTGGATCTTGCTGCGCTCAGCTTCTATGGATGAAGCAAACTCTCAAGGACTATGGCATCCATCTGAAGCATGTGCCACTCTACTGAGATAATGAAAGAACCATCAAGATTGCCAACAACCCAGTCCAGCACTCGAAGACAAAGCACATTCAGATCCGTCATCACTTTCTCAGAGATCATGTCATGAAGGAGGATATTGATATTATTCATGTCAACATTGAAGAGCAATTGGCAGATATCTTCACAAACCCCTTGGATGAGAAAAGGTTTTGCAAGTTGCGGTGTGAGATAAATATCTTAGAATCCTTGAATGTCATGTAGTTGGACACACATCCTAACGCTTATGCATGTTAATGACTTAGATGTGCAACACACAAAGTAATGTATATCTTCAATCAACGAAGACATACACTCTAAGTGTGAATACATTAACGCAAAATTTGACTTCTGAGCGCCATGATAATTGTGCACCGTGTCTGGGTCTAATACTTCCTATACAATGGGTAACGCCACCACCAAATCCTTTATGGAGTGTTTCGTTTGGCGTCATAATTGCATAATCTTTGCATTTGGTTTGTCTTCAATATTGATTTGATTTTTAAGTTTATCTTCGCAATGTTGTGTTGGTCTTATACTGATATATATATGCGTGTTCTGTCCTCTACAACATTCACTTATAGCTGTGTCTTCACTCTTGAATCTTTCTGATCTAAGTGAATGTGATCGGACCCTAACCCCCTCTGTGCTTCTATCTCAAACTCTATCTATCCAAGTCATATGCACTCTATTGAAACCAGTCAAATGTCTTCTCTGAGTCCTTGTCAGCAAAAGACATAGAGACAAACATTTAAATCTGTTTTAATTGCCATATCCTTTTTGCATGGATATCGGAGAAGCTGGAACGACCACCCGACAATCCAGGCGTGCGTGGGAACATGGAACAACTTCCAATAAGTTGCATGCAGGACATGTGTCCTTCAGATGTGAACTGCTAGGGGCACTTGCGTAATTACGCTGTGCCGTCCCTATCCTTATAAATACACACATACCGCGGTCATTATCTCTTCTTCTACCTCGCCACCTCGCACAAACCCTAGCGCATCCGCTAGCTCGAGTCGACGCCGGAGACAAAGCGCTTAGCTGCCGCGACATCTTCGACGCCGTCCTCACGCCGGCCGCGGACCTCGTCCTCTCCGCCGCCACCGTAGGTGTCTTCCGTTGCCAAGTCAGGGCACGGGAAATTGAATAACTCGTCTTCTAACTCTGCCTCATCTAGCAGTTCATCCGCGGTAATGAAAACTTACTTTTTATTGCCTTTTAGATCCGTCAAATCCACCCACTTCAACCAAAAGTGGTTTCTTCACTTCCAAATATGGATCCGTCCTTATCTGCATCTCATATCATGCTATGAATATTCACTTATGCTTCATAACTAGTTAGATTCCTCACTTGTACTTATTCATGCATTCGTACAAATCTGGAACAAACTCTCTTCAAATAAGTGAATGTCTTCGCTCTATGAAATCAATGTCTTCAAACCGATTTTTCCTCAAAATCTTCTGAGAATGCATATGACCTCTTCCCCTTCCCTCGCATCTCTAATGCTGTCACACGTATATGTACGTGGGAGAATCCCTTAGTTCTCATAGTCTGCATTCATTTGCAGAGTTCTTACAGCATCATATACACTCCCCTGAAGCAAGCTCTTGTCTGACCAACAGAAGGAAGCCATTCACTGCTTTGAAGCCAATCAGTCTGAATATAATGGCCATAGATAAATCTGCCAGGAAAGGTGGCAGACAGCACAGAGGCAACACAACTCTAGATCTGCCTCCGGATATGTACGAACTATACAAGTCAGATCCTGAAGAAAGTTACAATCAGCGCAAGACCCGAATCCAATGGATTCGAAGATACTGGGAAGAAGAATGGTTCAAGTACAACTTCATGACCCCTGAATATGCAGAGAAGAATGCTATCAAGCGCCCATGGGGAGTTATCTTGTACAGGAATCTGTAGCCAAAGTCGAAGCCTGAAGCCATTGCTCAAGGCTTCTACCCATGCATGGTTCGAGGACCGAAGCCTGATACTGCCGATCATCATCCTTGTTATGGTGTCGTGAAGACAATCTTTTCAAGCGCAACTATCAGTTTGCCAAGGAGTCAGCTACCAAGAACAAGAAGGAGCTAGGACTCAACTTCAACCCTGGTCCATCTGCTCCAAGGGCTGACGGCACACGCGATGCCAATCCAAATGTCATCAGCCCTTTCACCAACTTCGATGGTCTCCTCTCTCACATTGCTTCTTAGAGGGCTATGGTGGATCAATCTGCTAATGACGCAGATTATAAAGATGCACCAGCACCACCAAAGCAGATGAAGAAGAAGTCAAAAGCTCTGAAGCCCTCTGCCACACCAAAAGCTTCGATTGTGAAGCCATTGGCCACTGCACCTCATAAAGCCAGTGTGCAGTCTGAAGACCTGTCTCGTGTCTCCAAGAAGGCCAAGAAGTCCAAGAAATCCAAGAAGCCCAAGAAGATTTCTGGGCATCAACTGACTCCTGCCGCCATTTTGCGCAACAAAGAAGACACCATTGATCTGTCCAGTGATGAAGATCTTGGTGATGAAGCACTTGAGCAGCTAACCAAGAGCAAGCAAGAGGCGGAGATCTTCAATGATCTGCCCCTCTTTGATGTTGACATTCTGAACAATTTCATTGATGAGTGGTTCAATGACCAAAGCCTCAGTATTGATGATCTACAGCTGCTAGTGAGCATCAGTGTTACCTTCCATGGAGCCATATTGCCAATGAACTGGCCGTGGCTCAAAAAATCGTCGAGCTAAAAAACAAGATTGACTAAGAGAAGGCACACTTCAAGAAGAACATGGCCAAGCTCAGCGTGGCAGATTTCAAATCTTCAAAGATATGATGCATAATCTCAAAGAAGAGTTTCACAAGAAGAGAGAAGAAGCCCAAGGCTCACGAGAGCGCATGAAGTATTTCGCAGAGAAATGTGTTCAAGCTCACAATGAAGCTGAAAAGCGCAAAGCTCTTGGGTGTCCTGGCATCGACCCCAGGATGTCTGCCAAGCCAACGAAGAAGTCTAATGTGGCCCGAACCGAAGCATCAAGGCAGGAAGAACTTCGCATTGTCTTCCTTGCCAGCATGACAGGATCGAAGACTAAGGTCCCCTCAGCAGCTTCAGAACTGAAGAAAACAAGGGCAGGTAAAGCTGATGCCAGGAAACACAAGCACAAGAACACCTCTGATGAGGCCCCACCCAAGAAGAAATTGAAGACAAAGTCTTCAAAGAAAGAGCGTGTTGCGGCCTCTGAGCCCCTTATTGTTGAGCCCATTTCTGTTGCCCGTCCAGCCTCCACCAACCAAGAGCGTCGCCTTGTGATCCACGAGCGTGCTTACACAGAGGATCCTGAAGATGAAGAAGTTCCAGCTGTTGACCCCATCACAGCTGAAGACATTGGTCGTGATGACAATGTTGAAGATGATGTAGTCCTTCCTCAACTCGAGCACCATTCAATATCATCGCCTGCTCCCACGAGCAGTGAACTTATCAGCATTGGTCGTCCATTGACGCCAGTTGCTTAGGATGATTCATGGGCCAAGCGCCCTCAGCAAGACACCCCAATACATGACAAGACACCCAGAACTCCACCCCCTCAAGTCACCACTCCGGTGCTTGAAGACAACAACTACATGGTGCAGACCTCTCCATCACCACAGGCGCCGCCCGCATTTCGTAGGCTTCGCAAAGGCCCCAGGCCATAGGTCACCATGTCGAGCATTCCGGAACGGGAAGTGCACCAAAGCTTAGTAGCACGTCAAGTGTTTCCTAAAGCTACCCCTATTGTGAATGTCTCTAAGTCTGAAGCTAAATCTGCTAAAGACATTCCGACTGCATCAACCGATGAAGATCAAGAAGAAAGAGTTGCCACACCCCTTGCTATTGATCTAGTCATTCTCGAGGAGAATGCAATTGTGCCCGACCCTCCTGTTATTGAACAAATGGAGGTTGAAAACATTGAGGCTGCCACAGACAACAATGCTGAAGCCAATGACACTGTCATGGCTGAAGACAATGTGGTGCCTGAAGCTCATGGGGAGCCCGAAGCCAATGTGGAAGCTGAAGCCACTGTTCCTCCAAGGCCTCACACCATTGAACATGCCTATGATTATGGCCAGCTTGTCACAGTTAGATGGCCTGTCATGGTTCCACCCTCTGCTCCCGGACCGCAATATGACTATCATGTGGAGCAGAGACCACAAGTTCAGAAGCCCAAGCCATGGCTGCCAAGGCTTCCAGGTGCTGCCACTACAATGGGTTCTTTCAACGTGCACAACTTCAGAGCCCACAACACCTTATTTGACAGTGCCAAGAATCCATACTTGAAGCCAAAGATCTCTTCCAATCGCTCCTGGAGCCATCAGCAGCACATCTATTACTCCTGCATTCTATACAATCAAGAGCAGATCTTTCCACACACGCATCTTGACTGTGAAGCTATTGATGGGCTGCCTTGTCTTGAAGAAGCACTTGACTGCTTCAGGGATGTTGGTCTTCTACCTTTTGTGATAGACAAAGAGCACTGGAATGAAGAGCTTCTGCTGCAGTTCTATGCAACACTTCATATTCGCAGCTACAACAGGGATCCGAAGACATGGATTCTTGAGTGGATGACAGGTGATGTGCATCATGAAGCCAATGATCAAGACATCATTGAGCTTACTTCCCTGCCCACTCCAAGTGAATTCTACGAGCCTGGTTGTCAGCGTCCTCGAGATGAACTGTAGAGTATCTTCCAGAGGCCTGATCCAAATATGATTGAGATGCTCAGTATGATGAAGCCATTGCCTCAAGATGCTGAATACCCCAAAGAGTTCTACGTAAAGGACCTCGAGTACTTTCCCCACACTATTTATCATATTCTGTGGCGTACTCTATGGCCGATCAAGGGACACTCTTCTGAAGCCAAACTAGAAGGAGCCACAAAGACTTTGGTATTCTACATCATCCATGGCATCAGATTCAACTCCCAGGATTTCTTCATCAGACAACTTGTTGCATCTGGGATTGATCTGTTTGGCCTGAAATTTTATGCTCCATGGGTGATGTGCCTGATCAAGCCCCATTCTAGTATTGACTATCAGCCCTCAACATGCAACCATCTTGTCTTTCTGTCTGAGGTTGATCTGTCCATTGAAGCCATCTACCCCAAGCCTGCCAAGCAACCTATACATCTTCAGAATGCTGAACACCATAGCTTCTCACAACCAGTGGAGGGAATTCTTGTCCCAAATGCTGCAACTCCTACTTATCCTCTGGCTGGGCATATGAGAATGCTACAACATGCCAAAATTGAAGCCACAACAAGTACGGTTGCCCAACGACCTCAGAAGCGTTCTATTGTTCTCAATGACCGAGAGCTTCTTGTGGCCTTGAACCAAAAACATGATAAGCATCATGACTGGCTAAAGTGTCAGATGTAGAGTATCTTGGTGGATGTCAATCACACTCAAAACTTGGCCCCCAATAACTTGTTCATTGCCCATGAAGCCTATCGACGGTCCTGGAAGAGTCTCACACTGCTATGTCCTGAAGATGATCTTCACAAAGATGGCTTCACTGAGGGCTTCAAGTTTGATTCCAGGCCTCCACAAAATGCAGGCTGGCACCGCACTCCCTCAATTGAAGATTCTGAGCATTCATCTTCGGCTGCAAATGTTGTTGCGAGAGTCGTCGATGAAGAAGATGATGCCACTTCACCGACCATGGCTACACTGCATTTCGACACTGCATCAGGCCCGTCTGCACCACCGAGCTCCAACGTCGACCCCGCTCCTTCGTCTACTCCTAATGGGAACGAGTAGATACTCTATGTCTTCAAACCTTTTTGGTCCCTACTAACAAAAGGGAAGAAGCATATGAGTTTATAGTCTTCAAGTGGGTCCTTATGGGTGGTTGCATTATTTTTCCAAGTATTTACAACTCTCGTCTTTTGATACATTGAGTTGTAACACTTAAACTCGATGGTCGTCTGCTACTTTTTGTGCTACTTTGTGATGCGATGATAAATCCTGCATGAAGCCATTTCGCAGACATCAGTTTTTCATTATGCATGCCATTATCTTCGTTATCTCTTTACATGCATGATGAATTGTCTTCATAAGTCGGAGAGGATCTCCGCAAAGTAAAACCTACCATGTGCATTTGCATTCAAAAGCAAACTACTTATATGCACATCTTCAGGGGCAGCCTTTTGCTACTTATGAAGACAATGCCTGAATCCCTAACTTTCACATACTTTTATCCCCGTTGAAAACTTCAACCTGTTTGTCATCACTCACCAAAAAGGGGGAGATTGTAAGTTCATCTAGTGCCACCCTTAGTTGGTTTTGGAGTATTGACGACAAACTTTGCTGAGGGACTAATGTGTTTGTGAGAATTGCAGGATAACACAGGTAGTAGTCCCATATTGATTCGGTTTACCTACCAGAGATGACCCCTAAAAATGTGTGAAGACATTGAAGACAATGGTGGTCCGTGAAGATATTCACAGTGAAGATTATGACATGAGAAGACATTCACATGAAGACTATGAAGGAAATATGCCCTAGAGGTAGTAATAAAGTTGTTATTTATATTTCCTTATATCATGATAAATGTTTTTTATTCATGCTAGAATTGTATTAACCGGAAACTTAGTACATGTGTGAATACATAGACAAGCAAATTGTCACTAGTTTTCCTCTACTTGACTAGCTTGTTGAATCAATGATGGTTATGTTTCCTAACCATAGACATGAGTTGTCATTTGATTAACGGGATCACATCATTAGAGAATGATGTGATTGACTTGACCCATCCGCTAGCTTAGCACGATGATCGTTTAGTTTGTTGCTATTGCTTTCTCCATAACTATACATGTTCCTATGACTATGAGATCATGCAACTCCCGAATACCGGAGGAACACCTTGTGTGCTACCAAACGTCACAACGTAACTGGGTGATTATAAAGGTGCTCTACAGGTGTCTCCGATGGTGTTTGTTGAGTTGGCATGGATCAAGATTAGGAATTGTCAGTCCGATTGTCGGAGAGGTATCTCTGGGCCCTCTCGGTAATGTACATCACAATAAGCATTGCAAGAAATGTAGCTAATGAGTTAGTTACGTGATGTAGCATTACAGAACGAGTAAAGAGACTTGCCGGTAACGAGATTGAACTAGGTATTGAGATACCAATGATCGAATCTCGAGTAAGTAACATACCGTTGACAAAGGGAACAACGTATACCGTTATGCGATTTGACCAATAAAGATCTCCGTAGAATATGTCAGAGCCAATATGAGCATCCAGGTTCCGTTGTTGGTTATTGACCGGAGACATGTCTCGGTCATGTCTACATAGTTCTCGAACCCATAGGGTCCGCACGCTTAATGTTCGGTGACGATCGGTATTACGAGTTTATGTGTTTTGATGTACCGGAGGTAGTTCGGAGTCCCGGATTTGATCACGGACATGACGAGGAGTCTCGAAATGGTCGAGACATAAAGATAGATATATTGGTAGCCTATATTTGGACATCGTAATGGTTCCGAGTGGTTCGGGCATTTTTTCGGAGTACCGGGAGGTTACAGGAACCCCCCGGGGAGTATATGGGCCTTATTGGGCCTTAGTGGAATAGAGGAGAGGGAAGGGACAAGAGGGAGGCGCGCTCCCCAAGCCCAATCCGAATTGGGAAGGGGGTTGGCCCCCTTTCCTTCCTCCCTCTCTCCTCCTTCCTCCCTCTCTCCTCCTTCCTTCCTCTCCTACTCCTACTTGGAATGGAGGGGGGAATCCTACTCCCGGAGGGAGTAGGACTCCGCTAGGGCGTGCCATAGAGAGGGAAGGCCCTCCCCCTCGCCCACACCTTTATATACGGGGAGGGGGGCACCCCATGGACACACAAGTTGATCATTGATCTTTTAGCCGTGTGTGGTGCCCCCCTCCACCATAATCCACCTTGGTTATATCGTAGCGGTGCTTAGGCGAAGCCCTGTTCTGGTAGCATCATCATCACCGTCATCACGATGTTGTGCTGACGAAACTATCCCTCGAAGCCCTACTGGATCGTGAGTTTGCGGGCCGTCACCGAGCTGAAAATGTGCAGATCGCGAAGGTGCCATACCTTTGGTGCTAGATCAGTCGATCATGAAGATGTACGACTACATCAACCGCGTTGTCATAATGCTTCCGCTTACGGTCTACGAGGGTACATAGACGATACCCTCCCCTCTCGTTGCTATGCATCACCATGATCTTGCGTGTGCGTAGGATTTTTTCTGAAATTACTATGTTCCCCAACAGTGGCATCCGATCCAGGTTTGTGCGTAGATGTTATATTCACGAGTGGAACACAAAGGAGTTGTGGGCATGGGTATATACATATTGCTTGCTGTCACTAGTTGATTCTTGATTCAACAGCATTGTTGGATGAAGCGGCCCAGACCGACATTACGCGTACGCTTACGCGAGACAGGTTCTACCAATGTGCTTCGCACATAGGTGGCTAGTGGGTGTCTGTTTCTCCAGCTTTAGTTGAATCGGATTCAATGAACATGGTTCTTTCTGAAGATCAAAAAGCAATCACTATACCGTGTTGTGGTTTTTGATGCGTAGGTAAAAATGGTTCTTGCTCAGCCCGTAGCAGCCACGTAAAACTTGCAACAACAAAGTAGAGGACGTCTAACTTGTTTTTCCAGGGCATGTTGTGATGTGATATGGTCAAGACATGATGCTAAATTTTATTGTATGAGATGATCATGTTTTGTAACACAGTTATCGGCAACTGGCAGGAGCCATATGGTTGTCGCTTTATTGTATGAAGTGCAATCGCCATGTAATTGTTTTACTTTATCACTAAGCGGTAGCGATAGTCGTAGAGGCAATAGTTGGCGAGACGGCAACGATGCTTTGATGGAGATCAAGGTGTCAAGCCGGTGACGATGGTGATCATGACGGTGCTTTGGAGATGGAGATCAAAGGCACAAGATGATGATGGCCATATCATATCACTTATATTGATTGCATGTGATGTTTATCCTTTATGCATCTTATTTTGCTTAGTTCGATGGTAGCATTATAAGATGATCTCTCACTAAATTTCAAGGTATAAGTGTTCTCCCTGAGTATGCAACGTTGCTACAGTTCATCGTGCCGAGACACCACGTGATGATCGGGTGTGATAAGCTCTACGTTCACATACAACGGGTGCAAGCCAGTTTTGCACACGCGGAATACTCGGGTTAAACTTGACGAGCCTAGCATATGCAGATATGGCTTCGGAACACTTGAGACCAAAAGGTCGAGCGTGAATCATATAGTAGATATGATCAACATAGTGATGTTCACCATTGAAAACTACTCCATCTCACGTGATGATCGGACATGGTTTAGTTGATATGGATCACGTGATCACTTAGATGATTAGAGAGATGTCTATCTAAGTGGGAGTTCTTAAGTAATTTGATTAATTGAACTTTAATTTATCATGAACTTAGTACTTGATAGTATTTTTCATGTCTATGTTTTTGTAGATGGATGGCCCATGCTGTTGTTCCGTTGAATTTTAATGCATTCCTAGAGAAAGCTAAGTTGAAAGATGATGGTAACAATTACACGGACTGGGTCCATAACTTGAGGATTATCCTCATTGCTGCAGAGAAGAATTACATCTTGGAAGCACCGCTAGGTGACAAACCCGCTGCAGGAGCAACTCTAGATGTTATGAACACCTGGCAGAGCAAAGCCGATGACTACTCGATAGTTCAGTGTGCCATGCTTTATGGCTTAGAACCGAGACTTCAACGACATTTTGAACATCATGGAGCATATGAGATGTTCCAGTAGTTGAAGTTAATATTTCAAGCAAATGCCCGGATTGAGAGATATGAAGTCTCCAATAAGTTCTACCGCTGCAAGATGGAGGAGAATAGTTCTATCAGTGAACATATACTCACAATGTCTGGGTTCCACAACCTCTTGACTCAACTGGGAGTTAATCTTCCTGATGATAGTGTCATTGACAGAGTTCTTCAATCACTCCCACCAAGCTACAAGAGCTTCGTGATGAACTATAATATGCAAGGGATGGATAAGACGATTCCCGAGCTCTTCGCAATGCTAAAGGCTGCGGAGGTAGAAATCAAGAAGGATCATCAAGTGTTGATGGTCAACAAGACCACCAGTTTCATGAAAAAGGGTAAAGGGAAGAAGGGGAACTTCAAGAAGAACATCAAACCAGTTGCTGCTCAAGTGAAGAAACCCAAGTCTGGACCTAAGCCTGAGACTGAGTGTTTCTACTACAAAGGAACTGGTCACTGGAAGCGGAACTGCACCAACTATTTGGCGGAGAAGAAGGATTGCAAAGTGAAAGGTATATTTGATATACATGTTATTGATGTGTACCTTACTAATGCTCGCAGTTGTGGCTGGGTATTTGATACTGGTTCAGTTGCTAACATTTGCAACTCAAAACAGGGGCTACGGATTAAGCGAAGATTGGCTAAGGACGAGGTGACGATGCGCGTGGGAAATTTTTTCCAAAGTTGATGTGATCGCCGTCAGCACGCTACCTCTACATCTACCTTTGGGATTAGTATTAGACCTAAATAATTGTTATTTGGTGCCGGCGTTGAGCATGAACATTATATCTGGATCTTGTTTGATGCGAGACGGTTATTCATTTAAATCAGAGAATAATGGTTGTTCTATTTATATGAGTAATATCTTTTATGGTCATGCACCCCTGATGAGTGGTCTATTTTTACTAAATCTTGATAGTAGTGATACACATGTTCATAGTATTGAAGCCAAAAGATGCAGAGTTGATAATGATAGTGCAACTTATTTGTGGCACTGCCATTTAGGTCATATTGGTATAAAGCGCATGAAGAAACTCCATTCTGATGGACTTCTGGAATCACTTGATTATGAATCACTTGGTACTTGCGAACCATGCCTCATGGGCAAGATGACTAAAACTCCGTTCTCCGGAACAATGGAGCGAGCAACAGAGTTATTGGAAATCATACATACTGATGTGTGTGGTCCAATGAACATTGAAACTCGCGGCGGATATCGTTATTTTCTCACCTTCACATATGATTTGAGCAGATATGGGTATATCTACTTAATGAAACATAAGTTTGGAACATTTGAAAAGTTCAAAGAATTTCATAGTGAAGTGGAAAATCATCGTAACAAGAAAATCAAGTTTCTACGATCTGATCATGGAGGCGAATATTTGATTTATGAGTTTGGACTTCATTTGAAACAATGCAGAATAGTTTCGCAACTCACACCACCTGGAACACCACAGCGTAATGGTGTGTTCGAACGTCGTAATCGCACTTTACTAGATATGGTGCGATCTATGATGTCTCTCACTGATTTACCGCTATCGTTTTGGGGTTACGCTTTAGAGACAACTACATTCACATTAAATAGGGCACCATCTAAATCCGTCGAGATGACACCTTATGAACTGTGGTTTGGCAAGAAACCCAAGTTGTCGTTTCTTAAAGTTTGGGGCTGCGATGCTTATGTGGAAAAGCTTCAACCTGATAAGCTCGAACCCAAATCGGAGAAATGTGTCTTCATAGGATACCCAAATGAGACTGTTGGGTACACCTTCTATCACAGATCCGAAGGCAAGATATTCGTTGCTAAGAATGGATCCTTTCTAGAGAAGGAGTTTCTCTCGAAAGAAGTGAGTGGGAGGAAAGTAGAACTTGACGAGGTTCTCCCTTATTGGAAAGTAGTTCATCACTGAAATCAGTTCCAGTGATTCCTACACCAGTAAGTGAGGAAGCTAATGATGATGATCATGAAACTTTCGATCAAGTTACTACCGAACCTCATAGGTCAACCAGAGTAAGATCCGCACCAGAGTGGTATGGTAATCCTATTCTGGAAGTCATGTTACTTGACCATGACGAACCTACGAACTATGAGGAAGCGATGATGAGCCCAGATTCCGCAAAATGGCTTGAAGCCATGAAACCTGAGGTGGGATCCATGTATGAAAACAAAGTGTGGACTTTGGTTGACTTGCCCGATGATCGGCATGCCATAGAGAATAAATGGATCTTCAAGAAGAAGACTGGCGCTCACGGTAATGTTACTATCTACAAAGCTCGACTTGTTGCGAAAGGTTTTCGACAAGTCCAAGGAGTTGACTACAATGAGACCTTCTCACTCATAGCGATGCTTAAGTCCGTCCGAATCATGTTAGAAATTGCCGCATTTTATGATTATGAAATTTGGCAAATGGATGTCTAAACTGCATTCCTTAATGGATATCTTAAAGAAGAGTTGTATATGTCCTAACCAGAAGGTTTTGTCGATCCAAAAGATGCTAACAAAGTGTGCAAGCTCCAGCGATCCATTAATGGACTGGTGCAAGCCTCTCAGAGTTGGAATATACAGTTTGATAGTGTGATCAAAGCATATGGTTTTATATAGACTTTTGGAGAAGCCTGTATTTACAAGAAAGTGAGTGGGAGCTCCGTAGCATTTCTGATATTATATGTAGATGACATATTGTTGATCAAAAATGATACTGAAATTCTGAATAGCATAAAAGGATACTTGAATAAGAATTTTTCAATGAAAGACCTCGGTGAAGCCGCTTATATATCGAGCATCAAGATCTATAGAGATAGATCAAGACGCTTAATTGGATTTTCACAAAGCACATACCTTGATAAAGTTTTGAAGAAGTTCAAAATGGATCAGGCAAAGAAAGGGTTCTTGCTTGTATTACAAGGTGTGAAGTTGAGTCAGACTAAATGCCCGACCACTGCAGAAGATAGAGAGAAAATGAAGGTGTTCCCTATGCTTCAGCCATAGGCTCTATCATGTATGCAATGCTATGTACAAGACCTGATGTGTGCCTTGCTATAAGTTTAGCAGGGAGGTACCAAAGTAATCCAAGAGTGGATCACTGGACAATGGTCAAGAACATCCTGAAATACCTGAAAAGGACTAAGTGTATGTTTCTCGTATATGGAGGTGACAAAGAGCTCGTCATAAACGGTTACGTCGATGCAAGCTTTGACACTGATCCGGATGGAAGTCACAAACCAGATACATGTTTTTACAAAATGGTGGAGCTGTCAGTTGGTGCAGTTCCAAGCAGAGCATCATGGCAGGATCTACGTGTGAAGCGGAATACATAGCTACTTCGGAAGCAGCAAATGAAGCAGTTTGGATGAAGGAGTTCATATCCGATCTAGGTGTCATACCTAGTGCATCGGGTCCAATGAAAATCTTTTGTGACAATACTGGAGCAATTTCCATGGCAAAGGAATCCATATTTCACAAGAGAACCCAGCACATCAAGAGATGCTTCAATTCCATCCGTGATCAAGTCAAGGAGGGAGACATAGAGATTTGCAAGATACATACGGATCTGAATGTTGTAGACCCATTGACTAAGCCTCTCTCACGAGCAAAACATGATCAGCACCAAGACTCCATGGGTGTTAGAATCATTACAATGTAATCTAGATTATTGACTCTAGTGCAAGTGGGAGACTAAAGGAAATATGCCCTAGAGGCAATAATAAAGTTGTTATTTATATTTCTATATATCATGATAAATGTTTATTATTCATGCTAGAATTGTATTAACCATAAACTTAGTACATGTGTGAATACATAGACAAACAGATTGTCACTCGTTTGCCTCTACTTGACTAGCTCGTTGAATCAATGATGGTTATGTTTCCTAACCATAGACATGAGTTGTCATTTGATTAACGGGATCACATCATTAGAGAATGATGTGATTGACTTGAACCATCCGTTAGCTTAGCATGATGATCGTTTAGTTTGTTGCTATTGCTTTCCCCGTAACTATACATGTTCCTATGACTATGAGATCATGCAACTCCCGAATACCGGAGGAACACCTTCTGTGCTACCAAACGTCACAACGTAACTGGGTGATTATAAAGGTGCTCTACAGGTGTCTCCAATGGTGTTTGTTAAGTTGGCATGGATCAAGATTAGGATTTGTCACTCCGATTGTCGGAGAGGTATCTCTGGTCCCTCTCGGTAATGTACATCACAATAAGCCTTGCAAGCAATGTAGCTAATGCATTAGTTACGGGATGTAGCATTACGAAACGAGTAAAGAGACTTGCCGGTAACGAGATTGAACTAGGTATTGAGATACCAATGATCGAATCTCGGGCAAGTAAGATACCTATGACAAAGGGAACAACATATACCGTTATGCAGTTTGACCGATAAAGATCTTCGTAGAATATGTAGGAGCCAATATGAGCATCCAGGTTCCGCTGTTGGTTATTGACCGGAGACATGTCTCGGTCATGTCTACATAGTTCTCGAACCCGTTGGGTCCGCACGCTTAATGTTCGGTGACGATCGGTATTATGAGTTTATGTGTTTTGATCTACCGAAGGTAGTTCAGAGTCCCAAATTTGATCACGGACATGACGGGGAGTCTCGAAATGGTCTAGACGTAAAAATCGATATATTGGAAGCCTATATTTGGACATCGGAATGGTTCCGAGTGGTTCAGGCATTTTTTCGGAGTACTGGGAGGTTACCGGAACCCCCGAGGAGTATATGGGCCTTATTGGGCCTTAGTGGAATAGAGGAGAGGGAAAGGAAAAGAGGGAGGCGCGCCCCCAAGCCCAATCCGAATTGGGAAGGGGGCCGGCCCCCCTTTCCTTCGTCCCTCTCTCCTCCTTCCTTCCTCTCCTACTCCTACTTGGAAGGGGGGAATCCTACTCCCGGAGGGAGTAGGACTCCCCTAGGGAGCGCTATAGAGAGGGACGGCCCTCCCCCTCACCCACTCCTTTATATACGGGGAGGGGGGCACCCCATGGACACACAAGTTGATCATTGATCTTTTAGCCGTGTGCGGTGCCCCCTCCACCATAATCCACCTTGGTTATATCGTAGCGGTGCTTAGGCGAATCCCTGTTCCGGTAGCATCATCATCACCTTCATCACGCCATCGTGCTGACAAAACTCTCCCTCGAAGCTCTACTGGATCATGAGTTTGTGGGATGTCACCGAGATGAAAATGTGCAGATCGCGGAGGTGCCGTACCTTTGGTGCTAGATCAGTCGATCGTGAAGACGTATGACTACATCAACCGTGTTGTAATAACGCTTCTGCTTACGGTCTATGAGGGTACATAGAAGATACTCTCCCCTCTTATTGCTATGCATCACCATGATCTTGCGTGTGCGTAGATTTTTTTTTTGAAATTACTACGTTCCCCAACAGACTATGGAGTGCGAAGACATAGTTGTTTCATAGTTTCCTTTTCTTATTTGTTGAGTCATAGGAACCACCGTACTGTTAAGTGGGGTCCAAGTGAACAAAGTCAGAGTGACTGATGTGATGCTCAAGTAAATCCTATGTCTTCGAGTGAAGACAATGGGAGCGAATCTTATCCAGAGCTGGATGAGTCAGCTTTACTTGTAGCCCAAGTCAAGCTGTCGCGTGTGTTGGAAATCTGACCGTTGGACACGTGTCAGTTCCTTAGTGACCCAGGGTCATTTTGGAAAAATCAGATCAGGTTGCTTCCTGGCTATAGATAGCCCACCCCTACACCATAAATTGGTGGCTGCTCATAGTTAGTGCATGACTTTTATCGTTTGAGAGCAACCCACCTACGAAGCATTTGAGAGAGAGAGAGATCCTTGCGAGGACAAAGCCCAAAACACCCAGAGCCAAAGAGTGTTAGGCATCACTAAAGTCTTTCTATCCGCGTGATCTGAAGACTTATTACACTTGAGGACTTTGAATCCTCCAGCCAGTTAGGCATCGCGTTCTGAGCATCCAAGAGTCATTGTGGATCGCCCGTGAACGAAGTCTGTGAAGGTTTGGAAGTCTACCTTGAAGACTTACCAGAGTGATTGGGCGAGGACTGTGTGTCCTTAGCTCAAGGGGAATAAGGTGAAGGCGCGGTCTTCTGAGTTAAACCTCAGCCTCCCTAACCATACGTACAGTTGTCACAATAACTGGAACTCGTCTACCAAATCCTTGTCTTCACCAAGCTACTGGTTCTATACTTCACTTCCCTTTACTTTACAGCTTGTCTTTGTGAAGTCATTGCTTGCCTGTATGATCTGATTGACTTCACCGAGTGAAAACAGTTTACTGATTGGCTTCATACTGTCTTGCATCCTGATCCATACTACCTACCTGCTAATAGTCTTCGTGCTTTCACTTCATTGCTTACTTGACTATGGCTTGCCTAGTGTAGTCTACCTTCCACTACATATCAATAGGATCATTTCTACTATTTGTCTTCAAAGCCCCCGTGTTTTGAAGAATTTCATAAAAATCGCCTATTCACCCCCTCTAGTCGATAACTAGCACTTTCACACTGGCTGAGCTATTCTCCTTCAACTTGTAGGCAAAGTACTTGTCAGAGGTGTCATACCTCTCAACATGGGCATAAGTCTTAAATACTAATTTCAGCTCTTGGAACATCTCATATGTTCCATGGAGTTCATAACGTCTTTGAAGCCTCGATTCTAAGCCGTAAAGCATGGCACACTAAAGTACTCATCATATCGAGCTTGGCAAATGTTCATAACGTCTGCATCAGCTCCTGCAACAGATTTGTGACCTAGCGGTGCATCAAGGACATAATTCTTCTGTGCAGCAATGAGGATAATCCTCAGATCACGGACCCAGTCCGCATCATTGCTATCAACATATTTCAACTTAGCTTTCTCTAGGAACATATCAAAATAGGGGAACTATATCATGAGCCATTGATCTATAACATAGATATGCAAAACTATTTAGACTAAGTTCATGATAAATTAAGTTCAATTAATCAAATTACTAAAGAACTCCCACTTAAATAGACACCCCTCAAGTCATCTAAGTGATACATGATCCAAATCAAATAACCCATGTCCGATCATCACGTGAGATGGGGTAGTCATCAATGGTGAACATCTCTATGTTGATCATATCTACTATATGACTCACGTTCGACCTTTCGGTCTCTAGTGTTCCAAGGCCATGTTTGTACATGCTAGGCTCGTCAAGTTTAACCCAAGTATTCCGCATGTGCAAAATTGTCTTGCACCCATTGTATGTGAACGTAAAGTCTATCACACCCGATCATCACGTGGTGTCTCAACACGATGAACTGTAGCAATGGTGCATACTTAGGGAGAACAATTTTACCTTGAAATTTAGTGAAGGGGTCATCTTATAATGCTACCGCCGTACTAAGCAAAATAAGATGCATAAAAATATAAACATCACATGCAATCAAAAATATATGACATGATATGGCCAACATCATCTTGTGCTTTTGATCTCCATCTCCAAAGCATTGTGATGATCTCCATCATCACCGGCTTGACACTTTGATCTCCATCGTAGTGTCGTGGTTGTCTCGCCAACTATTACTTATACAACTATCGCTAACGCATAGTGATAAAGTAAAGCAATTACATGGCGTTTGCATTTCATACAATAAACAGACAACCATAAGGCTCCTGCTGGTTGCCAGATATCTTAAAAAACATGATCATCTCATACAATAACGTATATCACATCATGTCTTGACCATATCACATCACAACATACCCTACAAAAACAAGTTAGACGTCCTCTACTTTGTTGTTGCAAGTTTTACGTGGCTGCTATGGGCTTCTAGCAAGAACCGTTCTTACCTACGCATAAAACCACAATGTCGTCAAGTTTTCTGTTTTAACCTTCTTCAAGGACTGGCCGCAGTCATATTCGATTCAACTAAAGTAGGAGAAACAGACACCCGCCAGCCACCTTTATGCAAAACTAGTTGCATGTTAGTCGGTGGAACCGGTCTCATGTGCGTGGACATGTAAGGTTGGTCCGGGCCGCTTCATCCCACCATACCGCCGAATCCAAATAAGATGTTGGTGGGCTAGGCCGTGGGGCGACGGGCTGGTAGGCTGGATAGGTTGAGTTCTTCGCACACGCCCCACAGTTTGAACCTTTCTTGGGTCTGCAGAGCCCCGAATCCGACATTTGGCACGCCAGGTAGGGGCGTATCGAAGCTCGGCCTCTTCATCAACCACGTTCTGCCCTCACTCCACCGCACCCATGGCGGAAGCTCCCCGAGCTTGCGCTGAGCGTTGGGCCTCTCGCCCCACCCGGATGGCGCCCCTCGGCCTCGGAGCTCATCGTCACCCCATGCTCCTCGTGGCTAACGATGCTGCTGGCATCACCAGCCGTTGACGGCGGGGCCCCCCACCGCCCTCTCCCGCACGGCGCCGCAATCATGCCGTTGCACGGTCCTCCGACCACGCTGTAGCGTCGTCCTTGCATGCTCGTCGGGGGCTGGTGAACACGCGGGCCGTGCTCCTCGTAGCGCGAGAGTTGCTGAGATACCGACTAGCAGAAGGCAGTCATGGCGCCTTGCTTGGCCGGGTAGCTGAGCTGCTCGATGCCGCCTGCGAGGGCGCAAGGCCCTTTTATATCCTGCCTACTTCACGGACGTCGCTAGGGGTTCGTGCCTCCTCCCGCTGCGTCTGCTCGCCCTGCCAGACGGAGTCCGGAGGGTCTCATGGTGGTGATCTCGCACGCGACACCGCCCACCCAACTCAAGATGCGTTTCCCCGGAATGTGACCGGGATAGGCAGTCCAGGTGCCGCAACAAAGGACCACCTCTTGGTCGGCACGACCAAGCACCGGAAATGGCGGGTAGCAGAGCGGAGGGACTAGTGGCTGGCTTCAAGATAGTGGCCCCTGGTGCCTCTGTGCCTCCATCGATGGGTTAATTGTACGGACAAAGGGGAGGCCCACACACGTTCTCCCTATTGACCTGGGCGTCGGGATTACCGAGGCCGCGTGGGACCGGGGCCCCTTACGAGCCAACCCAATGCCCCGCCGACACCTTCAACAGCAACGGCCACTGGTTACAACCAATATCTTTGGAACACGTCGCGCTAACCCTAGATCGCAGGTAAATCGTGCCACGACGGTGCACCTCAAGGCGCGCCAGGAGGTCGTGCGAGCATGCATCCCATGCGTGGCAATGGAGCCTGGTGCAAGGGCTCCCCTCCGCCGCGTCACGAAGCGTATGGTGCCACCACTGTGGTGGCGTGTGCCATCCGAAAGTGGGTCCTTCTCCGGGGAAGGCGCCAGTGAGCCCTCCCCCGGCCGAGGGCCCGCGACCACTTTACGACCGCTCGCATAGTCCCTTGCCCCTTGGTCCTGTCCTAGTTTCTGGACGCGCCAACGGTGGTCGGGGGATGCGCGGGGCGGGGTCCCTGCCCGGCAGGCAAGAAGCGCCCCTCAAGTCTTCGCTTGTGACACTCTCACGTAATAATGAGTGGGGATGTACACACGCCAGAGTATCCTGAGCGCTGACCCTCAGCCTCATGGGGGCTCCCACCCACGTCCCAGTGGAAGCCCCATGCTCCGTGCTGGCAGATGACATGGTCCTCCAATGGCTATGCCCACGCCCAGTGGAGGCCCCATGCTCCGTGCTGGAGGGAAGACTAGAAGACTAGCATAGGTGTCGAACAAGGCTGTTTTTTTTTGCTTTCTCCTATAGCTGAATCTGCTATTTTCTTGGAATGAACTTGCAGCTCTGGTGTTTTTGTTGAAAAAGGGGGAGGGTTCCTAGTTCTTCCTTCTCCTAGCTGTTTTTCCTTTGCTTGGTTTCCGTTTTTGCGAAAGATGGTGGGCATCCGTGGTCTGCTCCATCGCACCGCGAGCGGGGGCTGGGCATGGTGCGCACGGCAACACTAAATATGCCCTGAGGGCCCAGGTCACAGCAGCTAGGCCTTGCCCGCGCGCGCACCTCTATGATACTCACGTGGCGCTCTCGAGCGAACTAGCAGGTGCACATCACCCGGGACCCTCAGCGGGCGCCCTCTTCCGGACTCTGAACCAGGCACCGCGACCAGGCACGCAATCACGGTCACCCTTACTTAGGGGTTGTGAGTGCGCAAAAAGTGAAAGAGGGGCGACAACAGGAAGTGCAAATACCGCTCAGTACATCGCAGAAAAGTTCTTCCAAAAAATACTTTCTCATCCCCGCGGGTCACATTCAAAGTTATGGCAGGAAAACAGGGAAATACAAGCCTAGCGAGACGCGCCATCAT
Source organism: Triticum aestivum (assembly GCF_018294505.1). NCBI lineage: Eukaryota > Viridiplantae > Streptophyta > Magnoliopsida > Poales > Poaceae > Triticum > Triticum aestivum. The sequence continues at coordinate 425,170,464 of NC_057812.1, forward strand.
CGTCTTCACTGCCATCATTGTTGTCATCAACTCCGTCCTCTTCGGCCGTGGGCCCAACCATGTCATCGGTAGGGGTGAGTTCCGCGATCAGGTCGTCCACATGTTCTTCCATGCAGTTCACCAAGGTGCCTTGGATTGCCTGAGGCACGGGGGCTATCACAGTGTCGAAGTCAAAGTCAGGATCGAAGCGAAGAAGGTGGCTGAAGACGTGCGAGAACGCACACCCAAGGATGTCGCGGATCTTCTCCATGATGAGTCGGCGCGCCCTCGCGGCCCCACCTTCGAGGCGAGTCACAACCTGGGTGAAGAAGCTGAGGTAGCCGGCGTAGTCGGCTTTGTGCGGGCGGGAGACATTCTCATCGCAGATGTTTCTTAGGGACCGGTTGGCCCTGAGCCCGAGGGCCTCAAACATCAAGGAGCGCTCACGCTGCAGCACCCGGCGGTGTCCCGCTTCTTCCGAGACTTTCTCTATGAGGGACGAAATGCCTTCAACCTGCTGATGGAGGAGGATAGCTCGGCCTCGTGGTAGTTCGGGCTGCCTCAGCGGCCTTCACGCGCTGCTCCGCCATGGCCGGCTTCTCCTTGAGAGCGTCGGCCTTACCATGCAGCTCGTTGTGCCGCGTGCAGAAGTGAGCCTCCTAGAGCTCCAGCTTCTGGCGATATTCCTCGAGAAGGGTTTTGTGCATCCCTGCCACCTTCTTGTTGACCTCTCGCTAGATCCTTGCCTCCCGAGAAGGGAGGGCATCCTTGGCAGCGACCACTTGGCGCTCCATCACTTCCAGCCGCTCACGCTCCAGGCATAGCTCCATCGCCTCCAGCGCCAGTGTGTCTTCGAGCATGCGGGGCCTTTCCCCACCCGCGGGCAGCCCGACCACTGGGGCGCTGAGCGCGGCCCCGCGCGCCCGAACTCGTTGCTCAAGAATGGCATTGGAAGCATGGAGCTCCCTCTCATGCGCCTCTGCCACTTGACGCCGACGGACTGCGGCTCGGGCCTCCTCCAAGGCGCGATCACGAGCCTCCCTCGCCGCGGCCAGGGGCCCCTCCTGTGACGACCCGAGACCGACGCTCCAGAATCCTCCCATGTATTTCTTTGTTGCTGTGTGTTTCATTTGCTTGTTGCATTCACCATCTCATCATGTGCATTGCATCCGCATGTTTTCATAAAACTTGCATCTGTTTGTGGTTTCCGCTTCTTCCTTGTCTCCGCCAGACCGTTCTCTTCTCTCTTGTCTTCGCCGTGGCAATGTTGTCTGACCGCTTTGTCTCCATTGACCATTCTCAGTGCAACCACACACTTGACCACGCCCGTGTAACCCCTCTTTGCATAGTGCATTGACCCCTCGCCCATGTCCGAAAACCTTCCCCGGACCCGAACCGCTTAGTCGTTACCGTTGGGTCCGGATCATCCCCAAACATCCCTCAAATATCTTCGTTTTATTCATTGGATTCCCTAGCCTATTTATTCTCGACCGTCCGATTTAATCGGAGGGTCCAAACTTAACCCTCCTTTTCTATATATATAGACCGACTTGCCTAACCCTAAAACCTAGGCTTCTCGTCCCATTGCGCCGCCACCCGATCAATCCCCATCGGGATCACCCACAGCCAACCACCATCCTCCCGTGCCTCCCTCGTTTTTCTCGGCGCCGCCGCCACCCCGGTCCTCTTCCTTGGGATCCATCCCCTCCCGATCCACCAACCACAGTCAGATTCCTCTCCTCCTCGTTTTGTGCACCCAGCCAACCAACACCTCCCCCCGGTCTCCTTGTTTTCCCCTCCTTTGCTCGTTCGTCCTCGAGCAGCGCCTCCATCGTCGCTGGCGGCCACGCCAAAAGGACCCTCGCGCACGAGCTCCTCCCTCCTCACGCACCTAAGACCAGCAACTCTCCTCGAGCCGGCCACAGCAGCAGCCAGCAGGATGCCCCATCGCACCCCTCTTTCTCCCTGGTTCTCCTTCCTACTCCTCCTCACCTTCCCCTCCTTTCGTTTGCCCTTTCATGGCCTCTCTCCTCACGTCACTCTCTTTGCAGTAGCAGGATGATGCCGCCATCCTCTGCATCACCATGGATGCGCAACTGGAGCTCCGCGCCCCGCCTTCCTCCACCTCGCCTGTGACCTCCACTGCACCAAATCCGACAGCCCCACGTCGAGCATCGCCTCTTCCCCGACATCCTCGTTCGACTCCTTGTCGGATCTGGCAAGTTCCCATCACTGCGCTAAGTCCCGCTTCGCCGTTGACCGAGTCCCCTGCTTCTTGTTTTGCGGCGCTGAACACCAGCCGACCAGCAACACCGAGCCGCTTCGAGCCACGACCCATCCCCATTGAACGTGACCGCTCCACACGCAGACCCAACTCCCTTCGCCTGCGAGGCCAAGCTCCGCGAGCGGCTGCAGACCCAATGTGAGTAGCTCCCAGATCGCCCAGATGCGGCCCGATATGTTTTTTCCTGCCGCTGTGAATTTAACTATTTTCTAGAGTTTGCAGACTTGCAGAAAAACCCTGACGTTCATGCATATAATAACTCAACGACCGTGCATCGGATTAAAATGTTATAAATATGTAAAATGCTTAGAATTTTATCTAGTTTCAAAATATGCCACTTTCATCTATGTTTAAAATGTTTAAAATGGTATTTGGTTAAATTTTCTTAAATAACTTGTTAAAATGATTTGTTTCATAACTAAATAACCGTAGCTTCGAATTAAACAAACTTTATATGTAACTTGTCTAGAAAAATGCATAGATTAACATGGTGGCATTACTTTGCATGCTTAACAACTCTAAAATTGTGTTTAGGGCAGAACAGTACCAAATTCAAAATATGCATATGAGGTTTTCCTGGAATTGTAGTTCGTTGTTCTGGCCTCATTTAAACTTGCCTAGATAGGTAGTTTTATTATGCTTCACCTCTTGCCATGTTTAACAACATTTAATATTGTTGGGTACATAAATGGGAGAGAACTAAATAAATGAATGTGGTCTTTTGTCAATGTGCAACTCGTTGCATATTGAGCTCCACTTAATTTGTAGTATTGTTTGTTGCACTTTGCCATGCCATGCCTCATTAGACCGGACATGCATCATACTTGATTGTGCATCCTGCCATGGTTATGATATGTTTATTTACCATGATGTTTGCTTCTTTCCGGTTACGCTTCTCCTTGATAGTTCCGGTTACGTTGTGATTGTGAGGATCTGTTCGACTACGTTGGTTCGTCTACTTCATGGATTCGATCTTCTTCCTATCGGGATTTCAGGCAAGATGACCGCCACCTTGGATCTCACTACTATATTTGCTATGCTAGTTGTCTCGATGCTATCGCTATGTCGTGCTACCTACCACTTGTTTATCAAGCCTCCCAAGTTGCCATGTCAGCCTCTAACCTTTTCCACCATCCTAGCAAACCGTTGTTTGGCTATGTTTCCGCTTTGCTCAACCCCTCTTATAGCGTTGCTAGTTGCAGGTGCAGTTGCAGGTTGTTCCATGTTGGGACATGGATATCATGGGATATCACAATATCTCTTATTTAATTAATGCATCTATATACTTGGTAAAGGGTGGAAGGCACGGCCTTTTGTCTGGTGTTCTGTTCCACTCTTGTCGCCCTAGTTTCCGTCATACCCGTGTTATGTTCCTTGATTTTGCGTCCCTAACACGATGAGAGTTTATGGGCCCCTATTGACAGTTCGCTTTGAATAAAACTCTTCCAGCGAGGCCCAACATTGGTTTTACCATTTGCCTAATAACAACTAAAACTTGCATAGGGACCCGCCGGCACCCGAGGTCTCCTAATCAACCCCTTGGGCCAGTGCTCCTCATGACTGTTGGTCCACCTACCTAGCAGTCGGCGGTGCCGCCTCGGGGCAACTCGGTGGTATTTTGGCTACCGTCCACTTAGCATAGACGACGTTGTCCTGAGAACGAGATACGCGCGGCTCCTATATGGGCACCGACGCACCGGGTGGTCTTGCTAGTTTTGTTTTACCATTGTCGAAATGTCTTGTGCAACGGGACCCCGAGTTTGATCGGATGTCCTGACATGGAGGATTGTCTCCACGGATCGTGATCTTGTCATGGGCTAAGTTGGGACACCCCTGCAGGGTTTAAACTTTCGATAGCCCTTCCCGCGGTTATGTGGCAGGTGGGAATTTATTAATATCTGATTGTAGAGGACTTGAAGTAAACTCAATTAAAATACACCAACCGCGTGCGTAACCGTGATTGTCTCTTTTCGGGGAAGTTTGAGAGGAGAACATAGTTGGGTTATGTTTGAACGTAAGTAGTTCAGTATCACTTATTGATCATTACTAGTTTGCGGCCGTTTGCATAGTTTCTCACCTTATTCTGTACTCGTAAGTTAGCCACCATACAATGCTTAGCCGTTTGCTTCAACCTCACCACTTATCCTTTCCATACCCATTAAGCTTTGCTAGTCTTGATACCCATGGTAATGGGATTGCTGAGTCCTCGTGGCTCACAGATTACTACAACAACAGTTGCAAGTACAGGTAATGCGATGGTCTGACGCGAGTGCGATGCTTGCTTGTTTGGAGTTCTCCTTCTTTGATCAAGGGATATGTTCTGGGTCGGGGAACCTGGGATTAGTAGGGTGGATGTCGTTCTTTTTCGTTTGATTTCATCCGTAGTTGGATCCTGCTCTTCTGTATGATGATTGCCATGCATTGATGAACTATTGTATTGATGTTGTAACTTGTGGCGAGTGTAAGCCTTTATCTTGTATTCTCATCTATTCAGTACATGGTATGATGTAAGGATATCTACCTTGCTATGCGCTCGAAATGCGGTTGTGCCCCAATCATGAGTTCATCACGTGATTGGGATAGAATTGCATCTTGGGCGCTACAAGTTGGTATCACAGCCTTACCGACTTTAGGAGCCCCCTTGATTGATCGAACCGCCGCCGTTGTTGAGTCTAGAAGAAAACTATTTTGAGTCTAGTTATATCGGAGAGTAGGAATTCTTTTTACTCCTTACCCCATTTGTCGCTCTGGTGAGGACTCCTGACGTAGATGTTTTGACTTCACTCTCCTATTTTTCACTCAATTTTTTTAGGATCACGCGGGTATTGTTGGATCATTGCGATATCATTGTGATGGCAATTCTGTCTTGGCGCCTCCTGACATTTAGGGGTTGTGGCAGTGTCCATGGGAGTTGAGCTCCGAGGTGTTTTTGTCACGGTGCATATTGTTTCAGTTCTGGAATAGCAGAGGTCGCCGACATCGAAAACGCTTCTATACTCTTTATGGTGAGAGTAGTTTGATGACACCCAGTACTGGGGAGAGCAATCAGATGTATTGCCACAGCTAGTATATCGGATGTTTTTGAAGGTATGAGGTACACGATTTCTGAGGTTTTCTTGGTTATGTGTTGAAGGATGGATATACTTGGAGCGTAGGGCTTGTTAGTTGTGAGATATTTGTGCCTCCCTGTATCCCCAACACCAGATTGCATAACCAGAAAGTTTCGGGAGTTAATAGGTGGGAATTCAAGTAGTTACCCAGGATATATTTCTGACAAATGCATGATATGAGATTGGGGTTTGACGTCTAGTGGTCCGCCTATCCACGGTTGGTTTTACAGTGGTCTCGTTGTGTCTTCAAGAGTCCTTGGCTATGCTGACTCGGGGACGCTTCGTATGTCATGTGCACTGCCTTATGATGATGCTGTTGTTGGGGAACGTAGTAATTTTCAAATAAATTCCTATGCACACGCAAGATCATGGTCATGCATAGCAACGAGAGGGGAGAGTGTCGTCGACGTACCCTTGTAGACCATAAGCGGAAGCGTTATGAGAACGCGGTTGATGCAGTCGTACGTCTTCACGATCCGACTGATCCAAGTACCGAACATATGTCACCTCCAAGTTCAGCACACGTTCAGCTCGGTGACGTTCCACGAACTCCGATCCAATAGAGCTTCGAGGGAGAGTTCCATCAGCACGACGGTGTGATGATGATGATGATGATGCTACCGACGCAGGGCTTCGCCTAAGCACCGCTATGATATGACCGAGGAGGATTATGGTGGAGGGAGGCACCGCACACGGCTAAAAGATCAACTGATCAACTTGTGTGTTCCAGGGTGCCCCCTCCCCACGTATATAAAGGAGGGAGGGGAGGCCGGCCGGCCTCTATAGGCACGCCAAGGGGGGGAGGAATCCTCCTCCTAGTAGGAGTAGGATGCCTCCTTTCCTAGTCCTACTAGGAGGGGGAAGGAAGGAGAAGGAAAGAGGGGGCGCAGCCCCTCCCCTAGTCCAATTTAGACTAGACCCATGGGGGGCACGCGACCAGCCCTCGTGGCTTCTCCTCTTTTTCCCTTAAAGCCCACTAAGGCCCATACGTACACCCGTATTCCCGTAACTCCCCCCGATACTCCGAAAAATACGCGGATCACTCGGAACCTTTCCGATGTCCGAATATAGCCTTCCAATATATCGATCTTTACGGCTCGATCATTTCGAGACTCCTCGTCATGTCCGTGATCTCATCCGGGACTCCAAACAACCTTCGATACATCAAAACACATAAACTCATATTACTGATCATCACTGAACTTTAGGTGTGCGGACCCTACGGGTTCGAGAACTATGTAGACATGACCGAGACTCATCTCCGGTCAATAACCAATAGCGGAACCTGGATGCTCATATTGGCTCCTACATGTTCTACGAAGATCTTTATCGATCAAACCGCATAACGGTATACGTTGTTCCCTTTGTCATCGGCATGTTACTTGTCCTAGATTCGATCGTCGGTATCTCAATACCTAGTTCAATCTCGTTACCGACAAGTCTCTTTACTCGTTTTGTAATGCATCATCCCGCAACTAACTCATGAGTCACAATGCTTGCAAGACTTATAGTGATGTGCATTACCGAGAGGGCTCAGAGATACCTCTCCGACAATCAGAGTGACAAATCCTAATCTCGATCTATGCCAACTCAACAAGTACCATCGGAGACACCTATAGAGCACCTTTATAATCACCCAGTTATGTTGTGATGTTTGGTAGCACACAAAGTGTTCCTCCGGTATTCGGAAGTTGCATAATCTCATAGTCAGAGGAACATGCATAAGTCATGAAGAAAGAAGTAGCAACAAACTAAATGATCATCATGCTAAGATAACGGAATGGGTCAAGTCAATCACATCATTCTCTAATGATGTGATCCTGTTAATCAAATGACAACTCATGTCTATGGCTAGGAAACTTAACCATCTTTGATTCAACGAGCTAGTCAAGTAGAGGCATACTAGTGACACTCTGTTTGTCTATGTATTCACACATGTACTAAGTTTCTGGTTAATACAATTCTTGCATGAATAACAAACGTTTATCATGATATAAGGAAATATAAACAACAACTTTATTATTACCTCTAGGGCATATTTCCTTCAGTCTCCCACTTGCACTAGAGTCAATAATCTAGTTCACATCGTCATGTGATTTAACACCAATAGTTCACATCTTTATGTGATTGGTTCACATCTCCATGTGACTAACACCCAAAGGGTTTACTAGAGTCAATAATCTAGTTCACATTGCTATGTGATTAACACCCAAAGAGTGATCATGTTTTGCTTGTGAGAGAAATTTAGTCAATGGGTCTGCCACATTCAGAGTCTTATGTATTTTGCAAATTTTCAATGTCTACAATGCTTTGCACGGAGGTACTCTAGATAATTGCTCCCACTTTCAATATGTATCTAGATTGAGACTTAGAGTCATCCAGATCGATGTCAAAGCTTCCATCGACGTAACTCTTTACGATGAACTCTTTGTCACCTCCATAACTGAGAAACATTTCCTTATTCCACTAAGGATATTTTTGTCCGCTGTCCAGTGATCCATTCCTGGATCACTATTGTACCCTCTTTCCAAACTTATGGTGAGGTACACAATAGGTCTGGTACACAGCATAGCATACTTTGTAGAACCTATGACTGAGGCATAGGGAATGACTATTTCATTCTCTTTCCATTTTCTACCGTGGTCGGGTTTTGAGTCTTTACTCAACTTCACACCTTGCAACACAGGTAAGAACTCCTTCTTTGGTTGTTCCATTTTGAACTACTTCAAAAAAATTTCAAGGTATGTACTTACTGAAAATATATCAAGCGTCTTGATCTATCTCTATAGATCTTGATGCTCAAAATGTAAGTAGCTTTATCGAGGTCTTTCTTTGAAAAACTCTTTTCGAACACTCCTTTATGCTTTCTAGAAAATTCTACATTATTTTCGATCAACAATATGTCATTCACATATATTTATCAGAAATGTTGTAGTGCTCCCACTCACTTTCTTGTAAATATAGGCTTCACCGCAAGTCTATATAAAACCATATGCTTTGATCACTTTATCAAAGCATACATTCCAACTCCGAGATGCTTGCACCGGTCGATAGATGGATTGCTGGAGCTTGCTCACTTTGTTAGCACCCTTTGGATCGATAAAACCTTCAGGTTGCATAATATACAACTCTTCTTCCAGAAATCCATTCAGGAATGCAGTCTTTACATCCATTTGCAAAATTTCATAATCACAAAATGTGGCAATTGCTAACATGATTCGGACGGACTTAAGCATCGCTACGGCTGAGAAAGTCTCGTCGTAGTCAACTCCTTGAACTTGTCGAAAACCTTTCGCAATAAGTCGAGCTTTGTAGATAGTAACATTGCTGTCAGCGTCAATCTTCTTCTGGAAGATCCATTTATTCTCGATGGCTTGCCGATCATCGGGCAAGTCAACCAAAGTACACACTTTGTTCTCATACATGGAACCCATCTTAGATTTCATGGCCTCAAGCCATTTTGCGGAATCTGGGCTCATCATCGCATCCTCATAGTTCGTAGGTTCGTCATGGTCAAGTAACATGACCTCCAGAACAGGATTACCGTACCACTGTGGTGCAGACCTTACTCTGCTTGATCTATGAGGTTCGGTAGTAACTTGATCTGAAGTTACATGATCTTCATCATTAGCTTCCTCACTAATTGGTGTAGGAGTCACAGGAACAGATTTCTATGATGAACTACTTTCCAATAAGGGAGCAGGTATAGTTGCCTCATCAAGTTCTACTTTCCTCCCACTCACTTCTCTCGAGAGAAACTCCTTCTCTAGAAAAGATCCATTCTTAGCAACGAATGTCTCTCCTTCGGATCTATGATAGAAGGTGTACCCAACAGTCTCCTTTGGGTATCCTATGAAGATACATTTCTCTGATTTGGGTTTGAGCTTATCAGGTTGAAGCTTTTTCACATAAGCATCGCAGCCCCAAACTTTAAGAAACGACAACTTTGGTTTCTTGCCAAACCACAGTTCATACGGTGTCGTCTCAACGGATTTAGATGGTGCCCTTTTTAACGTGAATGTAGTTGTCTCTAATGCATAACTCCCAAAACGATAGTGGTAAATCGGTAAGAGACATCATAGGTTGCACTATATCCAATAAAGTACAGTTATGATGTTCGGACACACCATTATGTTGTGGTGTTCCAGGTGGCACGAATTTGTGAAACTATTCCACATTGTTTTAATTGAAGACCAAACTCGTAACTCAAATATTCGTCTCTACGATCAGATCATAGAAACTTTATTTTCTTGTCATGATGATTTTCCACTTCACTCTGAAATTCTTTGAACCTTTCAAATGTTTGAGAGTTATGTTTCGTCAAGTAGATATACCCATATCTGCTCAAATCATCTGTGAAAGTTAGAAAATAATGATACCCGTCGCGAGCCTCAACACTCATCGGACCACATACATCAATATGTATTATTTCCAATAAGTCAGTTGCTTGCTCCATTATTCTGGAGAAGGGAGTCTTAGTCATCTTTCCCATGAGGCATGGTTCGCAAGCATCAAGTGATTCCAAAAACCCATCAACATGGAGTTTCTTCATGCGCTTTACACCTATATGACCTAAACGGAAATGCCGCAAATAAGTTGCACTATCATTATTAACTTTGCATCTTTTGGCTTCAATATTATGAATATGTGTATCACTACAATCGAGATTCAATAAACCATTTATATTGAGTGTATGACCATACAAGGTTTTATTCATGTAAATAGAACAACAATGATTCTTTGACTTAAATGAATAACCGTATTGCAATAAACATGATCCAATCATATTCATGCTTAACGCAAACACCAATTAACATTTATTTTAGGTTCAACACTAATCTTGAAAGTATAAGGAGTTTCCGATGATGATCATATCAATCTTGGAACCACTTCCAACACACATCGTCACTTCACCCTTAACTAGTCTCTGTTCATTCTGCAACTCCCGTTTCGAGTTATTAATCTTAGCAACTGAACTAGTATCAAATACTGAGGGGTTGTTATAAACACTAGTAAAGTACACATCAATAACATGTATATCAAATATACCTTTGTTCACTTTTCCATCCTTATTATCTGCCAAATACTTGGGGCATTTTTGCTTCCAGTGACCAGTCCCTTTGCACTAGAAGCACTTAGTCTCAGGCTCAGGTCCAGACTTGGGCTTCTTCACTTGAGCAGCAACTTGCTTGCCGTTCTTCTTGAAGTTCCCCTTCTTCCCTTTGCCCTTTTCTTGAAACTAGTGGTCTTGTCAACCATCAACACTTGATGCTTTTCTTGATTTCTATCTTCGTCGATTTCAGAATCATGAAGAGCTTGGGAATCGTTTTCGTTATCCCTTGCATATTATAGTTCATCACGAAGTTCTAGTAACTTGGTGATAGTGACTAGAGAACTCTGTCAATCACTATCTTATCTAGAAGATTAACTCCCACTTGATTCAAGTGATTGTAGTACTCAGACATTTTGAGCACATGCTCACTAGCTGAGCCATTCTCCTCCATCTTGTAGGCAAAGTACTGTCAGAGATCTTATACCTCTTGACATGGGCATGAGTATGAAATACCAATTTCAACTCTTGGAACATCTTATATGCTCTGTGGCGTTCAAAACATTTTTGAAGTCCCGGTTCTAAGCCGTAAAGCATGGTGCACTAAACTATCAAGTAGTCATCATACCGAGCTTTGCCAAAACGTTCATAATGTCTGCATCTGCTCCTGCAATAGGTCTGTCACTTAGCGGTGCATCAAGGACATAATTCTTCTATGCAAAAATGACGATAATCCTCAGATCACGGACCCAGTCCGCATCATTGCTACTATCATCTTTCAACTTATTTTTCTCTAGGAACATATCAAAAATAAATGGGGAGCTACATCGCAAGCTATTGATCAACAACATAGATATGCAAATACTATCAGGACTAAGTTCATGATAAATTAAAGTTCAATTAATAATATTACTTAAGAACTCCCACTTAGATAGATATCCCTCTAGTCATCTAAATGATCATGTGATCCAAATCAACTAAACCATGTCCGATCATCACGTGAGATGGAGTAGTTTTCAATGGTGAACATCACTATGTTGATCATATCTACTATATGATTCACGCTCGACCTTTCGGTCTCTAGTGTTCCGAGGCCATATCTGCATATGCTAGGCTCGTCAAGTTTAACCCGGGTATTCCGCGTGTGCAAAACTGGCTTGCACCGGTTGTATGTGAACGTAGAGCTTATCACACCCGATCATCACGTGGTGTCTCGGCACGATGAACTGTCGCAATGATGCATACTCAGGGAGAAAACTTATACCTTGAAATTTAGTGAGAGATCAATTTATAATTATACCGCCGAACTAAGCAAAATAAGACGCATAAAGGATAAACGTCACATGTAATCAAAATATGTAACATGATATGGCCATCATCATCTTGTGCCTTTGATCTCCACCTCCAAAGTACCGTCATGATCTCCATCGTCACCGGCATGACAGCATGATCTCCATCATCTTGATCTCTATCAATGTGTCGTCACATGGTCGTCTCGCCAACTATTGCTTTTGCAACTATTGCTATCACATAGCGATAAAGTAAAGCAATTGCATGGTGCTTGCATCTTATGCAATAAAGAGACAACCATAAGGCTTCTGCCAGTTGCCGATAACTTCAACAAAACATGATCATCTCAGACAACAACTTATATCTCATCTCTTCTTGACCATATCACATCACAACAAGCCCTGCAAAAACAAGTTAGACGTCCTCTACTTTGTTGTTGCAAGTTTTACGTGGCTGCTACGGGTTGAGCAAGAACCGATCTTACCTACGCATCAAAAACCACAACACGGTATAGTGATTGCTTTTTGATCTTCAGAAAGAACCATGTTCATTGAATCCGATTCAACTAAAGCTGGAGAAACAGACACCCACTAGCCACCTGTGTGCGAAGCACGTCGGTAGAACCAGTCTCGTGTAAGTGTACGTGTAATGTCGATCTAGGCCGCTTCATCCAACAATGCCGCTGAATCAAGAATCAACCAGTGATGGAAAGCAATATGTATATACCCACGCCCACAACTCCTTTGTGTTCTACTCATGCATATACCATCTACGCATAAACCTGGCTCGGATGCCACTATTGGGGAACGTAGTAATTTCAAAAAAATTCCTACGCACACGCAAGATCATGGTGATGCATAGCAACGAGAGGGGAGAGTGTCGTCGACGTACCCTCATAGACCGTAAGCGGAAGCGTTATGAGAACGCGGTTGATGTAGTCGTACATCTTCACGATCCGACCGATCCAAGTACCGAACATATGGCCCCTCCGAGTTCAGCACACGTTCAACTCGGTGATGTCCCACAAACTCTGATCCAGCAGAGCTTCAAGGGAGAGTTCCCTCAGCACGACGGCGTGATGAAGGTGATGATGATGCTACCGACGCATGGCTTCGCCTAAGCACCGCTACGATATGACCGAGGTGGATTATGGTGGAGGGAGGCACCGCACACGGCTAAAATATCAACTGATCAACTTGTGTGTTCTAGGGTGCCCCCCTCCCCACGTATATAAAGGAGGGAGGGGAGGCCGGCCGACCTCTCTAGGTGCGCCAAGGGGGGATGAATCCTCCTCCTAGTAGGAGTAGGATTCCTCCTTTCCTAGTCCTACTAGGAGGGGGGAGGAAGGAGAAGGGAAGGAGAAGGAAAGAGGGGGCGCAACACCTCCCCTAGTCCAATTCGGACTAGGCCCATGGGGGGCGCGCGGCCAGCCCTCGTGGCTTCTCCTCTTTCTCTCTTAAAGCCCACTAAGGCCCATACATACTCCCGTATTCCCATAACTCCCCCAGTACTCCGAAAAATACGCGGATCACTCGGAACCTTTCTGATGTCCGAATATAGCCTTCCAATATATCGATATTTACGGCTCGATCATTTCTAGACTCCTCATCATGTCCATGATCTCACCCGGGACTCCGAACAACCTTTGGTACATCAAAACACATAAACACATGTTACCGGTCGTCACCGAACTTTAAGCGTGCGGACCCTACGGGTTCGAGAACTATGTAGACATGAACGAGACTCATCTCTGGTCAATGACCAATAGCGGAACTTGGATGCTCACATTGGCTCCTACATGTTCTATGAAGATTTTTATCCAAACCGCATAACGGTATACGTTGTTCCCTTTGTCATCGGTATGTTACTTGTTCGAGATTCGATCGTCGGTATCTCAATACCTACTTCAATCTCGTTACCGGCAAGTCTCTTTACTCGTTCTGTAATGCATCATCCCGCAACTAACTCATTAGTCACAATGTTTGCAAGGTTTATAGTGATGAGCATTACCGAGAGGGCCCAGAGATACCTCTCCTACAATCGGAGTGAAAAATCCTAATCTCGATCTATGCCAAGTCAACATGTACCATCAGAGACACCTGTAAAGCACCTTTATAATCACCCAGTTACGTTGTGACGTTTGGTAGCACATAAAGTATTCCTTCGGTATTCTGGAGTTGCATAATCTCATAGTCAGAGGAACATGTATAAGTCATGAAGAAATAAGTATCAACAAACTAAACGATCATCGTGCTAAGCTAACGGAATGGGTCAAGTCAATCACATCATTCTCTAATGATATGATCCCGTTAATCAAATGACAACTCATGTCTATGGCTAGGAAACTTAACCATATTTGATTCAACGAGCTAGTCAAGTAGTGGCATACTAGCGACACTCTGTTCGTCTATGCATTCACACATGTACTAAGTTTCCGGTTAATACAATTCTAGCATGAATAATAGACATTTATCATGATATAAGGAAGTATAAATAACAACTTTATTATTGCCTCGAGGGCATATTTCCTTCAGGTGTACGATCAAGCCTGTGTGGGCCCCACGATGAAAATTTCGGACGAAATCTCTATCATATGTTTATTTCCGGCTTATTCCGCAAGCCAATCCTTTGTTTTGTTTTGAGTTGTGGTATTCGAGTTGCTTCAATGTCATGTGTTGATTCCATACCTTTTCCTAAGCGGTGTTCTCATATTTCTATGGGAGTACTAATCCTTATTGATCATCGAGATTGTCATGTCAATTCTTCTCAACCGGCGTGTTCCCTTCAAGTTAATCCGATCCCTTCAACATTTGCAAGATCAATACTCAGTTCTTCTCAATGGTGTTCATTCCGTTCGTCCCTAGTTGTCTATATTTTTCCCACCCTCCCACCCTTTTTTCTTCATGGAGCCAGAATCCTTAATCAAGAATCCATTTTATTGAGTGAAGTCTCTTCATTCTTTTCCTTTAATGTTTTTACCTGGTGTTTCTTATGAAGATGCTAAGGGAGCTTCAAGTTCGTTTTTCTTCACTTGTTTTCTTCTCTGGTGGATTAATTTCAAGCTTTTGGTGTTGATCATATCCCTTTCCTCGTTCCAAATGCTTTCCCATGTTGGTGCACCTCATAATCATTCCCCGCTTGCTATTCAATTGTTCTAGAGTGCTGAAGATATCTCGGATGATTCGCATTTCCATTCTCAATCCGTTCAAGTTATTTCGAGGTTGTTACCTCAATCAAGCCATTTAATTCAACCGGTGCAATCTCTCTTTCCAAAAATTGTTCAACAGTGTATCTTTGAGTTGGCCCTAAACCACAGGTCTTTTCCCGGGATCTTACCTAGCTCTTCTATTTTTCCGGAGTTATTCTCAAATTCTTTTCAAAGTGTGACGTGAGAATGGATTCCATCAGTCACATGCCTCCTTCAAGATCGCTTTCAAATTCTTTTTATGTTTGGATCAATCTTTATATTCTTCATTCTAGAGTGTCTCAACAATTCATGGTGGTGTTTCTCGTCCTCATTCTCAGATTTTGAAGACCGAAGAAGAGTTTCTCTTGAATCTTTGTCCATTCTCTTGAAGATTCATGGTTCTAGCTTCATGCCATCCTCATATTTGTTCCGATCGTGAGAAAATCTTTTCATACCCATCCGGAGCATTTCATGAGTTATTTTCATTTTTTGATCATCCAAAGGCCATCATTTCAGAAGATTTATTCATTCTCAACATTCAGCTCTCATTCCCCAATTCTACCGGCCGGTGCATCGGTCAAATATTCTGTAGTCAGCTTGTGGTCTCTTCGCGCTCTCGTATCTAAATTCCCTCAAGTATCTTCGTTTGTTCTCTGATTCTCCCTGATGTTTCGTTCTCTTTTCTTCATTCGTTTCAGATGCTTACGATGGTTTGTTGAAGAGTTCTCTTCCTCGGTTATCGTTTCAATTCATTCGTCCTTTCCAAATAATATCGGTGGTTCGTTGAAGATTTTTCTCAAGTTTGCGCTATATCTCTCCTTAACCCCTTTCAACGAGAATAAGTGGCATGCCAAATCCGTTGCTTGTCATCAATTTAAGTTGATGAAGGATAAGCATAACATAATTCTTATTCCTCTTTCATCCAAGTGATTAATCCCTTCCTTCAGAGTTGTCCATGATGAGGAAATTCTCAATTTCAAGTTGTTCATCTCTCTCTTCCGGAGTTCCAAGTTTTCTCGGTTATCTAGTCACAGAGCTCCATCTAAATCATTGCAAGGCTTCTACCCGAGTTCTTTTCAACTTTCCTTTCATTTGATCATTCTTTTACTACCGGAGTTCTCACGAAGTCTCAACATGGTGGTTCGCTAAAGATTTAATTCATTCTTCTAGTATTCATCAAGATTCTTGTTTTGAGGAGTTCAATCATTCTTCATCTTACATTCCGAAATGCAATTATTTCTACCTTATCATTTGGGGTGGTGCTATGTCATTCTTGACAATTTCCCTTCGTGTTTCATGGTTCACAAGTTGTCCGGAATGAGATATTTTAAACCCATCATTTTCAATTCGTTCACGAGATCTTTTCAACCCAACAAGTTCTTCGTTGGTGTTATCTTGGTATAGATTTCACCTAAAGCCTTCCCTAAGGAATGTTGCTCTTTGCGGTGCTCATCAATGATCCAAGTTATCTCTTTATCACCTTGGTGGAAGAAGTTTTTTTTCATCTCTTTGGTGTTCTCAATCAAATTAATTGGTTCCATTAGTGGTGGTCTTCACCTCATAATTTTGGGATGTTTTCCACAAGACCATTGGAAATCATATCTTTTATTGTTGATTTTCCAACAACTCCGTTCATTCCTTCTTTTTAAAGAGGCTCTTTCAAAGTGAATTATGGTAGATGTTGTTGTTCTCTTCTCCGTTCTCTTAATCCCACTCTTTCATTTATCCCGAAGGCATTGTGATGTTGCTCTATCGATTCCATCATCTCATTTTGCCAAGATCATGTTCTATTCTTTCCCTTGGTTATCCATTTAATCGGAGTGTGCATCCTCTTTTCAAGTTCTTTTCATCTTATCAAGTTTTCCTTCTCTTTTCTACCGGAGTGCTGTCCAAATTGTGTCATTCTTCTTCCTTGGCTATCTCATTATACCGGTGTTATCATATTCTTTTGGTTTGTGAAGCTCTTATTTTATGTCTTTCAACCTACAAGGTTCTCGTAATGTTCCTTGTTCCTCTTTGCTAACGGAGTGTTTGCAATCTCGTTCATCTTCATTGTATTCTTTCTTTCAATTTGTTCAACCTCTCAAGGTTCGTGGTTTCACTCGTTTGTCAAATAAGCAATTTTATGTTACCTCTTTCTCTTCCGCTTCTCTCCGGTGCCATCCCTAGATCTCGGGGCGAGATATCTTGTAAGTGGAGGAGTGTTGTGACGACCCGAGACCGACGCTCCAGAAGCCTCCCATGTATTTCGTTGTTGCTGTGTGTTACATTTTCTTGTTGCATTAATCATGTCATCATGTGCATTGCATCCGCATGTTTTCATAAAACTTGCATCCGTTTGTGGTTGCCGCTTCTTTCTTGTCTCTGCCAGACCATTCTCTTCTCTCTTGTCTTTGTTGTGGCAATGTTGTCAGACCGCTTTGTCTCCATTGACCGTTCTCAGTCCAGCCACACACTTGACCACGTCTGCGTAACCCCTCTTTGTACAGTGCATCGACCCCTCGCCCATTTCCAAAATCCTTCCCCGAACCCGAACCGCTCAGTCGTTACCGTTGGGTCCGGATCATCCCCAAACACCCCTAAAATATCTTTGTTTTATTCGTTGGACTCCCTAGCCTATTTATTCTCGACCGTCTGATTTAATTGGAGGGTCCAAACATAACCCTCCTTTTCTATATATATAGACCTACTTGCCTAACCCTAAAACCTAGGATTCTTGTCCCATCGCGCCGCCAGCCGCTCAATCCCCATCGGGATCACCCACAGCCTACCACCATCCTCCCGTGCCTCGCTCATTTTTCTCGGTGCCGCCGCCACCCCGATCTTGTTCCTTGGGATCCATCCCCTCCTGATCTAGCAACCAAAGCCAGACTCCTCTCCTCCTCGTTTTGTGCACCCAGCCAACCAACACCTCCCCCTGATCTCCTTGTTTTCCCCTCCTCTGCTCGTTCGTCCTTGAGCAGCGCCTCCACCGTCACCGGCGATCACATCTCTAGGACCCTCGCACACGAGCTCCTCCCACCTCACGAGCCTGAGACCAGTAACTCTCCTCGAGCCGGCCGCAACAGCAGCCAGCAGGATACCCCGTCGTGCCCCTCTTTCTCCCTGGTTCTCCTTCCTACTCCTCCTCACCTTCCCATCCTTTCGTTTGCCCCTGCCATTGCCTCTCTCCTCAGTCACTCTCTGCAGTAGCAGGACGCCGCCGCCGTCCTCTGCATCGCCATGGACGCGCAGCTGAAGCTCCGTGCCCCGCCTTCCTCCGCCTCGCCCGTGACCTCCGCTGCAATAGATCCGGTAGCCCCGCGTCGAGCATCGCCTCTTCCCCGACCTCCTCGTTCGACTCCTTGTCGGATCCGGCAGGTTCCCGTTGATGCGCCAAGTCTCGCTTTGCCGTTGACTGAGTCCTCTTCTTCCTATTTTGCAGCGTTGAACACCAGCCGACCAGCAGCACCGAGCCGCTTCGAGCCACGACCCAGCCCCGTTGACCGCGACCACTCCACGCGTAGGCCCAGCTCCCTTCGCCCGCAAGGCTGTAACATCCCAAATTGTCAATTTGCAATGTTATACTTAGGACATCATATGCATATCATATTTTATTACATTTCCATTGTGATCCTAGATATTCTAAGCAACTCAAGGACCTATGGAGAGAGTTGGGGCTTTCGTTTATTTTCGTATTTGAATTTTCTCAAATATTGAAAATAGGACCATATTGATTTTTAATAATTTTTCTCTCCGAAATATTTCATAATAAAAATAAAAGAGAGGAGATAAAATGACTTCTCCAAAATAAAAGAAATATTGGAGGAAAAATGTTAAAAATCAAATTATTGTTTTATTGATTTTTATTTGGATTTTATTCGGAGTTATTTTAATTAAATTAGGAAAAAAATTGTTTTTTTAATTTCATTTTAGGTCCAGGAAAATTGTTCACTTTGTCCTAAATTTTATTAGAGGACCGTGAAAATTTATTTCGGAATTTTTGGACTCCGTTTGATATTTCTTTTTATTTATTTACTTCGTCCGTTTTTTTAAATGAACCGACCTTTGGGCCGTGGGCTTCTCGGACTCTGTCAGCGCCCAAGCTTTACAAGCCGCCGCCCCACACAACGCCCCAGCCCACCAGCCCGCCACACGCGAAACCCTAGCCCCGCCCGCCAGCCGCCGCCGCCCGCCGCCGCCGTCTTCACCGGAGTCGTCGCCGGATCCGCGGTCGGTTCTCATCGGTTTAGTTTTATTCGGTTTAGGTAAAACTGCTAGTTTTTATAAAACCTTAGATTGTTTTTTTAGATTCGTTTTTTTTCGGTTTCATTATTTAGCGAGCGTTCGCTCGTTAGTTCGATTTTAACGAACACGTTGGCCCGTTTGTCTCCATTAACGAATGTTCGCACAGTAGTTTTTCTTTTTATTTTCTTTTTTCTGCCAGGGACTATCCGTGATTATTTTATCGCTGATTAGCCCCTGATCTTTAAACCCTCGTAACTTTTTAACCGTTTGTCCAAATCCAGTGAAACCAACGCCAAAAATCTAGCATAGTTGAGTATGTTGCATGACCTCTTCCAGTGGTAGGCTAGCAGATGTAGGGGATGTAGGTTGGTACTGTCTACCCAGGGTTAGAGTTAATGCTTCTGAAAGACCGTGTCTCGGTCATCCGTTTCACAAACACCATGTAGTGCGAGAATTCCAATAGAGGAGATCGAGTCTTGTGGGGAAAAGTTCCCAAACCTCTGCAGAGTGTATAAACTAATCATGGTTAGCCGTGTCCCCGGTTATGGACATTTTGAGTATCTGGTACTTGAATTACCATGTTGATCTCATCACCCTATATTAATTTGTTGGGTTGTTACCTCCTTTTTAATTGGTATTGAGTTGGAGGAACCTTCTCAATGTTTCAACCACCATGATAGTTAAATAAAATATATTCCTTTGTTGTAGGGAAAAATGGGCTTTTCGCAAAACATTATAACCATAGAGCCTCCACCAGCCATATATGCATGCAGTGATAGCATTTACCTGTTGATTGCTCTACTGTGTTATATTGCCAGTATATTCCATGTGCTGACCCGTTTCGGGCTGCAACATATCATGTTGCAGACTTTTCAGACGAAGAGTAAGGTACGCTAGGTCGTTTGTCATGCACTCGGCTATGCCGTTGGAGTTGATGGACTCACTTTACCTTCCAAGCCTTCCTCTGTTATATTATTTAGATGGCGTTAAGCCATATTTATTGTAATAAGTTCTCTTCTGAGACATTCGGTGTAATAAGTGTGTGATTGAACTCTGTTATAAATCCTTCGAGTACTGTGTGTGTCAGCATTACCGATCCAGGGATGACACTTATGCACGGAGATTTGACCGCCTAAGGTCGGATCGCTACAAGATGGTATCAGAGCACATGCTGAATGTAGGACACGACCACTAAGTTGAGCCATAGGTCACTCTTCTCTACTCATTTCTGACTCCTCTCCATTTTCCACTCTTTTGGATGGCGGACTCAAGGAACAAGTTTGCCCAACCAGATGAAGACACACCCTTTGGACAACACTTGAAGGAAGTCAATAGGTACCTGAACATTGGAATACCAAGCTTCACCGGGACCTACACCGCCACTTTACCAGAAGAGGAGCATTGGATGATTCGAGTTCAAGTTCCAGGATGGACGTTCACGCCAGTCACCGAGCCCATAGAGTTTTCCTTTGATGCACCAACCTAGTGTCTAGGAAAGAGCATGGCAGCCCACATCGCCATGGGACGCATCGACGAAGTTTATCACAAGGATATTAAGGACACTATCTACCAGATATGTGGGCGCCGAGATGAGCAATGGGAGATGATCAGCACCAGGAAGGATAGGTCCATTGCAACTTTCATCCAGGAGTTAAACCAGCACATTCGTCGACAGGAGAACCAGATGTGTGCAACCATGATAGATTTTAAGAAGTTGATGACTAGGAACATGGAGCTAGAAGAGGAACTCAAGTCTACACGCGACAGATACGAGGAGGAAATCACAATAGTAGTGGAGAGGAATGACAACCTGACAAGGAAGCTAGGAGTATTCATGGGAGACCCCGCACCAGGAGGAGATGACGACCATCCCGAGGACTACATCATCATCGACGACACCGACTCCGACCTCGACAGTAGGGATGATGATTATGAAGACGAAGCTGGAGCAGACATCATGGAGTCTTCCACCGATCAAAATTTCTAGTAGACCACCATATTATTAGTAGTATTTTCCCCATGTATACATTAGTAGTCCGAGCACGTTTGTAACGATAGTTAGATCGATTGTATGCCCTTGCTTGAATTGATTTGGTGTGATATGAATGTGTTTGTCTCATGTGCATATGGGAAGTGCTTTCTCACTAGACCTCATTCTATTCTAATCTCTCCCCTCTAAACCCATCAGATGCCTCCGAGACGTGACCCCGGGTTTGTCTTCCCACCGGAGCTCACCCAGTTGATCCAACAGCAGAATGCCTTGATGCAACTACTAGTCCAGAACCAAGGCAACAACAACAACAACCCACCACCACCACCTCCAGTTGACAACTTAGCCCATTTTCTGAGGTTGTAGCCGCCGGTGTTTTCCAGTAGCACCGAGCCAATAGTTGCTGATGACTGGCTACGCATGATAGGAAGGGAGTTCACCACCGCAGGTTGCACAGATGCTGATAAGCTGCGTTTTGCCGCACACCAATTGGATGGACCCGTAGCCTCATGGTGGGAGAATTATACAGCCACTTTTCCTATAGCCAGTGTCACTTGGGAGCAGTTTCAGCAAGCATTCCGCACCGCTCATGTCTCAACTGGAGCTATGAGTATGAAGAAGCGTGAGTTTCGCAACTTACACCGAGGAAACCGTACTGTGGGACAGTACGTGGATGAGTTTATCAAGTTAGCCCGCTACGCCCCAGATGATGTGGCCACAGATGCCGCAAAACAGGAGAAGTTTATGGAAGGGCTGAATGATGAGATGAGTATGCAGTTAATGGTGGCAACATTTAACAACTACCAGGAGTTGGTAGACAAGGCTCTTATGATTGAAGGGAAGCAGCAGCAGATTAAGAGCCGCAAAAGGAAGTATGGACAAGGGAAGTACAATTTAGGAGCTCAGCAGAAGCCTCGTTTCACCCCGAACTCGGGAGGATTTACCCATAACCATGGAGGCCATACCCACAATGGAGGAAGTTCGCATAACCACAGTGGCCCCAAGAATGGAAACAAGAATGGAGCAGGCAGCAATCAGAACCGCTCTAACCCAGCAACGCCCGCCAAGAAGGATCTAATTCACATTACTTGTTTCAAGTGCGGGAAGACTAGACATTATGCCACTGAGTGTTCTGAAGCAAAGAATGGTAATGGAAATGGAAGCTCTGGGAAGAAGCCCAAGCCTTTCAACAGGGGACAAGTGAACCACGTGAACGTGGGAGGAGGTTGAAGAGCAGCCAAATGCAGTTATCGATAAGTTTTTGGTTAAGTCATTTACTGCTCTTGTTCTATTTGATACTGGTGCATCGCATTCATATATTACAAGGGGATTTGTGGAGAAGTTTAAGTTACCCACCTTAGCCCTTAGGACACCCTTGTTAGTAAGCTCACCAGGAGCAGAGTATATGGCCAGCCGATGGTGCGATCGGATACCCTTAACCATTGGTAGCCATGTTTTCCCCTCAGACCTAATAATTTTTGAGTCACAAGGATTGGATGTGATACTAGGAATGGATTGGCTATCAAAGTATGGAGGAAACATTGAATGTGCTAGTAGGTCAATTCTGCTCACCACCCCGAAGGGGAAAAGGATTAATTATGTATCTAGGCATGCACCAAAGAGGACCCAAGTAAATTCTCTCACGGAAGTTGTTCAGGAAGAAGTGCATGTAGTGAAGGATTACCCAGATGTATTTCTAGAGGAACTACCAGGCATGCCGCCGGATCGAGACATTGAGTTTTGATAGAGCTGTTGCCAGGCACCAGACCGACATCGAAGAGACCATACCAGATGCCCGCAAATGATCTGGAGGAGATTAAGAAACAGATTAAGGAGTTATTGGAGAAAGGTTGCATTTGATGAAGTTCGTCACCGTGGGGAGCCCCAATGCTTTTGGTTGAGAAGAAGGATGGATCATTGAGAATGGTTGTTGATTATCGTGCATTGAATGAAGTGACGATACCCACTTCCAATGATCAATGATTTGTTTGATCAGTTGCAAGGAGCTAAAGTATTTTCCAAGATCGATCTGTGATTAGGATACCACCAGCTGAAGATTCGAGAACAGGATATACCTAAGACAACCTTCACCACAAGGTATGGGCTATATGAGTACACGGTTATGTCATTTGGATTGACTAACACCCCTGCCTATTTTATGAGTATGATGAATAAGGTGTTCATGGAGTTCTTGGATAAGTTTGTCGTGGTGTTCATTGATGATATCTTGGTATACTCGAAGAATGAAGAGGAACACAAGGAGCATTTGCGTTTGGTTCTCGAGAAGCTCAGAGAACATCAATTGTATGCCAAGTTCAGCAAATGTGAGTTTTGGTTGAAGGAAGTTGGATTCCTTCGACATGTTATATTAGGAGAAGGTATAGCAGTAGACCCTACCAAGGTTCAGTCAGTCACTGAGTGGTTGGCACCCACCTCAGTTGGAGAGATCCGCAGTTTCCTTGGACTCGCGGGATACTATCGGAGGTTCATTGCGAATTTTTCCAAGATTGCGAACCCCATGACAGAGCTATTGAAGGACACTAAGTTTAAATGGACAGATGAATGTGAGGCAAGTTTTTAGGAGTTGAGGAAACGTTTGGTTATAGCCCCAGTGCTGATTCTGCCAGATATACGCAATGATTTCCAAGTGTATTGCGACGCTTCTCACTTAGGACTTGGAGGTGTACTTATGCAAGATGGAAGAGTTGTTTCATATGCCTCACGTCAACTTTGACCGCATGAGTTGAATTATGCTACGCATGATTTAGAGTTAGCAGCTGTAGTTCATGCACTCAAGACCTGGAGACATTTTCTTATTGGGAACCGTTGTGATGTGTACACGGATCATAAGAGTTTGAAGTACATTTTCACACAGAAGGAGCTGAATCTCAGGCATAGGAGATGGTTCGAGCTTATAAAGGATTGTGATATGAAGCTGCATTATCACCCAGGAAAGGCCAATGTCGTAGTAGATGCTTTGAGCCAGAAGAGTTGTGCCAATACCCTCGTAAGCGGAGGTTTTCCAAAGGAGTTGGCTGAAGATCTCAGGGAGCTTCGTTTGGAGATAGTCCCTAGAGGTTTTGTTGCAACATTGGAAGTTCAGTCGACATTATCGGGAAAGATTCGAGAAGCTCAGAAGGATGACAAAGAGATTGCCGAGATAAAGGAGAGGATGAGCAAAGGAAAAGCCAAAGGTTTTCGTGAGGATGAGCACGACACCTTGTGGTTTGAGGACCGTGTTTATGTACCCAATAATGTAGAGATCAGGAAGTTGATACTTCAGGAAGCTCATGACACCCCAGAAACACCAAGATCTATTTGGATTTGAAGGAGCATTTCTCGTGGACGGGAATGAAGGATATTGCCGAGTATGTAGCCGTATGTGATGTATGTCAGAGAGTGAAGGCAGAACATCAGAAGCCAGTAGGATTACTACAACCTATGCTGATACCCGAATGGAAGTGGGATAAGCTTGGCACGGATTTTATCACCGGATTACCCAGGACTCAATCGGGATATGATTCTATCTGGGTAGTAGTGGATTGTTTAACCAAAGTGACTGTAACACCCCGGATGTAATTTACCCAATATGTACTCAAACTCTTGTCGTTTCCGGCGCTAAGTTATTTTATTTTATCGGGTTTGGGTTTTGTCTCCGTGTGTTGTTGTCATTGTCATGCATCTCATATCATGTCATCATGTGCATTACATTTGCATATGTGTTCGTCTCATGCATCCGAGCATTTTCCCCGTTGTCCGTTTTGCATTCCGGCGCTCCTATCTCCTTCGGTGGTCATTTCTACCTTCTTTTCGTGTGTGGGGGTTAAACATTTCTGGATTGGACCGAGACTTGCCAAGAGGCCTTAGTTTACTACTGGTAGTCCGCCTGTCAAGTTTCGTGCCATTTGGACTTCGTTTGATACTCCAACGGTTAACCGAGGGACCGAGAAGGCCTCGTGTGTGTTGCAGCCCAACACCCTTCCAATTTGGCCCAAAACCCACCAAAACCCTCTCCATCATCTAGAGCGTTCGATCACGATCGCATGGCCGAAAACCGCACCTCATTTGGACTCTCCTAGCTCCTCCTATGCCTATAAATAGCCCCCCTCCGAAATTCACGTTTCCTTCTTCCCCCGAAACCCTAGATCCACTCCTCCGCGCGCCGGACATCGTCCGCCGGCCGCCGGACATTGTCCGCCGCTCGCCCGGGCCTATCACTACACGCCACGTGTCGCCCGCGGTGCCCACATCGCCACCCCCGCGCAGCCGGCCCGCCCGGCCCGCGTTGGGCCCCCGCGGCCCATTCGCAGTGCCGCCGTCTGCCTCCTTCGCCCCCGCGCCGAGCCGCCCCGCCGGCCGGCTCCGCCGCGCCACCACATCGCCGCCCGATGCCGCACTCCTCCGGCCGGCGCCGCTCCTCGCTGCCGCGGCCATCGCCGGCGCCGCCCGCGGCCACTCCGGTGCCCGCGCCCGCCTCCGCTATCACCAACTCCGGCGCCGACCCGGCCGGCCTCGTCTCCCTCCTCCCCACGGCAAGTCCTCCGGCGAGCTCCAGTTCTGGCGATCCTCGTAAAGCGCGCCGATCCGGATCTAGATCTTGGATATTTGCCTCGGTTGACTTTCTCCTGAA
This sequence comes from Triticum aestivum, assembly GCF_018294505.1. Classification (NCBI taxonomy): domain Eukaryota; kingdom Viridiplantae; phylum Streptophyta; class Magnoliopsida; order Poales; family Poaceae; genus Triticum; species Triticum aestivum. The sequence continues at coordinate 425,196,211 of NC_057812.1, forward strand.
ACCCTAATTATTTTGCAATGTTCATCATGCTATAACTCCGCATCCATAGCTCCGTTGTGGGTGTGTAGCATATCAAAATGTTCGTCTCAGAGAGTACATCATTTCATCTCATTGCCTCATTTTCATTTGAGCTCATTTTGACGCCCGAAATGCTGTTGGAAGAGAGATATTTGAGTTATTTGTCAGATTTGCTGCACCAAATAGCAATTTGTCATTTTTGCCATGATTAATGTGTGCATGATATGCTCATGAGCTCTACATGTGTTTTGTTATATGCCATGCCATCTTTCCAGTGATGTGTGTGGTGACTAGCACAAGCTTTCAAAGTGGTGCATTCGTTAATGCTGATTTCAGGGACTTAGCAATTTCACTAAGTCCTTGATCTGTTTTTATCAATATGCCATATGTTCATGTTGTTTCCTAGTGATCCATGCCTCTTTTGAGGATGACCAGTAAGGATGATTTGTTAATCTTGTAGTGCTCTATCCATCCATGTCTTTGTTTGCAATTATGGAGCACCCTAGATTGAGTCAATCGAGCTCTACTTTTGCTATTTCGTAATTCCTGGCAGATTGTCTACTTGTTAGCGATTTTGCCGAGGATGTTGTTGTTGATTCGTGCATCCTATGTTGTTATTCTTGGCATGTCTAGCTTATACAATGTGTATTATTGATGGGTGTATTCTTAGATTGTCATGACTTGCTCTGTAGTGAGTGCATCGAGCTCGTAAACATGCCTACTCGTTAACAGATTTGCATGCTCCAGTTTTTCACTAAGTCTGAGATCTGATTATATTTTTGCATTGTTCACATGCTTGTAATTGTATTTTCTAATCCCTTTTGGCTGAAGGTCACTAAGGGACTTTTGTTAAGCTCTTTGAGTAGCTCCATGCCATGCCTTGCTTTGCCATGTTAAGTTCCTGTAGCATATAGGTTTCTTGCTACAAAGTGTGCTACCTGATCTGAAATTCCAGGATTGTGTTAATTTCACTAAGTCTGAAATCTGTTTATCAATTGCACTTTTTCCATGCTTGTTTGAACCTGTTAATGGATGAATTGGCCGTAGCTCAGTGTTCATCTTTTGTTAAGATTCATGAGTGGATCCCTGCCATGTATTTTGTTGTCATGTTTGGGTGTTGTAGCATAATTAACTTGATGCATTTAGATGGCTACTTGCTGTTTATCGCAGACCGGTGCCATATTTGAATTGCTTGCCATTTCCAAACCGTGCACTCGATTCCGGTGTTCTTTATATTGATTTCAACCGAAATCAACTCACCTTTCCAGTGGCAATCTTGGATTTCCATGTTGAGACCAGGTTCATTCATCCTTTGTCAAAATCTTGCATATGCATCGCATACCGCATCCCGCATAGCATACCATGCTTGCATCATGTTGTTTGAGCTTTGCACGTGGTTGATTGTGTTCCTTTTGCTTGTTTGTCTTGTTTGTGTAGAGCCGGGAGATGAGTTCGCTAATGAGGAGCCCGTTGAGTTTGCTTTCGAGGATCCAGTCAACTCTGACAACTTTGCAGGCAAGATGATCATACCCTCGAAATCACTTCTATCTTTGCTTTGCTAGATGCTCGCTCTTTTGCTATGCCTATGCTACGATGCCTACCACTTGCTTATCATCCCTCCCAAATTGCCATGTCAAACCTCTAACCCACCATGTCCTAGCAAACCGTTGATTGGCTATGTTACTGCTTTGCGCATCCCCTCTTATAGCGTTGCTAGTTGCAGGTGAAGATTGGAGATCGTTCCTTGTTGGAACATTATTTTTCTTGTTGGATATCACTATATTATCTTGTTACCTTAATGCATCTATATAATTGGTAAAGGGTGGAAGGCTCGGCCTTTTGCCTAGTGTTTTTTTCCACTCTTGCCGCCCTAGTTTCCGTCATATCGGTGTTATGTTCCCGGATTTTGCGTTCCTTACGCGGTTGGGTAATAATGGGAACCCCTTGACAGTTCGCCTTAAGTAAAACTCCTACAGCAATGCCCAACCTTGGTTTTACCATTTGCCACCTAGCCTCTTTTTCCCTTGGGTTTCCGGAGCCCGAGGGTCATCTTATTTAAACCCCCCGGGCCAGTGCTCCTCTGAGTGTTGGTCCAAACAGAGCCACTTGCAGCGCCACCTCGGGGAAACTCGAGGTTTGGTTTTAGTTGTACGTAGTGTTCATCTGAGTGTGCCCCGAGAACGAGATATGTGCAGCTCCTATCGGGATTTGTCGGCACATTCGGGCGGTGTTGTTGGATTGGTTTTGACTTGTCGAAGTTGTCTTGTAGAACCGGGATACTGAGTCTGATCGGAATGTCTCGGGAGAAGGTATATCCTTCGTTGACCGTGAGATCTTGTCATGGGCTAAGTTGGGACTCCCCTGCAGGGATTTGAACTTTCGAAAGCCGTGCCCGCGGTTATGGGCAGATGAGAATTTGTTAATGTCTGGTTGTAGATAACTTGAACCTTAACTTAATTAAAATGAATCAACTGTGTGTGTTACCGTGATGGTCTCTTCTCGGTGGAGTCCGGGAAGTGAACACGGTGTTGGAGTAATGCTTGCCCTAGTTTGTTCTCTAGTTCTTCGTTCGTGCTTTGCCTTCTCTTCTCGCTCTATTTTGTGAACAGGTTAGCCACCATATATGCTAGTCGCTTGCTGCAGCTCCACATATTACCTTGCCTTTTCTATAAGCTTAAATAGTCTTGATCGCGAGGGTGCGGGATTGCTGAGTCCCCGTGGCTCACAGATTACTTCCAAACCAGATGCAGGGCCCGATGACTCCGTCCCAGATGATGCGCTTGAGCTCAAGTGGGAGTTCAACGAAGACTTACGCCGTTACTATGTGTCTTTCCCTGATGATCAGTAGTGGTGCCCAGTTGGGGCAATCGGGACCGTGTCGCATGTTGGGTTGATCTTTTATTTTGGTACCGTAGTCGGACCATGAGTGATTGAATGATGTAATGCTATTTATGTGCTTTGTTTGACGTGGCGAGTGTAAGCCAACTATGTACCTTTCCCCTTATTGATCTATTTACATGGGATGTTGTGAAGATTACCTTACTTGCGACCTTGCTTTCAATGCGGTTATGCCTCTAAGTCGTGCTTCGACACGTAGGAGATATAGCCGCATCGAGGGCGTTACAAGTTGGTAATCAGAGCCTTCCCCGACCCGAGGAGCCCCCACTGCTTGATCGTTATTAGCTGCCGAGTTGAGTCTAGACAAATGTTTTGAGTCATTTAGGAATTATATATCAGAGAGTTTAGGAATTCTTTTTACTCCCCAGTCCCTTCATCGCTCTGGTAAGGCATCCTAACATAGAGTTTTGACTCTTCTCTTGTCAAATTTCACAAAAAAAAATTAGGATCACGCGGGTATCTTGGAATTGTTCCGATGGATTTGTGACGAGAACATTGTTCTTGGTGCCTACTGTCATTTAGGGGTTGTGGCAGTGTCCCGGGGAGTTGAGCTCCGAGGTGTTGTCGTCACAATTTTATCGTTGCAGTTCTGGAATACCTGAGTTTAGTTCGCCGACATCGGAAATCTCTTTTATGCAGTTGTTGGTGAGATAACCTCGACGCCACCCAGTACTGGGGCGGGAGTTCGGGAGTATTTCCATAACTTGTATAACAGATGCTTTTTGAAGGTTGAGGTAGATGGTTTCCAAAGTTTTTCTCGGTTATGTGTTGAAGGATGGATACATCTAGATGTAGGATTTGCTAGATTTGGGTGAGATATTATGCTTCCCCTGTATCCCCAACACCTGATTGCATAACCGGAAAGGTTCAGGAGTTTCATAGGTGGGAATTCTTGTAGCTCTAGTTCTTCTTCCACGGATATTTGGTTTGAGATCGGGTGATCCTTACCTTGTTGATTTTATTCCTCTACCTAAATTCTAAGTGGCTTCTCAATTTATGGATATGTGACCATTTCAATTGGAATGCATTCGTTCATTTTGTTCGGATGTGAAGACTATATGTTGCAATTTCATCCCGTTGGAATCAGCTTCAATATTTACCTATCAATGTGCTAATGGATGTCAACCTCTTCAGGATGGCTCCTCCAACACGCACGACTCCGAATCCTGATCCGCCGCCACCACCCCCGCCTCCGGAGGCATGGCAAGCTGTGATGGCCGCTACCAATGCAAACACGCAGTTGATCATGCAAATTCTTCAAGAGCGCAACCAAGCGAACCAAGCAAACCAAGGCAACCAAGGCAACAATCAGAATCACTTTGCTACACTCAACCAGTTCCTTGCTAACCAGCCAAAGACCTTCAGCAATTGTGTTGAGGCAACTGATGCTGACGATTGGCTTGTGGACTTGTGCAAGCATTTCGAGTGTAGTAACGTCAGGCCTGAGGACTTTTTCAAGTTCGCTTCCTTCCAACTCAAAGACCAAGCTGCAGAATGGTTCCAGCAGTACAACGATTCCAGAGGAGGCCGTGTGATTACCTGGGATGAATTCCGTCAAGACTTCAAAGCTCATCATATTCCTCAGAGCGTGGTTGAAAGCAAGCGTGAGGAATTCCGCAACCTGAAGCAAGGCTCTATGTCTGTCTATGACTACAACAAGTTGTTTCAGAAGCTCGCCCGTTTTGCTAAGCAGGACGTCCTTGATGAGAAGAGCATGATATACCAGTTCAGGGGTGGTCTCAGAGAAGAAATCCAGCTAGCTCTTGTTCTCTTTGAGCCCTTGAGGTACGATGAGTTCTACAACATGGCATTGAAGCAAGAGGCCGCTCAACTTAAAGTGTGATGCTTCCAAGAAGCGAGTCAGAGATGCTACTCCGTCTTCCTCTACTCAAGTGGCCAAGCAGCAGAAGTATTGGCTTCCTCCTCCTTCGTTCCGTCAGCCGTATCAGTAGAAGAGCAAAGGTGGCAGTGGATCTTCCCACCCACCCAACCCTGGCTTGCAGAACAAGACTTCGTCTCAAGCTCCAAGATCGAGTGCTCTGTATCACCGTCCGCTTTCAGAGGTCACGTGCAACAAGTGCCAACAGAAGGGTCACTATGCCAACAAATGCTTCAATCAGAGGTGTCTCCCTCCTCATCCTCCTGTGAGATCAGCAAGTACAGTTGTGGTCAAGCATAACCCCAAGCACGCCAAGGTCAACTTGCTGAATGCAGCTCAGGCAGAGGACTCGTCATATGTCATCATGGGTAATCTTCCTGTTAATGATGTTCCTACAAAAGTACTTTTTGATACTGGTGCATCGCATTGTTTCATGTCAATGCCATTTTTGCCAAGCATGAATTCGTTTCTTCTCATTTGGGCAAACAAATGGATATCATTTCTCCTGGCAAACGTTTGAGTGCAAGTCTGGAGGTTCCAGATGTTACTATCACCTTGGGCGACTACAAGTTCCTTTATTCCCCAATGGTCCTTGGTAACTCGGATATTGATCTTATTCTTGGAATGGACTGGCTTTCTAAGCACAAGGCTCAGCTTGATTGTGCAGCCAGGCAGATTCAATTGACTCATTCGTCTGAGGATGTAATTGTCTTTGCCGCTCGGGATAATACCATCCGTCTATTTTCTCTCAATGAGAAGGGTGAACTGGATGCCATCTCTCAAATTCTAGTCGTTTGCGAATATCAAGACGTCTTTCTAGAAGAGCTTCCAAGAATGCCTCCGCACCGGCCAGTTGAATTCGTCATCGATCTTGAGCCTGGCACAGAACCGGTTTGCAAGCGTCCTTACAAGCTCGGACCTGAAGAGTTGAAGGAGCTGAAGAAGCAACTCGATATTCAAGAGCGAATGGGTCTCATCCGACCTAGTTCCTCTCCGTGGGGTTGTGGAGTACTCTTTGTGAAGAAGAAGGATGGAACAGACCGACTTTGTGTTGACTACCGTCCATTGAACAAGAAGACTATCAAGAACAAGTACCCACTTCCCAACATCAACGAGCTGTTCGAACAACTCAAAGGTGCCCAAGTATTCTCCAAGCTTGATCTCCGTATGGGTTATCACCAGATTCGAATCTGTGAGCAAGATATTCCCAAGACGGCTTTCAGAACAAGCTATGGTTCATATGAATACACTGTCATGTCTTTTGGCCTCGTCAACGCTCCTCCGACTTTCTCTCGCATGATGAAATTAATCTTCAACTCCTACACAAATGACTTTGTTTTGGTCTATCTCAACGACATTCTGGTCTTTTCGAAGAACAAGGAAGATCATGCCAAGCACTTGCGTTTGGTGCTCGATAAGCTCAGGGAACATCAGTTCTACGCCAAGTTCTCAAAGTGCGAGTTTTGGCTCGATGAGGTTCTTTATCTTGGGCATATCATCTCTGCCAAGGGCATTGCGGTGAATCCTGAGAAGGTATCTGCAATTGTGAATTGGGAACCACCTCAGAACGTGAAGCAACTTCGTAGCTTCCTCGGTCTCGCAAGCTACTGTCGAAGGTTCGTTGAGAACTTTTCACAGATCGCGAAGCCTCTTTCAAACCTTCTCCAGAAGCACGTCAAGTACGTTTGGTCTCCAGAATGTGACATCACTTTCAACACTTTGAAAGAGAAATTGGTCACTGCTCTAGTTCTGACTCCTCCTGATGAATCCAAACCGTTCGAGGTCTTCTGCGATGCCTATCTTCAAGGTCTTGGTGCAGTGTTGATGCAAGAGAAGAAAGTTGTGGCTTATACCTCTCGCCAGTTGAAGCCCAACGAGAAGAACTACCCCACTCATGACCTGAAGTTGGCGGCAGTTGTGCATGCTCTTTTGACTTGGAGACATCTCTTATTGGGAAGAAAAGTGGACATCTTCACTGACCACAAGAGTCTCAAGTACATCTTCACTCAGCCTAATCTCAACCTCAGGTAGACTCGTTGGGTCAAAACGATTCAAGAGTATAATCCGAGTATCGAGTATACTCCAGGAAAGGACAATGTGATTGCTGACGCTTTGAGCAGGAAGGCTTATTGCAACAGTCTGATTCTCAAGCCTTACCAACCCGAGCTTTGTGAAGCTTTCCGCAAACTCAATCTGCAAGTTGTTCCTCAAGGTTTACTCGCCAACCTTCAAGTCTCTCCTACCTTGGAAGACCAGATTCGCAAGGCTCAACTTCTTGATGCTATGGTGAAGAAGGTGAAGATTGGGATTGCCAAGAGCCAACCCAAGTACAAGTGCTACCGCCTTGATGACAAGGATACTTTCTTCTTCGAGGATCGTATTGTTGTGCCCAAAGGTGATCTTCGTAAGGTTATCATGAACGAGGCTCACAATTCACTTCTCTCCATCCACCCTGGGAGTACAAAGATGTATCAGGACCTCAAGCAGGCTTATTGGTTGACTCGAATGAAGCGCGAGATTGCTCAGTTCGTGAATGAATGTGATGTATGCAGAAGAGTGAAGGCAGAACACCAAAGGCCAGCTGGTCTCCTCCAACCTCTTGCCATTCCAGAATGGAAGTTTGACCACATTGAGATGGACTTCGTGACTGGGTTTCCAAAGTCCAAACGTGGCAATGATGCTATATTCATTGTCATTGACAAACTCACTAAAGTGGCTCACTTTCTGCCTATCAAAGAGTCTATCACTGCAGCTCAATTGGCGGAGCTGTATACCTCTCGGATTGTCTCTCTGCATGGTATGCCACAGGTGATCTCTTCAGACCATGGCAACATCTTTACCTCCAAGTTTTGGGAGTCTTTTCAGAAGGCCATGGGCACCAACATCCGCTTCAGCACAACTTTCCATCCTCAAACTAGCGGTCAAGTCGAGCGTGTCAATCAGATTCTTGAAGATATGCTCAGGGCTTGTGTGATCTCCTTCGACATGAAGTGGGAAGATTGTCTTCCATACGCCGAATTCTCCTACAACAACAGTTTTCAAGCAAGTTCGGGCAAGGCCCCATTCGAAATTATGTATGGCAGGAAGTGTCGTACTCCTCTCAACTGGTCAGAAACCGGTGAACGTCAACTTCTGGGAAATGACTTAATCACAGAGGCAGAAGAGATGTGCAAAGTCATTCGTGATAACCTCAAAGCAGCGCAATCGCGCCAGAAGAGCTACTATGATAGTAAGCACCGTGATTTGTCTTTCGAGATCGGAGATCATGTTTACCTCCGTGTCTCTCCTATGAAAGGTACTCGTCGCTTCGGTATCAAAGGGAAGCTTGCCCCTAGATACGTGGGTCCTTTCAAGATCGTCAGCAAGAGAGGCGTTCTCGCCTATCAACTCGAGCTTCCTTCAAACTTTGCAAATGTGCACGACATGTTCCATGTCTCTCAGCCCCGCAAGTGCTTCAAGACTCATGACCGCACCGTCAACTTCAAAGACATTGATCTCCAAGAAGAACTCTCTTATCGTGAGCACCCCGTTGCTATTCTTGAAGAGACTGAACGTAAGACTCGCAATAAGTCAATCAAATTCCTCAAAGTCAAGTGGTCACACCATTCTGACCGTGAAGCCACCTGGGAACGCGAGGATCACCACCATTCTGAGTACCCGACGTTTTTCCAGTCCTAGATCTTAGGACAAGATCCTTTCATAGTGGTGGAGTGTTGTAACACCCTGGATGTAATTTACCCAATATGTACTCCAACTCTTGCTGTTTCCGGCGCTAAGTTATTTTATTTTCTCGAGTTCGGGTTTTTGTCTCCGTGTGTTGTTGTCGTTGTCATGCATCTCATATCATGTCATCATGTGCATTGGATTTGCATACGTGTTCGTCTCATGCATCCGAGCATTTTCTCCATTGTCCGTTTTGCATTCCGGCGCTCCTATCTCCTTCGGTGGTCATTTCTACCTTCTTTTCGTGTGTAGGGGTTAAACATTTCCGGATTGGACCGAGACTTGCCAAGAGGCCTTGGTTTACTACCGGTAGTCCGCCTGTCAAGTTTCATGCCATTTGGACTTCGTTTGATACTCCAACGGTTAACCGAGGGACCGAGAAGGCCTCGTGTGTGTTGCAGCCCAACACCCTTCCAATTTGGCTCAAAACCCACCAAAACCCTCTCCATCATCTAGAGCGTTCGATCATAATCGCGTGGCCGAAAACCGCACCTCATTTGGAATCTCCTAGCTCCTCCTATGCCTATAAATAGCCCCACTCCGAAATTCACGTTTTCTTCTTCCCCCAAAACCCTAGATCCACTCCTCCGCGCGCCGGACATCGTCCGCCGGCCGCCGGACATTGTCCGCCGCTCGCCCGGGCCTATCACTGCACGCCACGTGGCGCCTGCGGTGCCCACATCGCCACCCCCGCGCCGTCGGCCCGCCCGGCCCGCGTTGGCCCCCCGTGGCCCATCCGCAGCGTCGCCGTCTGCCTCCTTCGCCCCTGCGGCCGAGCCGCCTCGCTGGCCGGCGCTGCCGCGCCACCACATCGCCGCCCGACACCGCACTCCTCCGGCCGGCGCCGCTCCTCGCCGCCACGGCCATCGCTGGCACCGCCCGCGGCCAATTCGGTGCCCGCGCCCGCCTCCGCCATCACCAACTCCGGCGCCGACCCGGCCGGCCTCGTCTCCCTCCTTCCCGCGGCAAGTCCTCCGGCGAGCTCCTGTTCCGGCGATCCTCGTAAAGTGCGCCGATCCGGATCTAGATCTTGGATATTTGCCTCGGTTGACTTTCTCCTGAAACCCTAATTAGTTTGCAATGTTCATCATGCTATAACTCCGCATCCATAGCTCCGTTTTGGGCGTGTAGCATATCTAAATGTTCGTCTCAGAGAGTACATCATTTATCCCAATGCATCATTTTAATTTGATCTCATTTTGATGCCCGAAATGCTGTTGGAAGAGAGCTATTTGAGTTATTTGTCAGATCTGCTGCACCAAATAGCTATTTGTCATTTTTGCCATGATTAATGTGTGCATGATATGCTCATGAGCTCTACATGTGTTTTGTTATATGCCATGCCATCTTTCCAGTGATGTGTGTGGTGACTAGCACAAGCTTGCAAAGTGGTGCAATCGTTAATGCTGATTTCAGGGACTTAGCAATTTCACTAAGTCATTGATCTGTTTTTATCAATATGCCATATGTTCATGTTGTTTCCTAGTGACCCGTTCCTCTTTTGAGGATGATCAGTAAGGATGATTTGTTAATCTTGTAGTGCTCTATCCAGTCAAGTCTTTGTTTGCAATTATGGAGCACCCTAGCTTGAATCAATCGAGCTCTACTTTTGCTATTTCGTAATTCCTGGCAGATTGTCTACTTGTTAGCGATTTTGCCGAGGATGTTGTTGTTGATACGGGCATGCTATGTTGTTGTTCTTGGCATGTCTAGCTTATATAATGTGTATTCTTGATGGGTGTATGCTTATATTGTCATGCCTCGCTATGTAGTGAGTGCATCGAGCTCGTAAACATAACTACTCGTTAACAGATTTGCATGCTCCAGTTTTTCACTAAGTCTGAGATCTGATTATATTTTTGCCATGTTCACATGCTTGCAATTGTATTTTTTGATCCCTTTTGGCTAAAGGTCACTAAGGGACTTTTGTTAAGCTCTTTTAGTAGCTCCATTCCATGCCTTGATTTGCCATGTTAAGTTCCTGTAGCATATAGTTTTCTTGCTCCAAAGTGTGCTACCTGATCTGAAATTCCAGGCTTGTGTTAATTTCACTAAGTCTGAAATCTGTTTATCAATTGCACTTTTGCCATGCTTGTTTGAACCTGTTAATGGATGAATTGGCCGTAGCTCAGTGTTCATCTTTTGTTAAGCTTCATGAGTGGATCCCTGCCATGTATTTTGTTGTCATGTTTGGGTGCTGTAGCATAATTAACTTGATGCATTTAGATGGCTACTTGCTGTTTATCGCAGACCGGTGCCATATTTGAATTGCTTGCCATTTCCAAACCGTGCACCCGATTCCGGTGTTCTTTATATCGATTTCAACCGAAATCACCTCACCTTTCCAGTGGCACTCTTATATTTCCAAGTTGAGGCTAGGTTCATTCATCTTTTGTCAAAATCTTGCATATGCATCGCATACCGCATCTCGCATAGCATACCATGTTTGCATCATGTTGTTTGAGCTTTGCACGTGGTTGATTGTGTTCCTTTTGCTTGTTTATCTTGTTTGTGTAGAGCCGGGAGACAAGTTCGGTAACGAGGAGCCCGTTGAGTTTGCTTTCGAGGATCCAGCCAACTCTGACAACTTTGCAGGCAAGATGATCATACCCTCGAAATCACTTCTATCTTTGCTTTGCTAGATGCTCGCTCTTTTGCTATGCCTATGCTACGATGCCTACCACTTGCTTATCATGCCTCCTAAGTTGTCATGTCAAACCTCTAACCCACCATGTCCTAGCAAACCGTTGATTGGCTATGTTACCGCTTTGCTCAGCCCCTCTTATAGCGTTGCTAGTTGCAGGTGAAGATTGGAGATCGTTCCTTGTTGGAACATTATTTTTCTTGTTGGGATATCACTATATTATCTTGTTACCTTAATGCATCTATATAGTTGGTAAAGGGTGGAAGGCTCGGCCTTTTGCCTAGTGTTTTGTTCCACTCTTGCCGCCCTAGTTTCCGTCATATCGGTGTTATGTTCCCGGATTTTGCGTTCCTTACGCGGTTGGGTAATAATGGGAACCCCTTGACAGTTTGCCTTGAATAAAACTCCTCCAGCAATGCCCAACCTTGGTTTTACCATTTTCCACCTAGCCTCTTTTTCCCTTGGGTTTCCGGAGCCCGAGGGTCATCTTATTTAAACCCCCCCGGGCCAGTGCTCCTCTGAGTGTTGGTCCAAACAGAGCCACTTGCAGCGCCACCTCGGGGAAACTCGAGGTTTGGTTTTAGTTGTACGTAGTGTTCATATGATTGTGCCCTGAGAACGAGATATGTGCAGCTCCTATCGGGATTTGTCGACACATTCGGGCGGTGTTGTTGGATTGGTTTTGACTTGTCGAAGTTGTCTTGTAGAACCGGGATACTGAGTCTGATCGGAATGTCTCGGGAGAAGGTATATCCTTTGTTGACCGTGAGAGCTTGTCATGGGATAAGTTGGGACTCCCCTGCAGGGATTTGAACTTTCGAAAGCCATGCCCGCGGTTATGGGCAGATGGGAATTTGTTAATGTCCGGTTGGAGATAACTTGAACCTTAACTTAATTAAAATGAATCAACTGTGTGTGTTACCGTGATGGTCTCTTCTCGGCGGAGTCCGGGAAGTGAACACGGTGTTGGAGTAATGCTTGCCGTAGTTTGTTCTCTAGTTCTTCGTTCATGCTTTGCCTTCTCTTCTCGCTCTCTTTTGCGAACAGGTTAGCCACCATATATGCTAGTCGCTTGCTGCAGCTCCACATATTACCTTGCCTTTCCTATAAGCTTAAATAGTCTTGATCGCGAGGGTGCGAGATTGCTGAGTCCCCGTGGCTCACAGATTACTTCCAAACCAGATGCAGGGCCCGATGATTCCGTCCCAGATGATGCGCTTGAGCTCAAGTGGGAGTTCGATGAAGACTCACGCCCTTACTATGTGTCTTTCCCTGATGATCAGTAGTGGTGCCCAGTTGGGGCGATCGGGACGGTGTCGCATGTTGGGTTGATCTTTTATTTTAGTACCGTAGTCGGACCATGAGTGATTGGATGATGTAATGCTATTTATGTACTTTGTTTGACGTGGCGAGTGTAAGCCAACTATGTACCTTTCCCCTTATTGATCTATTTACATGGGATGTTGTGAAGATTACCTTACTTGCGACATTGCTTTCAATGCGGTTATGCCTCTAAGTCATGCTTCGACATGTAGGAGATATAGTCGCATCGAGGGCGTTATAGTGACTCACTTTATCCCCGTGAAGACCACCTATACAAGTGCGAAGTTGGCCAAGATATATATGACTAGGATCGTATGTCTACACGGAGTTCCGAGGACCATCCTATCAGATAGAGGAACACAATTTACTTCAAAGTTTTGGCACCAGCTGCACCAGACTTTGGGTACCAGGCTAGAGTTTAGTACAACCTTTCATCCGCAGATAGATGGATAGACCGAAAGGGTCAACTAGATTCTGGAGGACATGCTGAGAGCCCGTGCGCTAGATTATGGATCTAGTTGGGATGACAATTGGCCTTACGTTGAGTTCTCATACAACAACAGTTATCAAGCCAGTTTGATGATGGCACCCTTCGAAGCTTTGTATGGAAGGAGGTGTAGAACACCGTTGATGTGGGATGAAGTTGGAGACCGTCAGTTGTTTGGACCATATTTGATTAAAGAGTTTGAAGAGAAGGTTAAGTTGATTCGGGATAGACTAAAGGTAGCTCAATCCAGACAGAAGAGTTATGCAGACTCAAAACGCAAGGAGGTAGTCTATGAAATTGGAGACAGAGCATATCTTCGTGTATCACCACTACGAGGAGTTAAACGCTTTGGAGTTAAGGGAAAGTTAGCCCTGAGATTTGTAGGACCATACCAAGTTTTGAAATGTATGGGAGAAGTAGCCTACAAGTTGGAGTTACCGGAAGGACAGTCAGGAGTTCATGACGTGTTTCACGTTTCCCAGTTGAAGAAGTGCCATGCTGAGATGGCCGATATTCCTCCGAGAGATACAGTGCCCCTGGAAGCAATTCAGTTGGATAGTGATCTGACCTACGAGGAGAAGCCAGTCAAGATTCTGGAGTTTGCCAGCCGAGTTACACATAGCAAGGTTATCAAGTTCTGCAAAGTTCAGTGGAGCCACCACACCGAGGATCAAGCCACCTGGGAACGAGAGGAAGACCTACGCAAAGACCACCCACACCTATTTTCTAGCCAACCCGAATCTCGAGGACAAGATTCATCTTAAGGGGGGTAGGTTTGTAACATCCCAAATTTTCAATTTGGAATGTTATACTTAGGACATCATACGCATATCATATTTTCTTGCATTTCCGTTGTGATCCTAGAAATTCTAAGCAACTCAAGCACCCACGGAGAGAGTTGGGGATTTCGTTTATTTTCGTATTTGAATTTTCTCAAATATTGAAAATAGGATCATATTGATTTTTAATAATTTTTCTCTCCGAAATATTTCGTAATAAAAATAAAAGAGAGCAGATAAAATGACTTCTCCAAAATAAAATAAATATTAGAGGAAAATGTTAAAAATCAAATTATTGTTTTATTGATTCTTATTTGGATTTTATTCGGAGTTATTTTAATTAAATTAGGAAACAATTTGTTTTCTAAATGCATTTTAGGTCCGGGAAAATTGTTCACTTCGTCCGAAATTATATTAGAGGACTGTGAAAATTTATTTTGGAATTTTTGGACTCCGTTTCATATTTCTTTTTATTTATTTACTCTGTCCATTTAAAAAATGAACCGACCTTTGGGCCGTGGGCGACCCGGACTCTGTCTGCGCCCAGGCTTTATAAGTCGCCACCCCACAGTGCCCCAGCACACCAGCTTGCCCCGCGTGAAACCCTAGCCCCGCCCGCCCGCCGCCGCCGGCGCTCGTGTCGTCACCGCTTGCCGCCCGCCGCCGCCGCCGTCTTCGTCGGATACGCCGTCGGTTCTCGTCGGTTTAGTTTTTTCAGTTTAGGTAAAACCGCCGGTTTTTATAAAACCTTAGATTGGTTTTTTTAGATTCGGGTTTTTCCAGTTTCGTTATCTAGCGAGCGTTCCCTCGATAGTTTGTTTTTAACGAACGCGTTCGCCCGTTCGTCTCTGTTAACGAACGTTCGCGCCATAGTTTTTCTTTTTATTTTCTTTTTTCTACTAGGGACCTATCCATGATTATTTTTATCACAGATTAGCCTCTAATCTTCAAACCCTCGTGACTTTTTAACCGTTTGTCCAAATCCAGTGAAACCAACGTGAAAATCTTTGTCCCGAGCCCCTCTTTCTGTTAGCCCAATTGAACATGATTTTGACAATTTAAAATTTGGTTTCAAGCAGATTTGTTTTCGAAGTTCTTTTGACCGTAGTTTCAGTTCCGTAGCTCCGATTCGATTGATTCTTTTTGCAGATCGAATCTCTTCAGTTGAATTTTTAGATTTGATCTTCTTATTCGAGTTTTACCCTTGCATATATGCTTGAGTGCTTATGTATGCTATTGTTTGTTTGTGATAGAATTCCCGAAGTGCGAAGCATGCTACTACGAGTCTCCAGGGTTTACAGATCATCAGCAAGGGAAGTAACACATTGATCATACTCTTCTCATACCCAGTTTTTATTCATTACTTACAATCTCAAACACTACTTGATTAGGATGTGATTAACTTGTGGGTATTGGGAAGTAGATGATGAGGTAGAACATATCACCTATTTTATTATCAAACCCTGGGAGTTACTTCTACGTTATGCTTATATTGCCATGCTATGCTCATAGACGTGGATTGGTTTTGAGTGTATCCATGACAGATGTGAGATTGTTAATTACATCTGGGTGGATTGGTTGCGTGCACCTGGAGAATCCAGTGTTGTGCTAGGATATCCCGGAGGACCCGTGTGATCATCATGTGGTTCGCCACCTAGGCTCAAAGGGATCATAAGATTATTCATGCTGGAAACTTCTGTGTGCAGCCACAAGCTATTATGGGATCTAGCATAGTGGAGTATGTTGCATGACCTCTTCCAGTGGTAGGCTAGTAGATGTAGGGATGTAGGTTGGTACTGTCTACCCAGGGTTAGAGTTAATGCTTCTGAAATACTGTGTCTCGGTCATCCGTTTCTCAAACACCATGTAGTGCGAGAATTCCAACGAAGGAGATCGAGTCTTGTGGGGAAAAGTTCGCAAACCTCTGCAGAGTGTATAAACTAATCATGGTTAGCCGTGTCCCCGGTTATGGACATTTTGAGTATCTTGTACTTGAATTATCATGTTGATCTCGTCACCCTAAATTAATTTGTTGGGTTGTTAACTACTTTTTAATTGGGATTGAGTTGGAGGAACCTTCTCAATGTTTCAACCACCATGATAGTTAAATAAAGTATATTCCTTTGTTGTAGGGGAAAATTGGCTTTTCGCAAAACATTATAACCATAGAGCCTCCACCAGCCATATATGCATGTAGTGATAGCATTTACCTGTTCATGGCTCTACTGTGTTATATTGCCAGCATATTCCATGTGCTGACCCATTTCGGGCTGCAACATATCATGTTGTAGACTTTTCAGACAAAGAATAAGATGCGCTAGGTCATTTGTTATGCACTCAGCTATGTCGTTGGAGTTGGTGGACTCACTTTATCTTCCAAGCCTTCCGTTGTTATCTTATTTAAATGGCCTTAAGCCATATTTATTGTAATAAGTTTTGTTCTAAGACATTCGTTGTAATAAGTGTGTGATTGAACTCTGTTATAAATCCATCGAGTACTGTGTGTGTTAGCATTACTGATCCAGGGATCACACTTATGCATAGAGATTTGACCGCCTGAGGCCGGATCGCTAGAGAGGCCCAGCTCCGTGCACGCCTGTAGGCCCAATGTGAGCAGCTCCCCAGCCTAGATCACCCAGATGCGGCCCGATATGTTTTTTTCCCGCCGCTGGGAATTTAACTATTTTCTAGTGTTTGCAGATTTGCAAAAAAACCCTCACGTTCATGCATATAATAACTCAACAACTGTGCATCGGGTTAAAATGTTTTAAATATGTAAAATGCATAGAATTTTATCTAGTTTCAAAATATGCCACTTTCATCTATATTTAAAATGTTTAAAATGATGTTTGATTAAATTTTCTTAAATAACTTGTTAAAATGGTTTGTTTCATAACTAAATAACTGTAGCTCCGAATTAAATAAAATTTATATGTAACTTGTCTAGAAAAATGCATAGATTAACATGGTGGGATTACTTTGCATGCTTAAAAACTCTAAAATTGTGTTTAGGGAAGAACAGTACCAAATTCAAAATATGCATATGCGGTTTTCCTGGACTTGTTGTTCATTGTTCCGGCCTCATTTAAACTTTCCTAGATAGGTAGTTTTATTATGCTTCGCCTCTTGCCATGTTTAACAACATTTAGTATTGTTCGGTACATAAATGGGAGAGAACTAAATAAATGAATGTGGTGTTTCATCAATGTGCAACTCATTGCATATTGAGCTCCACTTAATTTGTAGTATTGTTTGTTACACTTTGCCATGCCATGCCTCATTAATACGGACATGCATCATACTTGATTGTGCATCCTACCATGGTTATGATATGTATGTTTACCATGATGTTTGCTTCTTTCCGGTTGCGCTTCTCCTTGATAGTTCCGGTTACGTTGTGATTGTGAGGATCCGTTCGACTACGTTGGTTCATCTACTTCATGGATTCGATCTTCTTCCTAGCGGGATTTCAGGCAAGATGACCGTCTCCTTGGATCTCAATACTATCTTTGCTATGCTAGTTGTCTCGATGCTATCGCTATGTCGCACTACCTACCACTTGTTTATCAAGCCTCCCAAGTTGCCATGTCAGCCTCTAACCTTTTCCACCATCCTAGCATACCGTCGTTTGGCTATGTTACCGCTTTGCTCAGCCCCTCTTATAGCATTGCTAGTTGCAGGTGCAGTTGTTGGTTGTTCCATATTGGGACATGGATATCATGGGATATCACAATATCTCTTATTTAATTAATGAATCTATATACTTGGTAAAGGGTGGAAGGCTCGGCCTTTTGTCTGGTGTTTTGTTCTACTCTTGCCGCCCTAGTTTCCGCCATACCGGTGTTATGTTCCTTGATTTTGCGTCCCTAACATGATGAAGGTTTAAGGGCCCCTCTTGAGAGTTTGCTTTGAATAAAACTCTTCCAGCAAGGCCCAACATTGGTTTTATCATTTGCCAAATAACAACTAAAACTTGCATAGGGACCCGCCTGCACCCGAGGTCTCTTAATCAAACCCCTGGGCCAGTGTTCCTCATGACTGTTAGTCCACCTACCTAACAGTCGGAAGTGCCGCCCCGGGGCAACTCGATGGTATTTTGGCTACCGTCTACTTAGCATAGACGGTGTTGTCCTAAGAACGAGATACGTGCGGCTCCTATCGGGGTATCAACGCACCAAGTGGTCTTGTTGATTTTGTTTTACCATTGTCGAAATGTCCTGTGCACCGGGACCCCAAGTTTGATCGGATGTCCCGAGATGGAGGATTGTCTCTGCGGATCATGAGCTTGTCATGGGCTAAGTTGGGACACCCCTACAGGGTTTAAACTTTCGAGAGCCGTGCCCGCGGTTATGTGGTAGATGGGAATTTGTTAATATCCGGTTGTAGAGGATTTGAAGTAAACTGAACTAAAATACACCAACCGCGTGCGTAACCGTGACTATCTCTTTTTGAGGAAGTTCGAGAGGAGAACTTGCTTGGGTTATGTTTGAACGTAAGTAGTTCAATATCACTTATTGATCATTACTAGTGTGCGACCGTTTGCGTTGTTTCTCACCTCATTCTGTACTCATAAGTTAGCCGCCATACAATGCTTAGCCGCTTGCTGCAACCTCACCACTTATCCTTTCCATACCCATTAAGCTTTGCTAGTCTTGATACCCATGGTAATGGGATTGTTGAGTCCCCGTGGCTCACAGATTACTACAACAACAGTTGCAGGTATAGGTAATGCGATGGTCTGATGCGAGTGCGATGCTTGCTTGTTTGGAGTTCTCCTTCTTCGATCAGGGGATAGGTTTTGGGTCGGAGAACCTGGGATTAGCAGTGTGGATGCCATTCTTCTTTTTTGTTTGATTTCATCCATAGTCGGATCCTACTCTTCTGTATGATGATTGCCATGTATTGATGAACTGTTGTATTGATGTTGTAACTTGTGGCGAGTGTAAGCCTTTATCTTGTATTCTCATCTATTCAGTACATGGTATGTTGTACTGATATCTACCTTGCTATGCGCTCGAAATGTGGTTGTGCCCCAATCATGAGTTCATCACGTGATTGGGATAGAATCGCATCTTGGGCATTACACCTCCGTCTCCGCTCGGGCATGCTCGCACTGCAGGCGACTGAAGTTGATGTCGAATTGTAGTTGCGCCTTTAACGCACTAGACACAGGTGCTCTGCCTTGAGGCGGGCATCAACGTCACCAAGCTCCACCCCAAGGTGCCCCAGCGCATTCGATGCCTCTTGAAGAAGGTTGTGCTGGATGGCACTCCGCCCGCATGCGAGCTCCAATGCCCGGCATGGGCTCTCCTCCATGCCCTGGTTAGTCGGAGAGGCACGTGAGGTCTCGCCCGCCTCCGGTAGGAGCCCAGGGGCTGGGTCAGGGGGTCCTGAGGCCCGAGACGGGGCCCGATGTGGACGTGCCCCACTCCCTGGAGACGGTGCCACCCCGCAGGGTGCCCAACTACCAGCGAGGATCAATAGGGGAGCCCTTGGCACGGCCTCCTCGCTCCAGAGGTCGCTCCGGAAGAAGGACGCCGTGAACGCAGGCCCGCGGCTCCCAAGGACGGCCTTAGCTCGGGTGCAGCCGCCACCTCGCGCGCAGCCACCAGGCTCGTGAGGCCTAAGGTCGTGACAGGTTCGTTGCCCTTCGGAGGTCGAGCTCTAGACGCGCTCGGTCCCGCGACGGGAAGGATCCTGTGGGGAAAAAGTCAGGCAGAGACACAATATGCAAGAGTCAAGAGAAGGGCAAGGTACGTACTCATCTACGATATCCACTTCCTCCTTTTTAGGGTCCTTGGGACAAGGTCGCAGCGGACATCGGACCCCTTCCTCTTGTGGAATGCCCCAGGATCCAGGGAGACGCGCCGCGGGCTGCCACGTAGCCCTATGTAGCGGGGACGACAACCGCATTCACGGGCGGGACTCCTCCCCCACCGCCTACGAGGCTCGGGGCAGCCACCTCAGGAGCGCATGGTGGTGATCCACAAGTATAGGGGATCAATCGTAGTCCTTTCAATAAGTAAGAGTGTCGAACCCAACAAGGAGCAAAAGGAAATGACAAGTGGTTTTCAGCAAGGTATTCTCTGCAAGCACTGAAATTATGAGTAACGAGTAGTTTGATAGCAAGATAATTTGTAATGAGCAAGTAATGGTAATAGTAACAAAAGCGCAACAAGGTAGCCCAATCCTTTTGAGGCAAAGGACATGCCAAAATGGTCTCCTATGATAAGCAAAGTGTTCTTGAGGGTACACGGGAATTTCATCTAGTCACTTTCATCATGTTGGTTTGATTTGTGTTCGCTCCTTTGATAATTCGATATGTGGGTGGACCGGTGCTTAGGTGCTGTTCTTACTTGAACAAACCTCCTACTCATGATTAACCCCCTCGCAAGCATCCACAACTACGAGAAAAGTATTAAGAATAAATCTAACCATACACTACAAAAAAAGACACATCCGTGACATTTTGGGCCGAACAATTTTTTTTCTGTCATACATATGACACTTCTATGACGATAATTGTGACAAAACCCGGTATCATCATAGATGTGGTGGGCTCCTACTTCTATGACAAAAAATCATGACAGAAAATGGGCTTTTCGTCCTGGGCAGGCCGGAGACGCAGCTGCATGACATTCTTTGGGCTGTCCATGACGGAAAAATCATGGTAGAAGCGAGGGGGAGAAAATTTTTGGGGAGTTCCCGGTTACGGTGGGAGGTCAGTGGCCGAGCGATGCACGCTTCTCTCGTACACGTACGTGCGTGTGTGCGAGGCATTGGCTCTAACTGAACCCGAGCGAGGCGTTGGGCTCTAACTGAACCCGAGCGATTGCACTGCAGGCTATGTGTTACTGAACCCGAGCGATTGATCGATGGCTGTTAACTGAACCCGATCGAGCGATTCCTTCGCTACTGCTGCTAACTGAAGCTGATCGATGCTGCCTCTGAATGAACAGTGAGCGTTGTGGGGGGGGGGGGGGTTGGATGAACAGTTCCCGGTGGGGGTGGATGAACAGGACCCCGTTGTGTTGCCTCTAGATGAACAGGGCCCCGATCGATCGAGCCGGTTGGGGCTGGATGAACAGGACCCCGTGGAGGGCTCGATGAACAGGACCCCCCCCCCCCCCCCCGTGGAGGGATGGATGAACAGGACCACCCCGTGGAGGGCAGGATGAACAGTAGCCCGTGGAGGGGTGGTTGAACAGGAGCCCGTGGAGAGGGTTGGTTGAACAGTAGCCGGTGGAGTAGCGCGCGGTGGAGGCTGGATGAACAGGAGCTCGTGGATGAACAGTCGCAGGTGGAGGTTGGAGGAGATCGATGGTGGATGAACAGTAGCTCGTGGAGGCTGGAGGGGGTCGATGGTGGAGATGAACAGTATCCCGTGGAGTCCCATTTTGCGGTACGCCACACCCCTCCCGATGAACAGGACCTCCGTTTTGACTGTAGCGCTCCAACACAAGTCCGTTTCCTCCGTTTTGCGGTACGCCACACCCCTCCCGATGAACAGGACCCCCGTTTCGACCGTAGGAGGTCTGTTTCCTCCGTTTTGCGGTACGCCAGACCCCTCCTGATCAACAGGATCCCATTTCGAACGTGGCCGGTCGAACACAAGGCCGTTTGCTCTGTTCTGCGGTACGCCAGGCCTCGTTTCCATCGCCTGTTCCGTCCAAGCCCTCCCGATGAACACGATGCATTCCGTTTCCTCCCCATGAGCACGACGCATTCCATTGCCTCTCCATGAACATGACGCATTCTGTTGCCTCCCCATGAACACGACGACGACGCTGTTTCTCCGTTCCGACCCAGCCTTGTACACGAGCCGTGGCCGTACGTATGCGCGAGTAGGCGTTTGAGACCCCGCCCGTACGTACACATACGTGGCCGTATTTTCTTTCTTGCACCCTAGTCGCCTCTACTACGACACTTGCGCGCCTCTACATCCACCAGTATATATGTACGTACATGTTCGCGACCAGAATGACAACGCTATGTACGCTTCGACCAGGTGGGTCCCGACTGTCAGGCACTTCCTTGCGTGCGAAGATGTAGCTGGTGGGTCCCAGCAGTCAGGGGCAAACATTTTTTCGCGAAATACGGTGGCCCGTCCAGTGGGTCCCCGCTGTCAGGTGGAGGAATAATTATTTTGCATGTAATAAGGAGGCACTTCCTTGCTGCGGCTGTGGACCCAGCTGTCAGCCTCTCCACGTACAATCCACGTCCGATGGAAGCCGTTCCTGGACCACGTTGACCACGCCACGCCGAGAGCACCAGGGCGGTGGACGACGCCGAGGCCTAGGAAGGGGATGACGCGGAGCCGGGGAAGACGCGGCAGTGGATGCCCACGCGCAGAGGAGTATGAGGGTTCACTGGTTCGCTGCGGTGTGAGGTTGCCGTCGCTGCAGAATAACAGGGGGTGTGAGTGAGTAGAGGGATGGCCTGGCCAGCAGTGGGAGTAGTAGGGGGTGGTGAGGCCTCCGCCGCATCGCAGCCGGCCACGGGAGGCAGGAGCACGAGGCACGACCAGTGCTGGTTTGGGCGGCTGGAGCAAGAAGACCAGAGGTTGAAGAAGCACTACGGCCGTTGGATGGACATCGTACGGTCACTGGAGCTAGAATCGTGCATATTGACTAAGTTGACAAAGCCCTCCATCCCCGTCAACTTAGTAGGCCCACAAGTCAGCCTGCCACTATACTGGCTCCCAGCTAACAGGGGGAGTATTCATTTTTTTGTGCGTAATAAGGAGGCACTTCCTTGCATGCGAAGATATAGCTGGTGGGTCCGAGCTGTCAGCGGCGGTAACATTTTCTCGCGAAATACAGAGGCCCTTTCGGTGGGTCCCTGATGTTAGGTGGAGGAATCATTATTTTGCATGTAATAAGGAGGCATTTCATTGCATGCGGCCGTGGACCCAGCCGTCGGCCTCTCCATATAAAGTCCACTTCAGATGCATGTCGGTTGTTGACCATGTTGACCAGGCCGCGCCGAGAGCACCGGGGTGGTGGACGACGGCGAGGCCTAGGAAGGGAACGACACGAAGGCAGGGAAGACTCGGCAGTTGTTTCCCACGCGGAGGGGAGTACAACTGTATGAGGGTTAACTGGTTCGTCTGCCGTCGCCGATGAATAATAGCAAGTGTGGGTGAGTAGAGGGATGGCTAGGCCAGCGATGGGAGTACGGTGGGGCAGGGAGGCCTGCGCGGCAGCAGAGCCGGCCGAGGGGAGGAGGGAGCAGGCAGTCCCACCGGCGCCTGTTTGAGCGGCTGGAGCAGGAAGAGCAGAGATTGAAGAAGCACGACGGCCGTTGGATGACCATCCAATAGTCACTGCTTGTGCATCAACCTTTTTTTAGGAAAGCCTCAAATCTGTGGAAAACAGCATACAACCCATCTGCCATTATTTCTAATAATTTACAGCCCATTTGCTAATTATTAAGGTTTTTTTGGAGCCCATATTCTTTTTGTTAGCATTACAGCCCATATTGTGGCCACAGTTAAAAAATTATACCAAATTTTGCATATTTCGGTGCGGTCCGAACTGTTTTTAATCCCGAAATTTCGACTCACATTCAAACTGATTTTAAAAATAAATGTATATCAATATAAAATCCAACAAATTCTCCACGCATAAAAATTAATGTAATTTCAAATCTCGAAATGAAAAAAAGATATTTGAAACTAATTGCCGGTTTGATGTGTTTTAAAAATGTACAACCCATTTCTCATTACTGATGGGCCATTTTCTCGACCAGCCGAATGAAAGCTCTCCTCATCTTGAAAGATTTGCAGCCCAACAGGCCTGACAAAGCGACTTACTTGGCAAATCACAAAAAAACTGGGTTGTGGCCATAGACCTAGCTGTTAGCCTCTCCATGTACAATACTCTTCCGATGGAATGTCGTTGACCACATTGACCACGCCGCGCCGAGAGCACCAAGGAGATGGACGACAGCGAGGCCTAGGAAGGGGACGACGCGGAGCCGGGGAAGACACGGCAGTGGATGCCCACGCGGAGAGGAGTACGAGCGTTCACTGGTTTGGCTGCGGTTTGAGGCTGCCATCGCCACAGGGCCTGGCTAGCGGTGGGAGTAGTAGGGGGCGATGATGCCTCATCGGTAGCACAGCCGGCCACTGGAGGCAGGAGCAGGCAGTCTCCCTGGCACTGGTTTGGGCGGCTGGTGCAAGAAGAGCAGCGATTGAAGAAGCAGCAGGACCGTTCGATTCAAATCCAACGGTTACTGCTGCTAGAATCGTTTGTTGACTAAGTTGACAAGCCCTGCGTACACGTCAATTTAGTAGGCCCACAGGTCAGCCTCCCAACCGGTCCGCCCCAGATGTCAGTTGGAGGAATCTTTTTTTGCATAATAAGGAGGCAGTTGATTGTGTGCGGCCAGGTCAGCGGAGTGAGTAGGGTGGGCCGGGGAAGCCTGCGCGGCATCACAGCGGGCCACAAGAGGAGAGAGCAGGCAGTCCCGCCGGTGCTAGTTTAGGCGGCTGGAGCAGGAAGATCAGAGATTGAAAAAGCACGTCGGTCGTTGGATGGACTTCCAACACTAACTGTTGCTAGAGTCGTGTGTTCACTGACAAAGCCTTGCGTAAACAAGTCAGCCTCGAAATATGTGGCGTGTACAGCCCATTTGCTATTATTTTTATAATGTTTACTCATTTCTAATCCATATGGAATTTATTGCAGCCCGTTTTACATTTTTAGAATTGCTGGCCATTTTCTGGTCAGTACCAGGGTCAAAAAATTAACTAAATATTTGGGAAATTTTGAAAATTCGCAATTTTTTGCTGGGGAACAAAGTATTCTTAATCCAAAAATTAATAGACATAGTAAAACAAATTTAAAAATAAATTAGTACTATGTCATGTTAAATCCAATGAAATACGTATAAGATATCAGTGAAGAACAAAAAGAAAAAAAGAAACTTTTATCCCATTTTCTATAATTTTTTTTGGAATTTTCAACCCCTTTTGATATTACTTTTAACAAACATTGACCATACTCTTAAGCCAGGCTGGAATGCATCCCTCCTCGTCTTGAAAGATTTGTAGCCCAGTAATTCGGAGAAAACAAATAGGCCTAGCTTGGGTATTCTTCAAAAAGAAATAGTGGGCTACCTATTTTTCCCAAAGAACTGGTACATGAGCATTTAGCTTTATTTATTTACTTATTTATGTTTAGGGGACCATGAGCATGTACCTGGGCCGGATTCATGTGGGAGCCTCCCTTCCAGTAAATTATGGGCTTCTCTATTGGGCCTTCATCAGTGGGCTGCATGTTATCAACAAGTGGAAAATGTGTTCCAAGTTTAAAAAAATGTGTTCCGTACGATAAATAGTATGCGCTATGTATGGTACAGGGCACTAAAGGATCGAACCATGCAACGACTACACATTTATTCAACCAACAGATGAAATATACTACTGTTTGTACATTGAAAACAGCAGCAGCAGCAACCAGGGCTGGGGGTGCAACAGAAGCAGTAAGCAGGCCAGAAGAGTGAAGACGCAGCTCTCTCTTCCAAACCAAACATCAGCCATCATTACAAAAGGGCTACCAAAAAAGAACAAGTGTATGCATCAAACTAAATAAAGATCCTACTACACCAATTGTACGCATCTAACTAACTGGCTCAGTTAGACGTTACTATTTT
Source organism: Triticum aestivum (assembly GCF_018294505.1). Lineage (NCBI taxonomy): Eukaryota > Viridiplantae > Streptophyta > Magnoliopsida > Poales > Poaceae > Triticum > Triticum aestivum. Next base: position 425,221,620 of record NC_057812.1, read on the forward strand.
TTTCAAAACAGAGGCAAAAGAATTGCCTCATCGATTAATTAAGAAGAAGAGAATTGCCTGGTTAATCTACAGAAAACTGGGCTAAAACCGAAGACGTTACTATTTATTAAGCTGCATTGGAGTCGCAGATGGAGAGGAGTGGGAAACTTCACTTGTTCGGGTGTGCGGCAGCACAACCGCGGTGCCGCCCACGGGAGACAGGAGCAAGAACAGAGGTTGAAGAAGGAGCACGGCTGTTGGATTAACATCCAACAGTCCAGCTGCTAGAATCATTTGTTGATTAAGTTGACAAAGCCGTGCGTACACGTCCGCTTAGTAGGCCCACAAGTCAGTCACCAAATTTGATGGGTCCCAGCTGTCAACGGGATGAATAATTTTTTTCGCAAAACAAGGAGGCACCTCCTTCCGTGCGAAGATACAGCCGGTGGGTCCCAGCTGTCAGGTGGAGGAAACATTTTTTTCCAGCTTAATAAGGAGGAGCTCTCCTTGTGTGCGACCATGGACCTCGTGGGTCCCAGCCGTCAGGCTCTCCACGTAAAGTCCTCTTCTGATGACTCGCGTTTGTTGACCACGCCGCACCGAACGCAGCAAGGCGGTGGACGACGGCGAGGCCCCGGACGGGAACGACTCGGAGATGGGAAAACGCGGCAGTGGAGTCGCAGATTGAGAGGAGGAGAAGGGTTCTAACTAGTTCTGTTGCAGCATGGGGCTGTAGTCTGTGGAGAATAACAGGAGGTGTCGAGGGGTGGAGGAATAGCCTGGCCGGTGGTGGGGTAGCGCTTCGCAGCGATCGTGCTAAGCAGAGCCGCTAGCCGCCGGAGGTCGGACCAGGCGGTCCCGGCGACACCGGAGGAAGAAGACGAGAGATTGAAGGTGCATGCTGGCCGTTGGATATAAATCCAATGGCTGTGGATGACACAATCATTTGTTGACCAAGTTGACAACGCCCTGCGTAGGCTTTGACCTATTGGCCCACATGTCAGCCTACAAAAATGTGGCATATATTTAACCCATGTTTCCGAGAATGTACAGTCCATTTGCTGGGTTGGGTGAACAAATAATTTCGCGTCAATTAGGCCCATTTATATTTTCTAAGAAATCCCAACCCATTTGAACTTCCTTGAAATACACGTATTAGGTGGGCTCGTTATATATACTCCCTCCGTACGGAAATACTTGTCATCAAAATGGATAAAAGGGATGTATCTACTTGTCATCAAAATGGATAAAAGGGATGTATCTAGATGTATTTTAGTTTTAGAAACATCCCTTTTTGTCCATTTTGATGACAAGTATTTTCGGACGGAGGGAGTATAATGTTATGTTAGAAGGAGCAATTAATATCAAAGAATAAACTAGAGAGGCACATTATATATATATATAATTAAGAAATTAGCGAGTTATTGCACAAAATAAAAATGAGCGCGTTATTATTAATTTGGTCCTTAAAATCTTCGCAAGCTTTTGTACGCAATCACTAGGATTTTCCTTGCCTGTGAGTAAAAAACAACCAGGATTTTCCTTGCCAACTTCCGTTAAACATTTAATTTTATAAGTTGGGATGTTCTTATAGTGTATATAGAAGTCTCTATAAAAATATACGATAATAGTAATAATATAAATATATATAATGTGGTTAGAAGGGAAAACATAAATTGGACACATCATTACTTTTATAAGAGACCTGTGTTTTATACCCCCACAGTAGGCATACTAACAAGTTCACACACAAATACAACAGAAAAGGCAAACATTCATATCAAACTCAGGTTCACAGGACACGTTCATATCCATAGCCAACATTCACAATCAACAACTCAAAAGATTCATATATACGCAAGCTCAGCATATCTATGCATCCAAATGATTGACAGATCACACGACAATATTCATACATAATTTACAAAAAGATTCAGATATACACATGTTCAGTATGTTTATGCATCCAAATGATTGAGATCACAGCCAATATGATCCATGGACGAACTTTAATTACCTAGGGTACAGAATGGTAAATGGTGTTCAATCGGAGGTACTTCTTGCTAAAATTAGTTCTTGTACGAGTAAACTTTCGAGTACATAAGAGGCAGCACAGCCAATCTGAACTTTGCTTGTAGGTTTATCCTCAAATAGTGGCCTTGTGCCGAGGGATGTTTGAGCAACTTGGCCACTACTTTCATCCAACCAGTTTACTGGGTCATCTTGGTCCTGTATCTCGTCAAAATTCTACATAGAAGACGAGAAAGGAGGCGGTTGAGAAAATGAACCACCCAAATTTTTTGTGCAGTTCAACTGAAATGGAGCATCCTTGGCATAGTTCCATTTAATGTATGATTGGCACAACATGATCCCTGTTTGCACAAGTAGGAACAAGGTGAAACCTTCATTAGCTTAGTGAGAAAGGATAGGAAGACATTAGCATATTATTCAACCAGTAGCATCAAATTCATGATGGACAATACGCAAAACATTGCCTCATTGAACCAATGGCAATAAATTGACATGCAAAATAATAGCACTATTATGTCATGACACTAATAATATTCCCTCCCTGCTCCACCACATGATTCACCTCCATAGACAAACATACACACGTACATGATTCAGCATAGGGTCCTACTAAAGATTTGTTTAACTCCAACAGGAAAATTAGGCAGTAATAAATTAGTGGTACTTAAGTACTCCTAGTTAATTAAGTGAGACAGCAGAAGTGGAAGGGCTCCCTGGAGGATCGTCTCACATGTAAGGTAGTCATTGCCGGAGCCCTTGAATGGCCTCGACTAAGGCCTCTGGCTTCAGCAAGATCGCCTTGGCACTGTTTATTCTTCTTCTTCTTCCTCTTCATGCTCTGTTTCTCTTTCTTCTCACCAGTTGGTGAAACCAAGTACATGATTGGCCTTCTAATTCAGAATTGGTTTTGTCAGTGAGGGAGTACAAGTGTACTAGTAAAAAACAGCATTATTTTCTCATGGCAGTCGGAAAATAGAGATGAACACATGCATTAAATATCATTCTTACCTAAAGGAAGGTTATGGCGCCAATATGGATGATGAGGATTGGAACACTCCCTTTGTGAAGTTCCACCAAAATGAACCAACTGTTCCATTATGACATTCCAGTTAAACAGCACAAAAGTCACTTCTTTTAAGAAGTGTTTTGTGCAGTGCACCAAAAGGTCACAACAGCAACCAGGTGAATTGGATATCCCTGTTTGCACAAAAAGGCACAGAGGAAACAGTCAGAGTCTCAAACAATTACAGGCAAAAACATTTGGCTAAACTTGTCATGGCTTATAACAGTGGCATGGCTTCATTTTTACCAGGGACATTAGATTAAGAACAACTAAGGCTGCGTTCGGTTCACAGGTTTGGTGCAGGATTTTCGTAGGAACACAATTCCTACAGTATTCTTTCCCTTCCAACCGTTCGGAACACGAGAAAGGTGAATAGTGTTTCATAGGAAAGTTGGTCTGGTAGTACTGATTCCATAGGATTAGAAACATCCACGCGCTGCTCATTTTTTGGGTGGAAGCCCGAGGCAGGCGCTCGCTGCCATGCGTTAGATAGGTTGTTGTGCTGTGTTGCCGGAATAAAAAATCAACCTATGTGTGGTACGTGAGGTGAGGACAAGAGTAGTCACTGTGCAGCTGAATAAACAAATAGCATCTCATACTACCAAGCATGCTACTCTAAAAAAACAAATCTATACATTTCGTAGTCCATCCGAACACAATCTCTTGAGAGTTTCCTCCGGTTCACTATTCCATAGATTTATACGTACATTCCTTTCCAATTCCTCTATTTTCATCAAGACCTATATTTTCTGTCCCTTTATTCTGAACGGAGCCTAAATATTTGGTATAAGGGCATGGGACAGAGGGTGCACCAGCAGTCCAGCACCATGTACGTAAACAGGGGTATAAAGTGGTGATTCATAGTTTGTTGCCCTGAGAAACAAACATCCAAGAAACATATCTGGGTTGGTCCCATTTTTGTTCACTCTAGCCACCTACTCCTATGTGTGGATAGCAAATCTAGTCCTGGTCATGCCACTGTGTACAGCGTTACCCCTATATTTCCCTTTTCGACCAAGAGACCGGTTGGATGACCAGTCTATACTACTTTCACCCCCTTTCCTTCCTGTTTGTACCAAGTCCGATGTACATACTAAATTCCCCCACCCCCACTTTTTTTCTTGTTTGAACCAAGTACTCCCTCCGTCCGGAATTACTTGTCATCAAAATGGATGTGTCTAGAACTAAAATACATCTAGATACATCCATTTCAATGACAAGTATTTTCGGACGGAGGGAGTACAAGATTCGACTCCATGAAGTAGCTTTACCTCTAACAATAGAAGGAAAAAATATGTGACGTTGGACCATCCGATCGAGAGGGGCTGAGAGGTACAAAATGATGCACATGCAGCGACATAGCGAGCTGGGGAAGTAGAGCTAAGGCGGTTTCGAATGAAGATATACTTGAAGGTCTTCGGGATGTGGATAGGTGGGCGGCGGGAGGACCTCCCGCGCCGGCGCTCGGCCAGAGATAACCGTGTGGCCGGCAGTGGGTCTCCTCCCTCGCCGTCGACGATGGCCTAAACGTTGTCCCTCCTCCCCTTCACCGACGGAGGGGGATACGTCTGAATCTGTAACCAACGGTGAGGATAGAAAGCCAGGGTTTTTTGAAGGGAGAAAGACAGTGTTACTACCCATATCTTGTTATTCTGAAGAGGATGAGAGTGTGTGAATAGAGCAACCCTAGCAAGCAAGCGCGGAGGCTCCGGCCTATATATACGTAGTGAGCAACCCTAGCAAGCAAGCAACCCCTATCTTCGTCAACTCGTACAAGACCGAGAAATTTGATTACTACAACGCCCTCTCCCTCGCGGACTAAGCTCCGGTGCCTTTACTGCACCTGCCTTTGGCTGCATGACAGGAGGGCCAACCACCTGTTGGGCCCACCTATCATAGACGCAAAGGTAGGAGCAGTAAGTTGAAGCTTTCGCAATCCCTCCCGCACGAGGTGGACGGACATGCAGTAGTGGATTCGATACTGTAGAAGTAGGAGTAAAATCATTATTGTTCGTCTTCTCAAAGAGGCGAAGAGCCAAGCGCAACCTGAATGTGGCAGTTGCGAACGCTCGCGTGGTGCGGTTCCTTGGAGTACTAGCCAGGCTCTTGCATGAGACAAAATTGCTATTGTTTAACAATTAAACTCCATTATCCATTGGTTGATACTCATTCTGCATAGGTCCACGCGCTTAGCACCGTTTCCTCCTGGGGTCACCAATGTTTATTTGCTAATTAATAGCATTGCATGCAATGAACTAGCCATTGCAAGTCATTAAAAGCATGCGCACCTCTCATCTCTTATTGGTTGATATGTCAAGAAACAAGAAACAAGGTAGAAGTTAATGCACCGCGCCTAAGTGTTTTGGGACTATTTGGTTTTCGAAAGATGACTTACACACCTAGACGGAGGGATTAGTATAGCCCTATAAACCGGAAAGGAGTATTTGCCTTTCTAGAGATTTCAACAAGTGACTAGACTACACCGTGTGCAGTACTCCCTCCCTTCCAGTTTATAGGGCTCAAATCTCAAATCTCATGAACCAAGGCATTTTGCGATTGGAGGAATGTATCTCATACTTTACAAAACTACCCTAATTAAACTCATGCATTAATTACGTAGTTCTCTCGTTTTCCTCTCCGCCTTGGTTGCGGAGCACAATATTGAGCACTCCTATATGACTAGCCGCTCTATCTACATGCGGGACATTTTAAAGCATCCGAGCCCGCGTGCCATCCACCAAATGACAGCGAGGTGCTACAGTCGAGACTCACCTGTAACCCCAGTGTGGCCGTCATGACCCGTCATATCACAAAACCCACACCTTTACCAGCAGTGGTAAGGTGGCCTCCAAGTTGGACTGGATGAAGCAACCATCATTTCACTGGAACGCTCGTTCAAGCCCTTTCTTCCCTTTCTTGAAGAAAACCTCACTCCAGGCTACTCACTTCTGCCATTTTTCTTCTGTACCGACGAAGGAAAGGTGGGCGAATCAGTTATGCTGCTATATTTTCATTCCAAGAATCTTCTTTTTGCGAAGCACCGACCGATTCTCACATCCTATTCTTTTCCCGTTTTCATTGCGATTGTGGTTTCCTTTCGATTGCTTTTTGTTTGTCAGTTCATTGATGGATCCTGGAGCACTAGGCAAAGAGTTTCCGGCGGACAACCCACTGGATACAGCGATCTCTAGGAAGCAAGCACCGACCAACGAGTTGACCATGTTGGCGGGCCAACCCATGGAGACGAAGAACTCCAAGAAACAAGCATTGGCCAAAGAGTTGAGGACGTTGGCGGACGAACTCCTCAAAGGAAGTTGGAAGAACAACAAGGGCCCCACCGTGCCTACCCCAGGAACTCTGATTGCCACCTATGTGAGGCTCAAGACCGAGTTTGAGGAGATAGTCGCCGTTGAGAAGCAGTATTCCCCTGGCAAGGTGATGGCCCCCATCAAGGACGAGGAGATGGCCCCCGGAGGGTTGAGATCCCCCGGTGAGCTGCACAAGGTAAAAAATAATGGCTTATTGCCATAGTTGTGGTTTTTGATTATATGCAATGTGCTTGCTAATATGTTAGGCTTGTGCAGGTGCCGGTGGACTGTAACGCCCTCGATGCGGCTATATCTCCCACGTGTCGAAGCATGACTTAGAGGCATAACCGCATTGAAAGCAATGTCTCAAGTGAGGTAATCTTCACACAACACATGTAATACATAAGGGAAAAAGATACATAGTTGGCTTGCAATCGCCACTTCACACAATTACATGAATAAAGCATTACATCAACCAGATACAATCAAGGTCCGACTACGGAACCAAAATAAAAGAAGAACCCCAAATGCGACAAAGGTCCTCGATCGACCCCAACTGGGCTCCACTACTGATCAACTAGAACGAAACAACACAAAGGACAAGATCTTCATCGAGCTCCTCCTGAGCTTGGTTGCGTCATCTGCACGGTCTCATCGGCACCTGCAACCTGGTTTTGGAAGTATCTGTGAGTCACGGGGACTCAGCAATCTCACAACCTCGTGATCAAGACTATTTAAGCTTATGGGTAGGGTAAAAGGTATGAGGTGGAGCTGCAACAAGCGACTAGCATATTTGGTGGCTAACATACACAAATGAGAGCGAGAAGAGAAGGCAAAAGCACGGTCAAACAACTATGATCAAGAAGTGATCCTAGAACAACCTACGTCAAGCATTACTCCAACACCGTGTTCACTTCCCGGACTCCGCCGAGAAGAGACCATCACGGTAACACACGCGGTTGATGTATTTTAATTAAGGTCAACTTCGGGTTTTCTACAACCGGACATTAACAAATTCCCATCTGCCCATAATCGCGGGCACGGCTTTTGAAAGTTCAAAACCCTGCAGGGGAGTCCCAACTTAGCCCATGACAAGCTCTCACGGTCAACGAAGGATATTCCTTCTAGCGGGAAGACCCGATAACACTCGGAATCCCGGTTACAAGACATTTCGACAAGGTAAAACTAAACCAGCAACACCGCCTGAATGTGCCGACAAATCCCTATAGGAGCTGCACATCTCTTTCTGAGGGCACACTCAGATTGTCTTAGGTACGGGTAGGCTAGCCCAGAGTTGCCCCTGGTGGCCACTGGCATCGGGCAACTCCGGAAGCAAAGAGAGGAAGTAGGATGGACTAGGTGGGCTGTGGCGAGATTACGAGGGGGAGAAGAGAGAGAGGGCCTGGCATCTGTTTCCGGAGACCGAAAACGTCTGACGTTAGACCGGCTATATTGCCGCTATAGTTTAACGGTTGGGCTATCAAACGAGCTCCGAATGCGATGAAACTTGGCGGGCGACCTACTAACAAAATAACAACACCGCACGCCAACTTTCAACCCATTCCGAGAACATTTTCCGGCCACTTATAAAATAATAAACCGGACATGCCGCGGGCGCGTGTAAGTGTGTCTGGGCTCAGAACGGACAACACACGAAACGAGGAGACCGAGACGAATGCAAGTTTTGAAAACATGATGATGCAATGCACATGGTGACATGATAAGATGCAACACGCAAGAAAATGACATGGCAACGACGGTGAATAACTGGACGACAACTGGCACATCGGTCTCGGGGCGTTACAACACTCCACCACTACAAGAGGATCTCGTCCCGAGATCTAGAATGGCACCGGAGGGAAAACGGAAGAGAAAGAGGAGAGGTAAAGCTAAGTTGCTTCTTTGACAAACGAGTGAGACCAAAGAACCTTGCGAGGTTGAACAATTTCGATAAAACAATACAACTGACATGAACGAAGTTGAAAACACTCCGTTAAGAAAGAGGAACAAGTAAGAACAAATTCGGGCAGCACTCCGGTTGAAAAGAACAAGAATTGAATAAGAACTTGATAGGATGAAAAGAACTTGAGCAGAGTACACCACACTCTGGTTAAAAGGATAAGCATGACAAGGACAAGAAGAAGGTTTGAAGAGAGCAGCAACACAATGCCTCCGGGAGAAAGAAATAGAAGATAGATGATTAAAATAAAAGAATGGAGAAGAAAATGCCAACTTCTGCCACAAAAGAGTTTGATAAGGCATCTTTAGGGGAAGGGTCGAACGGAGTTGTTGGAAAAGCCAACAACGAAAAGGATAAGCTTGATATGGTCTTATGGAATACATCTCAAATTATGATGTGACAACCTGCCACTCACGGGAAAAAGAATTGGATTGGTAAGAACAAGGAGACGAGAAAGTTATTTCACCGGGAGGATAGATGAAGAACTTGGATCATATATTATCACCATAAGAGCGACAATCCTTAAAGGAAAGCTTTAGGTGAAATATAGCCCAAGATAATTCCAAAGAAGAGATCGATGGATTTAAAATACCCCATTCTTAACAACCTGTGAATCATGAAACATGAACTCAAATATCAAGAATGATGTAAAACCACCTCCAATGATATGGTAGAAAGAAATGCACTCGGGATTGCAAGATGAAGAAAGCTTGAGCTCCTTAGAAAAGAAACTCAATGAAGAACTTCTAGACGGAAATAAATCCTTGATGAACCATCATGTAGAGCCTCCATGAAGAACTCCGGTAATAAAAGAATGATCAAACGAAAAGAAAGAGAGGTCGAAAAAAACACAAGGTGAAACCTTGTAATGCTTTAGATGTATCTCCGAGATGATATAATTGCGAGAGCTTGGAACTCCGGAAAAGAAAGATGAGCTATTGAATCCAAGAATTTGGAGAGCCTCCGGAATAAGGAATTAATCACTTGGATGAAACAAGAATAAGAATTACATTATGCTTATCCTTCACCAATTAAATTGATGACAAGCAACGGATTTGACATACTACTTATTCTCGTAGAAGGATTAAGATAAATATGGCGCCCAACTTGAGAAGGTCTTCAACGAACCACCGGTAGGATTGGAACAATGAATGAATTGATAAGATAAAGAAGGAAGAGAAATCCTGAAAGAACCACCGTAAGAATTGGAGATGAACGAAAATAAATGATAACGAATCACCGGGAAGAATTTGCAAATGAACGAAGATGCTTGAGAGAATCTAGATACATAAGAACGAAGTAATCACGAACTGATTAGAGATACTTGAACGAAGCACCGGTACGATTTTGGAGAACCATAGCTGAAAGCCGAGAATGAATAAATCTCAGATGATGGGCTCTGGATAATCAAACTGAACAGAATCTTGAATTGCTCCGGATAGGTGAAAAGATTTCTCACAATCAAAAACAATTATGAGAGGATGGCAACAAGCTAGAATCACGAATCTTGAAGAGAACGGACCAAGATTGAGAGGAAAAATCTTCTTCGTCTTCAAAATCCGAGAATGACGATGAGAAACACCACCATGAATTATTGAGGCACTCCGGGAGAATCCCAAAAAAACGAAGAGGTTGAACCAACGATGAAAAGAAATTGAAAGATCTTGGAGAAAGGCATTTGACTGATGATAACTCATTCTTACATCAAACTTTGAAACGAATTTAGGATAGCTCCAGGAAAATAAGAAGAGTCAGGTAAGATCCTGGGAAAAGACCAGTGGGTTAGGGCCCACTCAAAAGATACACCGTTGAACGATTACTTGAAAAGAGAGATTGCATCGGTTGAATTAAAAGGCTTAAATGATATAACATCCTCATAAGAGTTTGAACGAAAGCAGAGTGGTAACATGAATCTTCGAAATATCTTAAGCACTCCGGAACAAATGAATAGCAAGAAATGACTGAATATGAGGTGCACCGGCATGAGAAGGTATTTGCAACGAGGAAAGGATATAATTGGCAAAGCTTGAATTGAATTCATCGGATAAAAGAGAACGAAGAATGATGAACTAGAAGCTCCGTTAGCATCTTCCTGAGAATCACCGGATAAGAACATTGGTGGAAAAGAATGGAGAGACTTCACACCAATAAGATGGTACTTGATTAAGAAATCTTATTCCTCGAAGAAAGAGGGTGGGAGGGTGGGAAAAACAAAGGCAACTTGGGGACGGATGAAACAAACACCGTTGAGAAGAACTGATCATTGATCTTGCGGAAGTTGAAATGGTCGGATCCACTTGAAGAGAAGCACACCGGTTAAAAAAGGATTGACATGACACTATCGATTATCATGAAGTATTAGTATCTACATAGGAATATGAGAACACCGTTTAGAGAAGGTATGGAATCAACATTTGTCTCTGAAGCAACTCGAATACCACAACTCAAAACAAAACAAAGGATTGGCTTGCAGAATAAGCCGGAACAAACATATGATAGAGATTTCTTCCGAAGTTTTCGTGGTGGGGCCTACACGGGCTCAATCGTACAACACCATCATGTACAAGGCAGTGCACATGACATACGAAGCGTCCCCGAGTCAGCATAGCCAAGGACTCTTTAAGACACAATGAGACCACTGTAAAACCGGCCGTGAATAGGCGGACCACTAGATGTCGAACCCCAATTTCATATCATACATCTGTCGGAAAGATACCCAAAGAGCTACTTGAATTCCCACTTATGAAAATCCCAAAATTTTCCGGTTATGCAATCAGGTGTTGGGGATACAAGGGAATCATAATATCTCACCCAAATCTAGCAAATCCTACATCCATCTGTATCCATCCTTCAACACATAACCAAGAAACCTTCGGAAATCATCTACCTCAACCTCCGAAAAGCATCTGTTATACGAGTTATGGCAATACTCCCGAACTCCCGCCCCAGTACTGGGTGGCGTCGAGGTTATCTCACCAACAACTGCATAAAAGAGATTTTCGATGTCGACGTACTAAACTTAGGTATTCCAGAACTGCAACGATAAAATTGTGACGACAACACCTTGGAGCTCAATTCCCCAGGACACTGCCACAACCCCTAAGTGACAGGAGGCACCAAGAACAATGTTCTCGTCACAAAACCATCGGAACGATTCCAAGATAGCCGCGTGATCCTAAAAAAAAATTAGTGAAGTTTGAGAAGAGAAGAGTCAAAACTCTACGTCAGGATGCCTCACCAGAGCGACGAAGGGACTGGGGAGTAAAAAGAATTCCTAAACTCTCTGATATATAATTCCTAAATGACTCAAAACATTTTTCTAGACTCAACAACGGCTGCTAATCCGATCAAGCAGTGGGGGCTCCTAAGGTCGGGGAAGGCTCTGATTACCAACTTGTCACACCCTCGATGCGGCTATATCTCCCACGTGTCGAAGCACGACTTAGAGGCATAACCGCATTGAAAGCAATGTCGCAAGTGAGGTAATCTTCACACAACCCATGTAATACATAAGGGAAAAAGATACATAGTTGGCTTACAATCGCCACTTCACACAATTACATGAATAAAGCATTACATCAACCAGATACAATCAAGGTCCGACTACGGAACCGAAATAAAATAAGAACCCCAAATGCGACAAAGGTCCCCGATCGACCCCAACTGGGCTCCACTACTGATCAGCTAGAACGAAACACCACAAAGGACAAGATCTTCATCGAGCTCCTCCTGAGCTTGGTTGCGTCATCTGCACGGTCTCATCAGCACCTGCAAGCTGGTTTTTGAAGTATCTGTGAGTCACGGGGACTCAGAAATCTCACACCCTCGCGATCAAGACTATTTAAGCTTATGGGTAGGGTAAAAGGTATGAGGTGGAGCTACAGCACAATGTATGCTTTTGTTCTTCATCCGTAATCCAGTGGTGTGGTGAACCTACCCACTACAGCACAATGTCATATTCTGCAATGTCTTAACTATGAACAATGTCATATCATTCTACTATTATTTAAACCGTCTCTTTATTTGCCAATCTGAAATGGTATAAATTGACAGCACACTAACCATTGATACTTATGAGTTCTTGATCTGTAATCCAGTGGTGTCGTGAAGCTGCCAACTCCTTCACAATGTCATTTCCTGCCATGTCTTGACCTGAACAATACCGTATTGTGTTAATGCAAATTTAAAGTGTGTCACTTTATTCGTCAGTAAGAAATGTGATGAATTGTTAGCACTGATACTTTTATGTGCAAAACCTGTCATATGTCTGCTTGTTTATCTTTCAGAGTGAGGAAGATATAAGTGTTGAACAAGCGCAGTCTCATCATCTTGCTCATCTGCTTGCGCTGCAGCTGACCAGCAGGGCTAACCTTTCTTGAACTCAATTGAAGTGTTGTCGGTTTTGTATATTATTTTGTCCGCATGTTTATTTGCACTGGTGGCGATCTTTGATGCCCAGTGTATGTAATCTGTTGTCTGCTTGTGCTTTATTATGATAGTGGCGAACTTTGATGGCCAGTGGATGTAATATGCCGTAATTTCTTTATTGTATAGTCTAGGTTTTTTCTTATTCACGATGTTGCAGTTATTTTACTGTATGTATATCATGTCTTCGCAGTAAACCGGCCAAACCGTAAAATTACGGTACATAATCGGGTCGTCATGCAATCACGATGTAGGTTGGGCCTGAAACGTGCCGAACAGCTCACGGGCCGGCAGCAGCCCGAAATGAACCCCGACCCATGATTGTGTGAATCAAATCACGGGCTTTTAACTGGCCAAAAAATTGTCTCGGTCCTTGTTTGGCCCAATCAGATATCGGCCGCGAGCAGGCCGGATGCAAACCGGGCCGTAGTTAGGCCCAACTATATGACGGGCTTTTAACAGGCTGAAATTAATATAGGGCCGAAATGTTAAACGGTCCCTTAACAGGGCAAAACTAATATCAGGTCGAATTACTAAGTGGGCCTTTAGCAAGAGGGCCCAAAAGCATAGTGTCCAGTTGACGGGACGAATCTGATATGGGCCATAATTGAGCCCAAAGCCTCTTAAAGGGTCAGACCTGATCTGGGCCATAATTTGGCCCAGAACGTGGTAGGCCTTTAACGGGCCGGATCTCATATGGGCCACTATTAGTCCCGGAGCGTGGCAGGCCATTAATGGACCGGATCAAATATGGGCCGGCATTTGGCCCAAAACATGACAGGCAGTTAATGGGCCGGCCTACTAGGGTCCTCAAAATCTTGTGGGCCTACAGGTGGGCCGGCCCATTAATATCGGCGAAATCTCGTGGGCCTTTAGCTGGGCCGACCCATTATGATCCGCAAGAATCTTGTGGGCCTTTACTTGGGCTGGCCCATTATGGCACACAAAAATCTTGTGGGCCTTTACCTGGGCCGGCCCATTATGGCCCACAAAATCTTGTGGGCCTTTAGCTGGGCCAGCCCATTATGGTCCGCAAAATCTCGTGGGCCTTTAGCTGGGCTAGCCCATTATGGTCCGCAAAATCTTGTGGGCCTTTAGTTGGGCCGGTCCATTTAAACTTGTTGGGTCGTGCCACATGTCGACGTATCATAGGCGCCTTCTGTCTAGTGACTGGATGACATCTGTCCCGACGATGAGCCGACACATGTTTCCTCTAGCCAATGATGATTTTACACGTGGAAAATCCCCATTGGTCGGGGCTGTTAACGGGTTATCGTATCCAAAACGTGACCCGATAGCTTAACGGCGTTCCGTTACGGTGGATGCCACGTGTCGGTCACCCTTGACGAAAGCACTTCTGTGACGCGCGATTTATCATCATGGAAGTGGACACATCCGTGATGATAATTTTTGTAATGTCATGGAACACTTCTACGATAGAACAGGTATGACTATCTTGATTCTGTCATAAATTTGTCATGGATGTACATGCATGACAAAAAAGCGACCTACTATGACAAACACGTATCATCACGGAAGTGTATTTTTTTCTAGTGATAGCATTAAACTTTTGGGTCCAAATAAGTCCCTTACGGAATAGTGCATACACTAGGGTTTAAGCTTCTGTCACTCACGCAACCCATCATCTAATAACTACTCCACAATGCATTCCCTTAGGCCCAAATATGGTGAAGTGTCATGTAGTCGATGTTCACATGACACCACTAAGGGAATCACAACATACATACTATCAAAATATCGAACACATATAAAATTCACATGATTAGTTGCAACAAGATTTCTCCCGCGACCTCAAGAACAAAAGTAACTACTCACAAATGATAATCATGCTCAAGATCAGAGGGGTATTAAATAGAATAATGGATCTGAACATATAATCTTCCACCAAATAAACCATATAGTAATCAACTACAAGATGTAATCAACACTACTAGTCACCCACAAGTACCAATCTATAGTTCTGGTACAAAGATTGAACACAAGAGATGAACTAGGGTTTGAAAGGAGATGGCGTTGTTGAAGATGTTGATGGAGATTGCCCTCCCCAAGATGGGAGAGTTGTTGGTGATGATGATGACAATGATTTCCCCCTCCGGGAGGGAAGTTCCCCCGGTGGAATCGATCCGCCAAAGGGCAAAAGTGCCCCTGCCCAAGTTCCGCCTCAAGATGGCGGCGATTCATCCCGAAAGTCCTCTCCTTATTTTTTCTAGGTCAAAATGACGTATATATTAGAAGATAGGCACCGAAGGTGGGCTAGGCTGAGCACAACCCACCAGGGCGCGCTTGGGAGGCCTGGCGCGCCCTTGTGTCTTGTGCTCACCAGGTGGCCCCCCTCCGGTACTTATTTGCTCCAGTATTTTTCATATATTCCATAAAAATTCCTTGTGAAGTTTCAGCTCATTTGGAGTTGTGAAGACTTGGTAGCCTGACATAGCTTTTTCAGGTCCAAATTTCCAGCTGCCGGAATTCTCCCTCTTTGTGTGAACCTTGCATATTATGAGAGAAAATGCATTAGAATTACTCCAAAAAGCATTACTACGCATAAAAACATTATAAATAACAGTAGGTAAACATGATGCAAAATGGACGTATCAACTCCCCCAAGCTTAGACCTCGCTTGTCCTCAAGCGAAAACCGAAATCGAAAAACATGTCCACATGCTTAGAGAGAGAGGTGTCGATAAAAACAAAATACGGACATAGAAGCATCATGTATATTATTATAAAAACATAAAACTATTATTATAGAAATTTTATCATAGACTTCTCATGAATAAGTAACAATTTGTCCCAACATCAAAGTATAAAACATAAACTCTATTGGAAACCAACAAACTATGTTCTCAGTCAACTTTGCAATTACAATTCATCATCTTTTCAGGAAGGGTCACGTATCGGAGCCTTTAGGCATGTCCACATAATCAACCATCATATAGTCTTCTATGATTGCTAACACTCACCACATACACATGAGCAAAATGTTTCAATCGGACACATAGAAAGATAGGGGCTTATAATTTCGCCTCCCAATGTATTCACCTCAAGGGTGATGTCAACAATAATAATTCATGCTACCTTCATGCTACCCATATCCAACTGGATATATGTGCCTAGATATTTCCACACCACATGATGCTTGCCAAAAGAGAAAAATAAAAAAGGAATAAAGAGAAAAAGTTTGACTCTTGCATGGAAGTAAATACATAAAAGTAAAAGATAGGCCCTTCGCAGAGGGAAGCAGAGGTTGCCATGCGCTTTTTGTTTGCATGCTCAATTCCATAGTGCAAAAGAATGTCACGTTATATTTCCCCTTATGAGAGCAACCTTTATTATGCAGTCTTCCGCTTTTATTCTTTGCCATCACAAGTTCGTACAATGCTCAAGTTTCTCTTACACTAAATGATCTAACACTTTTAGAAGCAATTTTTATCGCCTTATTACACCGATGACAACTTACTTGAAGGATCTTACTCAATCCTTAGGTAGGTATGGTGGACTCTTGAAAATAAGATTTGGGTTTAAGGGTTTTTGGATGCACAAGTAGTATCTCTACTTGGTGCGGAACTTTTGGCTAGCAAAGATGGGGGGCAAGCACCACATGTTGAAGGATCTATGTCAATATAACTTCTATGTGAATATGAACAAACATAAATAATTATGTTGTCTTTCTTGTCCAACGTCAACAATTTTGGCATATAATATTTTGATGGGGGCTCACAATCACAAAAGATTTCCAAGATAGTGTATTTGCATGTAAATCTTCTCTTCCCTTATTAATTCTTTCATGAATTGCATCATTGACCAATGCTATGTTTGTCAATCTCCAATAAAAATTTCTACGTATACTTTTCCTTATGTGGTGTCATTACTTACCATAATATTACCATATGATCTATTTCATTTATTTCCTTTCGTTTTTATTGAACATGAAAGTAAAGAGAACAAAACTTCAAACTAAACTTTATTATATATTTTGCACATGATTACAAATATAGATCACTAAGCAAACTCTCGAAAAGAAAGGATCTAACTAAACTTTTATTCATCTAAAGCAAAAGATACCTACGGATCGAACTAAGGTAAATAAAGGCAAAAGGTAGTGGAGGTGATACGATACCGGGGCACCTCCCCCAAGCTTGGCGCAAGCCAAGGGCAGTGCCCATACCCTATACTCCGTTTTCTTTTGGTGATGAAGAAGGAAGTGGTGGTGATGAAGTGGTAGCGATCTTGTCCTTCATGATCAAGAGATTCTCCAATCTACGGATGACGCTCTGGAGGGTGATGATGTGCTCTTGCAACAGAATATTTTCACGGGTGAGATATTTATTTTGCACACGAACCGTTTAGATGATCCGAAAGGCTTCGATCTCGGTGGGGGTGAGATGATCATAGTAAGGTTTAAGGATATCTTCTTCCTCCTCCTCGGCAGGCCAGACGTGCTCAACCACCGACGATTGATATCCGGTAGCCTCCTTGCTCGTGTCCCCTTTGACAGCTTCTACGGGCTCTTCTCTCTTCAGCTCGATCTTCATCAACCAAGCATCCTCTTCCATGTTGTTGGAGGAAGAACAAGACATGATGCCTGGCTCAACAGATCTGACCGAAAGCGGCAAGAAAAGAAAAGAAAATATTTCTCCGCGATACGGTGGTCAATAGGCTCGGAGGGTATATAAAGATTTTTTATCTTGGGAAACAAGCAAATGGAAGAAAAACGGAGTCCGGAAGGAACCCAAGGTGGGCACAACCCACCTGGGTGCGCCTCGTAAGCCACGCGCACCCTGCTGTCTTGTGCCCACCAGGCGTGCCTTCTTGGTTATTTCTTATTTTCCTAATTTTTGTTATATTCCAAAACGGACAGAAAATATTTTTGCATATTTTTCGGAGTCCGTTTACTTATCGTATCATGTACCTCCTTTTTCCATGATTCTAGAGTGTTTCAGAAGGTTTCTTTTATGTGTTCTTCCGGTGTCATAGTTTGGATAATATTGCTTTCAACATTAATGGGCTTACCTGAGATATAATGTTTTATTCGTTGCCCACTAACAACCTTCGGGTTAGTACCTTCGGCATTATTTATTTTGATAGTTCCAGATTGACAAACCTCCTCGATAACATTGGGTCCTTCCCATTTGGAGAGGAGTTTTCTTGCAAAGAATCTGAAATGAGAGTTGTACAAAAGAACATATTCTCCAACTTTGAACTCACACTTTTGGATTTTTATCATGACATCTTTTAACTTTTTCTTTAAATAACTTGGCATTTTCATAAGCTTGGGTTCTCCATTCATCTAATGAGTTGATATCAAATAACCTCTTTTCACCGACAAGTTTGAAACCATAGTTGAGTTCTTTAATTTCCCAATAAGCTTTATGTTCTAACTCAAGAGGAAAATGACAAGCTTTTCCATAAACCATTTTATAAGGAGACATGCCCATAGGACTTTTATATGCTATTCTATAAGCCCAAAGTGCATCATCTAATTTCTTAGACCAATTCTTCCGGGACCTATTGACGGTCTTTTGTAAAATTAATTTTATTTCTCTATTGCTAAGTTCAATGTGACCACTAGACTGAGGATGATAGGGTGATGCAATTCTATGGTTAACATCATACTTAGCAAGCATTTTATAGAAAGCACCCTGAATAAAGTGTGAACAACCATCAGTCATTAAATATCTAGGGACTCCAAACCTTGGGAAAATAAATTCTTTAAGCATTTTAATAGAGGTGTTGTGATCAACACTACTACTTGGAATAGCTTCTACCCACTTAGTAACATAATCAACAGCAACCAAAATATGTGTATACCCATTAGAGGAAGGAAAAAATCCCATGTAATCAAATCCCCAAACATCAAATGTTTCAATAACAAGTGAATAATTCATAGGTATTTCTTGACGCTTACTGAGGGAGTCCTGGATTAGGGGGTCTCCGGACAGCCGGACTATATCCTTTGGTCAGACTATTGGACTATGAATATACAAGATTGAAGACTTCGTCTTGTGTCCGGATGGGACTCTACTTGGCGTGGAAGGCAAGCTAGGCAATACGGATATGTATATCTCCTCCTTTGTAACCGACCTTGTGTAACCCTAGCCCCCTCCGGTGTCTATATAAACCGGAGGGTTTTAGTCTGTAGGACAACATACAATCATACCATAGGCTAGCTTCTAGGGTTTAGCCTCTCCGATCTCGTGGTAGATCAACTCTTGTAATACTCATATCATCAAGAATAAATCAAGCAGGACGTAGGGTTTTACCTCTATCAAGAGGGCCGGAACCTGGGTAAAACATCGTGTCCCCTGCCTCCTGTTACCATCCACCTTAGACGCACAGTTGGGGACCCCCTACCCGAGATCCGCCGGTTTTGACACCGACATTGGTGCTTTCATTGAGAGTTCCTCTATGTCGTCGCCGTCAGGCTTGATGGCTCCTACGATCATCGATAGCGATGCAGTCTAGGGTGAGATTTTTCTCCCCGGACAGATCTTTGTGTTCGACAGCTTCGCACTGCGGGCCAACTCGCTTGGCCATCTGGAGCAGATCGAAAGTTACGCTACTGGCCACCAGGTCAGGTTTGGAAGCTTAAACTAAACGGCCGATATCCGCAGAGACTTGATCTTCGACGGATTCGAACCCCTGCCTTGTGTGCCACGAGGTCACGATGAGTACGATTTAGCTCTACCATCGGACGGTGTTCAGAAGATCGCACTGGTAGCCACTCCGAGCCTCAATTCGGAGCCAGTTGCGCCGTCCACGGACAGGTGGATAGACCCCGTCACGAAGGCCGTATCCTCAGTGGCGATCGAGCCAAATATCGACCTTACCCTTCACGAGAGCCGTGTTGCTAAACTGCCGGATCCTTCTCCGGCCACGGACTCCGAACCGCCTGCGCCCGTTCCTATCTAATCCGATTGGGCGCCGGTCATGGAGTTTACCTCCGCGGATATTTTTCAGCACTTGCCCTTCGGCGACATACTGAACTCATTAAGGTCTCTCTCCTTGTCAGGAGGATCCTGGCCAAACTATGTCCGGCAGGATTGGGATGCGGATGATGAAGAAATTCGCCGCCCACACACCACCCACTTAGTAGCTACTGTCGATGACTTAACCAACATGCTCGACTTCGACTCCGAAGACATCGACGGTATGGACGACGATGCGTGAGACGAAGAGGAACCACTGCCCACAGGGCACTGGACAGCCACCTCATCATACGATATATACATGGTGGACACACCCAAAGAAGGCAATGGCGACGAGACAACGGAGGATGACCCCTCCAAGAAGCAACCCAAGTGCTGGCGTCAGCGGCGCCGCTCTAAGTCCCGCCAAGGAAAAAGTGGTGATACCGGCACAGGAGATAATAGCACTCCGGACAGTGCCGAAGACAGAAACAATCCCCTCCAGCAAGATTTAGGGCAGGAGGATGGAGAAGCCAGCACTCCAGGGAGAGCAGCAGATGGAGAGGCAGAGGATGACAATTACATGCCTCCCTCCGAAGACTTGTCAAGCCTCGACGATGACGAATTCGTCGTGCCAGAGGATCCCGTCGAATAAGAGCGCTTCAAGCGCCGGCTTATAGCCACGGCAAATAGCCTAAAGAAAAAGCAGCAGCAGCTTCAAGCTGATCAAGATTTGCTAGCTGACAGATGGACCGAGGTCCTGGCGGCCGAGGAATATAAACTCGAACGCCCCTCGAAGAGTTACCCAAAGTGCAGGTTGCTACCCCGGCTGGAGGAGGAAGCACCATCATCGCGCGGCTGATCGGCCACCTCACGGCCGCGATAGAGAGGCATTCCAGCCAAAAGCTCAGCCCGCACCCCGATGCCATTCAAATAAAAAGGCAGGGAGAAATACGCCAGACATGCAAGACATATTGGAGGACAAAGAAAAACACGCATGATCGATCTACGGATCACGAGGGCGCGCCACTATGCGAGACGATAATCGTCACGCCGGATACAGTAAAAGTAAGTCCGGCCGGGCCGAACATAGTGGGCAAGACTCATTTGAGCTGCGTCGCGATATAGCCCAGTATAGAGGCGATGTGCTACGTCTTGAGCTTGCGTTGGTTTTCCCCGAAGAGGAAAGGATGATGCAGCAGAGTAGCATAAGTATTTCCCTAAGTTTTTGAGAACCAAGGTATCAATCCAGTAGAAGCCCACGCTCAAGTCCCTCGTACCTGCACAAAGCGATAGCTACTCGCAACCAACGCGATTAGGGGTTGCCAAGCCCTTCACGATCACTTACGAGAGTGAGATATGATAGATATAATATTTTTGGTATTTTTGGTATAAAGATGCAAAGTAAAAAGTAAAAGCAAAGTAAAAAGCAAAATAAGATTAAAGTGATGGAGATTGATATGATGAGAATAGACCCGGGGGCCATAGGTTTCACTAGTGGGTTCTCTCAAGAGCATTAATATTCTACGGTGGGTGAACAAATTACTGTTTAGCAATTGACAGAATTGAGCATGGTTATGAGAATATCTAGGCATGATCATGTATATAGGCATCACGTCCGAGACAAGTAGATCGAAACATTCTACATCTACTACTATTACTCCACTCATCGACCGCTATCCAGCATGCATCTAGAGTATTAAGTTAAAAATGGAGTAACGCCTTAAGCAAGATGACATGATGTAGAGAGATAAATTCATGCAATATGAAATAAACCCCATCTTTTTATCCTCGATGGCAATGATACAATACGCGCCTTGCTGCCCCTTATGTCATTGGGTAAGGACACTGCAAGATCGAACCCAAAGCTAAGCACTTCTCCCAAGGCAAGAACTACCAATCTAGTTGGCCAAACCAAACGGATAATTCGAAGAGACTTGTAAAGATAACCAATCATGCATAAAATAATTCAGAGAAGATTCAAATATTATTCATAGATAGACTTGATCATAAACCCACAATTCATCGGTCTCAACAAACACACCGCAAAAAGAAGATTACATCGAATAGATCTCCACAAGAGAGGGGGAGAACTTTGTATTGAGATTCAAAGAGAGAGAAGAAGCCATCTAGCTACTAACTATGGACCCGAAGGTCTGAGGTAAACTACTCACACTTCATCGGAGGGGCTAGGATGATGTAGAAGCCCTCCGTGATGACGGCCCTCTTCCGACGGAGCTCCGGAACAGTTCCCAAGATGGGATCTCGTGGATACAGAAAGTTGCGGCGGTGGAATTAGGTTTTTGGCTCCTGTTCTGATCGTTTGGGGGTACGTGTGTATATATAGGAGGAAGAAGTACGCCGGAGGAGCAACGAGGGGCCCACGAGGAAGGGGGGCGCACCCTAGGGGGGGCCCCACCCTCGTGACCACCTCTTTTGTTCCTTGGAGCAGGGTCCAAGTCTCCTGGATCACGTTCAGTGAGAAAATCACGTTCCTGAAGATTTTATTCCGTTTGGACTCCGTTTGATATTCCGTTTATCCGAAACACTGAAATAGGCAAAAAAACAGCAATTCTGGGCTGGGCCTCTGGTTAATAGGTTAGTCCCAAAAGTAATATAAAAGTGGAAAATAAATCCCAATATAGTCCAAAACAGTAGATAATATAGCATGGAGCAATCAAAAATTATAGATACGTTGGAGACGTATCAGGCATCCCCAAGCTTAATTCCTGCTCGTCCTCGAGTAGGTAAATGATAAAAAGAGAATTTTTGATGCGGAGTGCTACTTGGCATAATTTCAATGTAAATCTTCTTAATTGCGGTATGAATATTCAGATTAGAAAGATTGAAGACAAAAGTTTTTATTGACATAAAAATTAATAATACTTCAAGCATACTAACAAAGCAATTATGTCTTCTCAAAATAACATGGCCAAAGAAAGTTATCCCTACAAAATCATATAGTCTGGCTATGCTCCATCTTCACCACACAAAGTATTTAAATCATGCACAACCCCGATGACAAGCCAAGCAATTGTTTCATACTCTAACTTTTTCAAAACTTTTTCAATCTTCACGCAATACATGAGCGTGAGCCATGGATATAGCACTATAGGTGGAATAGAATGGTGGTTGTGGAGAAGACAAAAAGGAGGGGAAGATAGTCTCACATCAACTAGGCATATCAACGGGCTATGGAGATGCCCATCAATAGATATCAATGTGAGTGAGTAGGGATTGCCATGCAACGGATGCACTAGAGCTATAAATGTATGAAAGCTCAACAAAAGAAACTAGTGGGTGTGCATCCAACTTGCTTGCTCATGAAGACCTAGGGAAATTTGAGGAAGCCCATTATCGGAATATACAAGCCAAGTTCTATAATGTAAAATTCCCACTAGTATATGAAAGTGACAACATAAGAGACTCTATATGAAGAACATGGTGCTACTTTGAAGCACAATATACGAGACTCGCTATATCATGGTGCTACTTTGAAGCACAAGTGCGGAAAAAAGGATAGTAGCATGCCCCTTTATTTATTTATTTTTATTTTTGGGCCTTCTTTTTTTGGCCTTTCTCTTTTTTTATTGGGGCAATGCTGTATTGAATGATGATCATCACACTTTTATTTACTTACAACTCAATGATTACAACTCGATTCTAAAACAAAGTATGACTCTATATGGATGCCTCCGGCGGTGTACGGGGATATGCAATGAATCAAGAGTGAGAAGTATGAAGAAATTATGAACGGGGGCTTTGCCACAAATACTTATGTCAACTACATGATCATGCTAAGCAATATGACAATGATGAATGTGTCATGATGAACTAGATGGTGGAAAGTTGCATGGCAATATATCTCGGAATGGCTATGGAAATGCCATAATAGGTAGGTATGGTGGCTATTTTGAGGAAGGTATATGGTAGGTGTATGATACCGGCGAAAAGTGCGCGGTATTAGAGAGGCTAGCAAAGGTAGAAGGGTGAGAGTGCGTATAATCCATGGACTCAACATTAGTCATAAATAACTCATATACTTATTGCAAAAATCTAGAAGTTATCAAAGCAAAGTATTACGTGCATGCTCCTAGGGGGATATATTGGTAGGAAAAGACCATCGCTCGTCCCCGACCGCCACTCATAAGGAAAACAATCAATAAACAAATCATGCTCCGACTTCGTTACATAACGGTTCACCATACGTGCATGCTACGGGAATCACAAACCTTAACACAAGTATTCTTTAAATTCACAACTACTCAACTAGCATGACTTTAATATTCTCACCTCCATATCTCAAAACAACTATCATGCTTCAATCTTTTCTTAGTATTCAACACACTCAAAAGAAAGTTTCACAAATCTTGAATACCAAACATATTATTATTAAGCAAATTACCATGCTATTAAGAGACTCTCAAAATAATTTAAGTGAAGCATGAGAGATCAATAGTTTCTTTAAAACAAATCCACCACCGTGTTCTAAAATATCTAAGTGAGGTACATAGAGCAAAATTATAATGCTCAAAAGATATAAGTGAAGCACATAGAGCAAAACTACTTAGCTCAAAAGATATAAGTGAAGCACATAGAGTATTCTATCAAATTTTAATTCATGTATGTCTCTCTCAAAAGGTGTGTACAGAAAGGATGATTGTGGCATACTAAGACACAAAGACACAAATAATACAAGATGCTCCAAGCAAAACACATATCATGTTGGTGAATAAAAATATAGCTCCAAGTAAATTACCGATGGAAGTGGACGAAAGAGGGGATGCCTTCAGGGGCATCCCCAAGCTTTGACTTTTTGGTGTCATTGGATTATCTTGGGGTTCCATGGGCATCCCCAAGCTTAGGCTCTTTCCACTCCTTGTTCCATGATCCATCAAAAGAATTCACCCAAAACTTAAAAACTTCACAACACAAAACTTAAAATAGAAAACTCGTGAGCTCCGTTAGCGAAAGAAAACAAAAGACCACTTCAAGGTACTGTAATGAACTCATTCTTTATTTATAATGGTTTTAAACCTACTGTATTCCAACTTCTCTATGGATTATAAACTATTTTACTAGCCATAGATTCATCAAAATAAGCAAACAACACACGAAAAACAGAATCTGTCAAAAACAGAACAGTCTGTAGTAATCTGTAGCTAGCGCAAGATCTGGAACCCCAAAAATTCTAAAATAAATTTATGGACGTGAGGAATTTATCTATTAATAATCTGCAAAAATAATTAACTAAATAGCACTCTTCAAATAAAAATTACAGCAGTTCTCGTGAGCGCTAAAGTTTCTGTTTTTTACAGAAAGTTCAACAAGACTTTCCCCAAGTCTTCCCAACGGTTCTACTTGGCACAAACACTAATTAAACACAAAAAACACAACCAAAACAGAGGCTAAATAATTTATTTATTACTAAGCAGGATCAAAAAGCAAGGCATAAAAATAAAATTGGGTTGCCTCCCAACAAGATCTATCGTTTAACGCCCCTAGCTAGGCATAAAAGCGAGGATAGATCTAGGTATTGCCATCTTTGGTAGGCAATCCATAAGTGGCTCTCATGATAGTTTCATAAGGTAATTTTATTTTTTTTCTTGGAAAGTGTTCCATGCCCCTTTTTAATGCAAATTGAAATATAATATTCCCTTCCTTCATATCAATAATCGCACCAACCGTTCTAAGGAAAGGTCTACCAAGAATAATAGGGCAAGAAGGATTGCAATCTATATCAAGAACAATGAAATCTACGGGCACATAATTCCTATTTGCAACAATAAGAACATCATTAATCCTTCCCATAGGTTTCTTAATAGTGGAATCCGCAAGATGCAAGTTTAGAGAGCAATCATCAAAATTACGGAAATCTAGTAAATCACACAAAGTCTTGGGAATAGTAGAGACACTAGCACCCAAATCACACAAAGCATAAAACTCATGATCTTTAATTTTAATTTTAATAGTTGGTTCCCACTCATCATAGAGTTTTCTAGGGATAGAAACTTTCAACTCAAGTTTTTCTTCATAAGATTGCATCAAGGCATCAACAATATGTTCGGTGAAGGCTTTATTTTGACTATAAGCATGTGGAGAATTTAGCACGGATTGCAACAAGGAAATACAATCAATTAAAGAGAAAATTTCATAATTAAATTCCTTGAAATCCAATATAGTGGGTTTAGCAACATCTAGATTTTTTTTCTTTCAATCCCACTTTCATCAATTTCATCATTAAGATCTAAATACTCCGAATTTTTAGAACGCCTTCTAGGTAAAGGAAGATCATATTCAGTTTCATCAAGATTCATATTGCAAAATAAAGATTTAATAGGGGACACATCAATAACTTTTAGATCTTCATCTTGATTTTCATAGGAATCCGGTTTAGCAGCCATCTTATTAACTAAGGTGGCTTGCGTGTCCGAAATTTCAGCAGTCATCTTTTCTAGACGAGCAATTTGGGATCTTATACCCTCAAATTCTTTAGACATATCATCAAGCTCTTTATTCATATAACTCATAAAACTTTTTTGTTCCTTAAGCTCGTTTCTAAAGAAATTATTATGCTCAAATTGCAAAACCATAAGCTTCCTAACATTGGTTTCGATCTCCTCTAACCTTTTAAGGTGAAGATCACCAAATCTCGGTTGAGCCATCGCGACAAGCAAGCAATCTAACACACGAGCAAACAAAAAGCAAGCTGGCTAAAAGAGGCAAATAGAGAGGGAGGATAGAGAGAGAGGACGAATAAAACGGCAAGTGTGAATTGGGGGGAGAGGAAAAAGATAGGCAAATGGAAAATAATGTAATGCGAGAGATAGGGATTGCGATGGGTACTTGGTATGTTGACTTTTTGAGTAGACTCCCCGGCAACAGCGCCAGAAATCCTTCTTGCTACGTCTTGAGCTTGCGTTGGTTTTCCCGGAAGAGGAAGGGATGATGCAGTAGAGTAGCGTACGTATTTCCCTCAGTTTTTGAGAACCAAGGTATCAATCCAGTAGGAGCCCATGCTCAAGTCCCTCGTACCTGCACAAAGCGATAGCTACTCGCAACCAACGCGATTAGGGGTTGTCAAGCCCTTCACGGTCACTTACGAGAGTGAGATCTGATAGATATAATATTTTTGGTATTTTTGGTATAAAGATGCAAAGTAAAAAGTAAAAGCAAAGTAAAAAAGCAAAACAAGATTAAAGTGATGGAGATTGATATGATGAGAATAGACCCGGGGGCGATAGGTTTCACCAGTGGCTTCTCTCAAGAGCATAAGTATTCTACGGTGGGTGAACAAATTACTGTTGAGCAATTGACAGAATTGAGCATAGTTATGAGAATATCTAGGCATGATCATGTATATAGGCATCACGTCCGTGACAAGTAGATCGAAACGATTCTGCATCTACTACTATTACTCCACTCATCGACCGCTATCCAGCATGCATCTAGAGTATTAAGTTAAAAACAGAGTAACGCCTTAAGCAAGATGACATGATGTAGAGAGATAAATTCATGCAATATGAAATAAACCCCATCTTGTTATCCTCGATGGCAACGATACAATACGTGCCTTGCTGCCCCTTCTGTCACTGGGTAAGGACACCGCAAGATCGAACCCAAAGCTAAGCACTTCTCCCATGGCAAGAACTACCAATCTAGTTGGCCAAACCAAACGGATAATTCGAAGAGACTTGCAAAGATAACCAATCATACATAAAAGAATTCAGAAAAGATTCAAATATTATTCATAGATAGACTTGATCATGAACCCACAATTCATCGATCTCAACAAACAAACCGCAAAAAGAAGATTACATCGAATAGATCTCCACAAGAGAGGGGGAACTTTGTATTGAGATTCAAAGAGAGAGAAGAAGCCATCTAGCTACTAACTATGGACCCGGAGGTCTGAGGTAAACTACTCACACTTCATCGGAGGGGCTAGGATGATGTAGAAGCCCTCCGTGATGACGGCCCTCTTCCGGCGGAGCTCCGGAACAGGCCCCAAGATGGGATCTCGTGGATACAGAAAGTTGCGGTGGTGAAATTAGGTTTTTGGCTCCTATTCTGATTGTTTGGGGGTACGTGTGTATATATAGGAGGAAGAAGTACGCCGGAGGAGCAACGATGGGCCCACAAGGCAGGGGGGCGCGCCCTAGGAGGGCGCCCCCCACCCTCATGACCGCCTCTTTTGTTCCTTGGAGCAGGGTCCAAGTCTCCTGGATCACGTTCGGTGAGAAAATCACGTTCCCAAAGATTTTATTCCGTTTGGACTCCGTTTATCCGAAACACTGAAATAGGCAAAAAAACAGCAATTCTGGGCTGGGCCTCCGGTTAATAGGTTAGTCCCGAAAATAATATAAAAGTGGAAAATAAAGCCCAATATAGTCCAAAACAGTAGATAATATAGCATGGAGCAATCAAAAGTTATAGATACATTGGAGACGTATCACGCCGCACACCCCTTATGCTTCACAGATGAAGTAATGGATCATCAAATCCCAGAGGGTTTCAAACCCGTAAATATAGAATCATTCGACGGCACAACAAATCCTGCGGTATGGATCGAGGATTTCCTCCTGCACATACACATGGCCCGCGGTGATGACCTACACGCCATCAAATACCTCCCACTCAAACTCAAAGGACCAGCTCGACATTGGCTCAACAGCTTGCCAGCAGAGTCCATCGGCTGTTGGGAAGATCTGGAAGCCGCATTCCTCGACAACTTTCAGGGCACTTATGTGCGACCACCAGATGCCGATGACTTGAGCCACATGATTCAGCAGCCAGAGGAATCGGCCAGGCAATTCTGGACACGGTTCCTAACAAAGAAAAATCAAATCGTCGACTGTCTGGATGTAGAGGCCCTAGCAGCTTTCAAGCACAACATCCGTGATGAATGGCTATCCCGGCACCTTGGCCAGGAAAAGCCGAAATCTATGGCAGCCCTCACGAGACTCATGACCCGCTTCTGTGCGGGAGAGGACAGCTGGTTGGCTCGCAGCAATAACATATCAAAGAACCATGGTACTTCGGATACCAAGGACGGCAACGGCAGGTCGCGTCGCAACAAACATAAGCGCCGCATTAACAGCGACAATACCGAGGATACGACAGTCAATGCCGGATTCAAAGGCTCTAAACCCGGTCAGCGGAAAAAGCCATTCAAAAGAAGCACTCCGGGCCCGTCCAGTTTGGACCGTATACTCGATCGCTTGTGTCAAATACACGGCACCCCCGACAAGCCAGCCAACCACACCAACAGGGATTGTTGGGTGTTCAAGCAGGCCGGCAAGTTAAATGCCGAAAACAAAGATAAGGGATCACATAGCGATGACGAGGAGGAGCCCAGGCAGCCGAACACCAAAGGATAGAAGAGGTTCCCCCCACAAGTGCGGACAGTGAACATGATATACGCAACCCACATCCCCAAGAGGGAGCGGAAGCGTGCGCTCAGGGACATATATGCGTTGGAGCCAGTCGCCCCAAAGTTCAACCCATGGTCCTCCTGTCCGATCACCTTCGATCGCAGGGACCACCCCACTAGTATCCGTCATGGCAGATTCGCCGCAATGGTCCTAGACCCAATCATTAACGGATTTCACCTCACTCAAGTCCTTATGGATGGAGGCAGCAGCCTGAACCTACTTTATCAAGACACAGTGCGCAAAATGGGTATAGACCCCTCATGGATCAAACCCACAAAAACGACCTTTAAAGGCATCATACCAGGTGTAGAGGCCCATTGCACAGGCTCAGTAACACTGGAAGTGGTCTTCGGATCTCCGAGTAACTTCTGAAGCGAAGAGTTAATCTTCGACATAGTCCCGTTCCGCAGTGGCTACCATGCACTGCTTGGGAAAACCACATTTGCGAGATTCAATGCGGTACTGCATTATGCATATCTCAAACTCAAGATGCCAGGACCTCGGGGGGTCATCATAGTCAATGGAAACATAGAGCGCTCTCTCTGCACGGAGGAGCACACTGCAGCCCTCGCAGCAGAAGCGCAAGACAGCCTCTTAAGGCAATCCACTAGTTCAGCGATTAAGGACCCAGACACCTTTAAGCGCGCACGGAGTAATCGGCAACAGGACCGCCTAGCACGTTCCGAGCTTGCATAGCAATGCGGCCCCACCCCGGTCCCAGCCAAACGGCGAAATTCGTGCCACGCGTACATAATTACGCATTAAAAATACCATGGGCACAGGCGGGGAGGGGGGCACGACTACGGCACGCTCCAAGACGCGGCTTAAACCGCACTAGGGGTTTCCTGCTTCGTTATTTTTCTCTTTCAGGACTTTAATCTCTGGAAACCCTGTCCGGTAGCATGATTGCCGAACACATGATGCAGCAACCAAGGAGGCAGAAAGCTATGTCACACCACGGAACTCCCAGGTGGATTACGATAATGAGTGAAATGCTTGCTTTAATACCATTCCTCAGCTTGCTCTTGGAAGGGACATGTCAAATAGTCCTACTCTTTGCTTATCGCACTATTTGTATCATTCTGCTTTAACGCACCTTTTTGAATAAACAATGCATAGCATTAAGACTATTATTGCATTCTTCCTTTTATATATATATGTGTGTGTGTGTGTGTGTGTGTGTGTTCATTCATGACATGTAGCACCCATACACTCTGGTACGACCAATACGCTAGGGGCTTAAGCATACCCCATAATACGGCGTGAGAAGCCCGAACACTTTCAACAGTGCGGCACCCCGAACTTATAGCATTATATGCATCAGCTCCAAATCATGTCTTGGGTCAATAGTTGGGTTTGCCCGGCTCCCATGTTTTGGTACCTTACGTTCCGCTATATCGGCTAAGGTAGCACTGGGAGAACTACTGCGGTTGTACCCCGGTTCTGCTGGGCTAAGCACCTCAGTAGAGAAAGCTAAAACTGACTATCATGATAAGGCGAGAGACTGGTCGCTGTTCGAGAGGTTTCAAGTCCCTAAAGACTTATGCCGCTTAGAGCGAGGAGTCGGCCCTGTCCGGCTTAAGGCGTGTATAGCGCCCTGAATTCGGCCTTCCGAATACTAGGGGCTTCACCGAAATTTAAAATTATAGAATTCTATGGCTAAGTGAGAGTGATAACGCATTATAATCCGATTGCCTTGTTCGTTGTGCTGAGCACCTCCCTCGAAGGACCCAAAAATGGGAACAAGAGTGCTCAGGTTTATCCCGAACACCCCAACACTCGTGGCATGGGGGCAGAAGCCGACGACTAGCCATCTCTCAGATTTGATAAACAGCCGAACAGAAGGTAATATTTTAAATTCAAAGAAGCGTTGCATAGCGCATATGAACAAGTTTTCATAATACAGGATTACACGAGCAAGTTTACTCAAATATTACATCTTTCGTACACTCGTCCGCTACGAGACGGGCACCCTTCAGGACACCCTCATAGTACATCTTGGGGTGGCGATACTCCTTGCCCGCAGGCGGCCCTTCCTTCACCAGCTTCACGGCGTCCATCTTGGCCCATTGCACCTTGACACAGGCGAAAGCCCAGCGTGCACCTTCGATGCAGACGAACTGCTTAATGACTTCCAGCCGTGGGCAGGCATCCACAAGACGCCTCACCAGGCCGAAGTAGCTGTTGGGAAGGGCGTCGCCAGGCCACATCCGGACTATAAAGCCCTTCATAGCCTGCTTGGCCCCCTTGTGCAGCTCGAACAGTTGCTTCAGTTGGTCGCTCAGAGGCATCGGGTGTTTGGTCCCAGTATACTGAGACCAGAACAGCTTCTCCGTGAGATTCCCTCCTCGGCCTGGTAAAACTGTGTGGCATCCGACACGCTGTGGGGCAAATCTGCGAATGCTCCTGGAGAGCTCCGGACTCGGGTAAGTAACAAGTAATTTACTTTCACATGCTTGCTCTGCATATAGAATTCCTTACCCGTCGCTATCTTCTTCATCGCACCAATCTCCTGAAGGGCCTTGTGGGCTTCGGCCTTGGCACTCTTTACACTCTCAAGGGCCGCGGCAAGCTCAGACTCTCGCGTCTTCAAGTCAAGCTCCAACGCCTCGTGCTTCCTCACGAGAGCATGGAGCTCTTGCTGCACCTCGCCCACCCGTGCCTCTTGTTTTTCCCGCTCGGTGCGCTCCTGGGCCACTTTGTTTTCGGCCTCGGATAGCGCTTGCTTCAGGGTTGCCACCTCGGTCGTGGCCCCTGGCAAATTAAAGATGATCCTGTCATTTTGCAATCGCATCCTTTTTGTATATATACACATCTATAGACCAGGTATTACTTACCTTTGTTCTCCTCGAGCTGCCTCTTGGCAAGGCCGAGCTCTTTCTTGGACCCTTCGAGGTCCTGCTTCAGTACGGCGACCTCCGCAGTCAGTGCGGCAGAGGTCAGCAGCGAAGCCTGCATACGCATATAGACATACTTATATTAGACTCCTGCAGATATTAGTTGATCCTCTATTCGGCTTTTCTTTTTGAACACCAAACAGAGCATCAGGGGCTACTGTCTATGCGGTAATATTTTTCCTATATTTCAAATACTTACCTCAAAGCGTGTTAGAAGGCTGGCACAGGCTTCAGTCAGTCCGCTCTTGGCGGACTGAACCTTCTGGATCACCGCACTCATAATAGTGCAGTGCTCTTCGTCGATGGAAGCGCTGCGAAGCGCTCCCAGCAGATTGTCCGATGCCTCTGGATGGACAGAGGTCACCGGCACAGGCGTCTTGCCCCTTTTGGAAGGACGCCGCCTGCCCGAGTCCGGAACCACTGGAGGTTCCGGCGCGCGGTTTTCGGCTGAGGGCCGAACTCGGAGCCCTCGGGAGCCTTGCTCCCTCTGCTCCCGGAGTCTGGAAGGCCACCTTGAGGTGCCTCCGAGACTGTCTCCCCTCGACCCAGTGCCTCTTGAGACAATACCTCGGCATTGTCCGTAGGGCAAGGGGAGGTGGCGGTCGGAAGTGGATCGCTATCCATATCCGACGATTCCAGGGAGCCGTCCGACGAGGATACGTCGATGCGGGCTCGGGGCGGTCTGCATAATCATAATTCGGCGTTAGGAGAAGCACTGCGACAAAGGTATGCTATGAGCTACTCTAGTATCCGAATACTTACGACTTCGCCAGGGGCTTGGCCCTGAGCAGCCACTCGTCTTCGCCTTCGGCGGCGGTGGTGGAGTAGTCCGGAAGGAGAGTCCTTCCCTTCTTGGACCCTTCGTCCCCCCCGGTTGGGGCGGCCTTCCTTTTCTTGTCTCCGCCGACTGGAGGGGGAGCATCTTCATCTTCCTCCTCGTCCTCGGGGGAGGAGTGCATCACGGAGTCATCGGACTATGAGTCCGATACCACCTAGCGCCAAGAACTCTTTCGGGTTCCCTTGGCCTTCTTCTTGGTCTTCTCCGGCACCTGGTAAGGAGCCGGAGTCAGCATCTCCATCAAGAGAGCGTCCGCAGTGTCTTCGGGCAGAGGGGCCGGACAGTTAATCTGCCCCGACGTCTCCACCCAGTCCTGTCAAAGGCATGGATCTCAGACCCCGCACATGGTTAAGCTAGGGGAAATAAATATCCTACTGGATGTATAGAACTCACCGAATGCGCTAAGCGCTTCACGCTTAGCCCGCGATCCTCGGTAAGAGAAGGAGGGACCTCGGTGCCCTTGAACAGCACCCTCCAGACGTCCTTGTGTGTCATGTCGAAGAGCTCGCTTAGAGTTGGTGTCGGGCCGGGTTGAACTCCCATAAGTTAAAATCCCGTTGTTGACACGGGAGGATGCGGCGGAAGAGCATGACCTGGACTATGTTGACAAGCTTGAGCTTCTTGCTTGCCATATTCCGGATACATTTCTGGAGTCCGTCCAGCTCCACCGATGAACCCCAGGACAGGCCCTTCTCTTTCCAGGAGGTGAGCCGTGTGGGGATTCTGGATCGAAACTCGGGGGCCACCACCCAGTTGGTGTCACGCTGCTCGGTGATGTAGAACCACGCCGATTGCCATCCCTTTATGGTCTCCACGAAGGAGCCTTCGAGCCATATAACATTGGGCATCTTGCCCACCATGGCTCCACCGCCTTCTGCTTGTTGGCCTCCCACCACCTTCGGCTTGATATTGAAGGTCTTCAGCCACAGGCGGAAGTGGGGCCGGATGCGGAGGAAAGCCTCACACACGACGATGAACGCCGAAATGTTGAGGATGAAGTTCGGGGCTAGATCATGAAAGTCCAGCCCGTAGTAGAACATGAGACCGCGGACAAATGGTTGGAGGGGAAACCCCAGTCCGCGGAGAAAGTGGTGGAGGAAAACTACCCTCTCGTGAGGTTCCGGGGTAGGGACGATCTGCCCCGCAGTGGCAGCCGATGCGCGATATTCGCGGCTAAGTATCCAGCCCCGCGCAGCTTTTTGATGTGTCCCTCCATGACGGAGGAAGCCATCCACTTGCCTCCCGCTCCGGACATGTTTGGAGAAGGTTGAGGAGAAGGATGTGGACTTGGGCATTGGAGCTCGCGTGCACAAGAATGGATGAGCAAGGAGGAAGAAGGCGTGGGTAGAAAAAGGTTAAACCTTATCCCCTTGTAAGGGCGACCGAAACTATGCACCCCCACTAGCCTGGTAAAACTCGCTTATCCCCCAAGCACCGTAATTGATGGCGCGGTTGGGTTACCCACACCCGTATTGATGAGAATCCCGTAATAAGGGGAACACGATCTCTGCTTTGACAAGACGTGTCAAGAAACTGCCTCGCGTTATGTGCGGGGCTGGTTAAATAAAAACGGTTCGAATAATCACCGAGCCATGGCATGATGTCATGTTGCCGAAACGTGTCAGCAGATTAGATTTGTGGAAATATTATTCTCTCTATGGTGGTATGTGGAACTTATTTTGCAGGGTCGGACACTATCATGTTATTCAAACTCCTCTATGGTGTATCCGGAGGAGGAACCCGCCTTGCAATGCCGAAGACAACACTGCGCGCCGGACTCATCATCATTGAAGCCTGGTTCAGGGGCTACTGAGGGAGTCCTGGATTAGGGGGTCTCCGGACAGCCGGACTATTGGACTATGAAGATACAAGATTGAAGACTTCGTCTCGTGTCCAGACGGGACTCTACTTGGCGTCAAAGGCAAGCTAGGAAATAAGGATATGTATATCTCCTCCTTTGTAACCGACCTAGTGTAACCCTAGCCCCCTCCGGTGTCTATATAAACCGGAGGGTTTTAGTCCGTAGGACAACATACAATCATACCATAGGCTAGCTTCTAGGGTTTAGCCTATCTGATCTCGTGGTACATCAACTCTTGTAATACTCATATCATCAAGAATAAATCAAGCAGGACGTAGGGTTTTACCTCCATCAAGAGGGCCCGAACCTGGGTAAAACATCGTGTCCCCCGCCTCCTATTACCATCCGCCTTAGACGCACATTTCGGGACCTCCTACCCTTGATCCGCCGGTTTTGACACCGACACTTACCGATATTACCTATTCTTTGACATTCATCACAAGATAAGACGAACTTACGAGCATCCTTGAAGAGAGTAGGCCAATAAAACCCAGACTGCAATACCTTGTGAGCAGTTCTGTCTCCCGCATGATGTCCTCCATAAGCTCCAGAGTGACATTTCCGTAGGATTTGTTCCTGTTCATGCTCACGTACACAACGTCTAATAATACCATCTACTCCTTTATAAAGATGTGGGTCATCCCAAAAGTAATGTCTTAAATCATAGAATAATTTTTTCTTTTGTTGGTAAGTAAAGCTAGGTGTATGTATTTAGCAACAATATAGTTAGCATAGTCAGCATACCAAGGTGTACTATTAGAAACATTTATTGCAGCTAATTCTCATCAGGAAAACTATCATCAATAGGTAGTGGGTCATCAAGAACATTCTCCAACCTAGACAGGTTATCAGCTACGGGGCTCTCCACTCCTTTTCTATCAGTGATATGCAAATCAAATTCTTGTAGCAAGAGAACCCATCGAATAAGCCTAGGTTTGTCATCTTTCTTTTCCATAAGATATTTATTGCAGCAAGATCAGTGTGAACAATTACTTTAGAATCAACAATGTAAGATCTGAATTTATCACAAGCAAACACCACTGCTAAGAATTCTGTTTCAGTAGTAGCATAATTTCGCTGAACATTGTCTATAGTTTTACTAGCATAATGAATAACATTTAAGTTCTTATCAAATCTTTGTCCTAGAATAGCACCAACAACATAATCCCTAGCATAACAAATAATTTCAAAAGGTAAGTTCCAGTCAGGTGGTTGAACGATAGGTGCAGAAATCAAGGCTTTCTTAAGTGTTTCAAAGGCTTCTACACAATCATCATCAAAAACAAGTGGAACTTCCCTTTGCAAAGTGTCAGGTAACTGTTTTAATTCAAACACAGGATCACCTTTAGGTGGAGGAGGACCTCCTAGAGTTTCAATAGGCAAATTGTGTTTAAGCAGAGGACGTTGTTCAAAGAAAATCTTTTCTATTTCATTTCTTTCATGCATATGCATATCATTCTCATGGTCTAGCAAATATTGTTCTAAAGGATCAGTAGGAGGTACATCAATAGAAGCAAGACCAATAATTTCATCCTTACTAGGCAATTCTTTTTCAAGAGGTTTTCTACTAAGCTTGGAAAAATTGAACTCATGTGACTCATCACAGAAGCTAACATCGACAGTTTGTTTCTCACAATCTATTTTAGCATTAACGGTGTTCAAGAAAGGTCTACTAAAGATAATGGGACAAAAGTCATCCTGCGGGGCTGGGGCGGCCACCTCAGGAGCGCATGGTGATGACCCACAAGTATAGGGGATTAATCGTAGTCCTTTTGATAAGTAAGAGTGTCGAACCCAACGAGGAGCGGATGGAAACGACAAGTGGTTTTTAGCAAGGTATTCTCTGCAAGCACTGGAATTATGAGTAACGAGTAGTTTGATAGCAAGATAATTTGTAACGAGCCAGTAACGATAATAGTAACAAAAGTGTAGCAAGGTACCCCATCCTTTTGAGGCAAAGGACAGGCCAAAACGGTCTCTTATGATAAGCAAAGTGTTATTGAGAGTACACGGGAATTTCATCTAGTCACTTTTATCATGTTGGTTTGATTTGTGTTCGCTACTTTGATAATTTGATATGTGGGTGGACCGGTGCTTGAGTGTTGTTCTTACTTGAACAAAACTCCTACTTATGATTAACCCCCTCGCAAGCATCCGCAACTACGAGAAAAGTATTAAGAATAAATCTAACCATAGCATTAAACTTTTGGGTCCAAATTAGTCCCTTACGGAATAGCGCATAAACTAGGGTTTAATATTCTATCACTCTCGCAACCCATCATCTAATAACTACTCCACAATGCATTCCCTTAGGCCCAAATATGGTGAAGTTTCACGTAGTCGATGTTCACATGACACCACTAAGGGAATCACAACATACATACTATCAAAATATCGAACACATATAAAATTCACATGATTACTGAAACAAGATTTCTCCCGTGACCTCAAGAACAAAACTACTCACAAATGATAATCATGCTCAAGACCAGAGGGGTATTAAATAGCATAATGGATCTGAACATATAATCTTCCACCAAATAAACCATATAGTAATCAACTACAATATGTAATCAACACTACTAGTCACCCACAAGTACCAATCTATAGCTCCGGTACAAAGATTGAACACAAGAGATGAACTAGGGTTTGAGAGGAGATGGTGCTGTTGAAGATGTTGATGGAGATTGCCCTCCCCAAGATGGGAGAGTTGTTGGTGATGATGATGACGATGATTTCCCCCTTTTGGAGGGAAGTTCCCCTCCGGGAGGGAAGTTCCCCCCAGCGGAATCGCTCCACCGGAGGGCAAAAGTGCTCCTGCCCAAGTTCTACCTCGAGACGGCAGCGCTTCATCCCGAAAGTCCTCTCCTTATTTTTTCTAGGTCAAAATGACTTATATACCAGAAGATGGGCACCGGAGGTGGGCTAGGCTGAGCACAACCCACCAGGGCGCGCCTGGGGAGCCTGGCGCGCCCTGGTGTATTGTGCTCACTAGGTGTCCCCCTCCGGTAGTTATTTTCTCCAGTATTTTTCATATATTCCATAAAAATTCCTCGTGAAGTTTTAGCTCATTTGGAGTTGTGCAGAATTGGTAGCCTGACGTAGCTTTTTCAGGTCCAGATTTCCAGTTACCGGAATTCTCCCTCTTTGTGTGAACCTTGCATATTATGAGAGAAAAGGCATTAGAATTACTCCAAAAGCTTTATTATGCATAAAACATTATAAATAATAGTAGGTAAACATGATGCAAAATGGACGTATCAATGGTGGTGTCCGCCCCACGGGTCGCCACCTCAGGAGCGCAAGCAAACGCCACCTCAGGAGTGCTTGATGGTGCCCGCTCCCCCACAGCCACCTCACGAGCATGCACCTAGGGGCCTACATGTATGGGAATCGCCAAGAGGGGGTTGTCGCGAGGCCCCTCGTGGCCCTCGGGGAGCATCCCCCACTCGTCGAAGCGCGACATCTTCTTGGCGAAGGCTCCCCCCTTCGGGTGATCGTAAAGAGGGAATCCGTCTAGAGCGAGCACAGTAGGTTCTCCGCTAGTCAGGAGGTGGAGCACTACGCGCATGGTGCTGGAAGGGAGAGCGGGCTGCTGGAGTCTCATATTG
This sequence comes from Triticum aestivum, assembly GCF_018294505.1. Lineage (NCBI taxonomy): Eukaryota > Viridiplantae > Streptophyta > Magnoliopsida > Poales > Poaceae > Triticum > Triticum aestivum. Next base: position 425,259,952 of record NC_057812.1, read on the forward strand.
TCTGCATGGCTAGTAAAATCCCACATCGGGCAGGAGTGGCGCTGAAGCGGGGCGATGCGCCACTGGGTGAACTCCCTCACCACCATATTCATTGTCACCCCCGCCTCCTTCAGGATGGCTAGCTTGGACATGACTCGAATGAGCCACGGATCTACCAGCCTCGCGTGCCCCCACCCGGAGCTTGGTTTCGTGGGGGCATAGGGAACCAGGAGCAGGGGGCTGCGCACAGTGGCGTCCACATACACCCACTACTTTTGGAACCCCCTCGCATCCGGGCAGAGCGTGAACTCAATGTCGGAGCCTGCAGTCGCCGCCACCGCCTGAAGCGACACGAACCCCGAGCGTTGCTCGCTGTCGACCAAGTGGAGTGGGAAGAAGTGGCAAGCATGGCCACGGACGGGGCAATGCCCATGAAGGCCTCGCACAAGAAGGCGAAAGAGGTGAGGAGGACGATGTATCCGGGATCCAGATGCAACGCATGGATTTGGTAGTGCGAGAGCACGACGTTGAAGAAATCAGAGAGTGGAGGCAGCGGGCCAGCGGAAAGAGCATGGAGATGAAGAGGGATTTCGGTGGCCTCCATGTTAGCTAAAGTTCGGGAGGCAGGCCAGATCTTCGTTGCCTTCCACTCATTGGAATCGGCGGCGATGGCGTGCCGGACCTTGTCCAGCCCCTCCTAGTTGATCACCGTGAACCGGTTCAGCGCTGGTTCTGGCCCCGGCGAGGGCTCCGCGGTGCAGGGTCTTGCCCTTCTTCTTTCTGGGGGCCATGGTGGCAGGATGGATTGGGGTTGTCGCGAAATCTGGCAAAGAGGGCGTGAGTTTGCAAGGACGAGGAGAGGATGAAGGCAAGCGCATAGCAGGGCAATGATGGCTTGGGTGCATGCGCCAAGCAGTTTTCAAGTCCGGGCAGTTGCTGAGGCATGTGGGGAAGCAGAGACGCCACGTCCAATCAAGCGCCACGCGTTGGCCAGGCCCACAGGAAATTGGGGCCCACGGCTCTTTGCCCTTAACCTTTGGCTTTGCCTCGAAGCCAAGTTCGAGCACGCCTTGGGCCCAGGGGCTACTATCGGTGTTCTGGGAACCAGGGTACCAGACTTGCCTGCCTGCGGCCCACGGTGTGGCTCCATCGACAGCCTGGTACAACCCATCTACAAGACCGCCCAGACAAGACCCTCCCGAGGGGCCAAGCCTCGCGAGGTGGACGACACCAAGACCTCCTGAGGGGGTGGCCTCCCCAGGCGACCTCCAGAGGAGCAGAGATTTCTATGCAGGTACTCAGCCTCATGAGGCTACCATGACGCAAGCCATGACGACTGTCGGTGTCAAAACCGGCGGATCTCGGGTAGGAGGTCCCGAACTGTGCGTCTAGGCCGGATGGTAACAGGAGGTAGGGAACACGATGTTTTACCCAAGTTCGGGACCTCTTGATGGAGATAAAACCCTACGTCCTGCTTGATTAATATTGATGATATGGGTAGTACAAGAGTAGATCTACCACGAGATCAAGGAGGTTAAACCCTAGAAGCTAGCCTACGGTATGATTGTTGTATATGGAGTTGATCGCCTACGGACTACAACCCTCCGGTTTATATAGACACCGGATAGGGTTAGGGTTACATAGAGTCGGTTACAATGGTAGGAGATCTTGAATATCCGCATCACCAAGCTTGCCTTCCACGCCAAGGAAAGTCCCATCCGGACACGGGACGAAGTCTTCAATCTTGTATCTTCATAGTCCAGGAGTCCGGCTGAAGGTATAGTCCGGCCACCCGAACACCCCCTAATCCAGGACTCCCTCAACGGCCAAGGCAGGCGGGCGCCAATGGGCGCAGAGGAGGCAGTCTCCTCTTCGGTGCTAAGGAGGAAAGGACAGATGTGGGTTCCCGAGGACTCAGGCAAAGGTTTTCATTCCGGTGCAACGAGACCAAGACCGCTAGGACGGCAGGACGGATGTCATCGCCGAGCGCACCGTAGCGTCATGACGAGAAGCTTTGCATGCGAAGACCACCTTTCGTCAGGATAAGATGTACTACTTGACACTTGTCCCCTTTCAAATTGGCCACTGTGGGATCCCTTCCCGCCTATGTTTTGGGGGAAGAGGACCGAGGCCACTATAAGTATAGGTTAGCCACCACCATAGAGGGGATCGGATCCTTTCCACCCTCACCAGAGCTGACCTCGTGAGGTTGTTCATCCCTTATACTAGTTCATCCTCAGCCCCTCATGAGGACAATCCACCACAAACCAGGAGTAGGGTCTTACACCGCAAGGTGGCTCGAACCTGGGTAAAACTGCCATGTCCACCTTCTTCCTTGTTCATCGAGCTAGGCCGTGGGGCGACGGGCTGGTAGGCTGGATAGGTAGAGGTCTTCGCACACGCCCAGAGTTTGAACCTTTCTTGGGTCTGCGGAGCCCCGAATCCAACAAATGCTTTGTTCTGGTTCTCTATTAAAAGGAGGCATTAATATCCCTTAGTTTCCTTATGGACCCATGATACGTCTCCAACGTATCTATAATTTTTGATAGCTCCATGCTATATTATCTACTGTTTTGGACTATATTGGGCTTTATTTTCCACTTCTATATTATTTTGGGACTAACCTATTAACCGGAGGCCCAGCCCAGAATTGCTGTTTTTTGCGTATTTCAATGTTTCGGATAAACAGAATATCAAACGGAGTCCAAACGGAATAAAATCTTCGGGAACGTGATTTTCTCACCGAACGTGATCCAGGAGACTTGGACCCTGCTCCAAGGAACAAAAGAGGCGGTCACGAGGGTGGGGGGCGCCCCCCTAGGGCGCGCCCCCTGCCTCGTGGGCCCATCGTTGCTCCTCCGGCGTACTTCTTCCTTCTATATATACACACGTACCCCCAAACGATCAGAACAGGAGCCAAAACCTAATTCCACCGCCGCAACTTTCTGTATCCACGAGATCCCATCTTGGGGCCTGTTCCGGAGCTCCACTGGAAGAGGGCCGTCATCACGGAGGGCTTCTACATCATCCTAGCCCCTCCGATGAAGTGTGAGTAGTTTACCTCAGACCTTCGGGTCCATAGTTAGTAGCTAGATGGCTTCTTCTGTCTCTTTGAATCTCAATACAAAGTTCTCCCCCTCTCTTATGGAGATCTATTCGATGTAATCTTCTTTTTGCGGTGTGTTTGTTGAGACCGATGAATTGTGGGTTTATGATCAAGTCTATCTATGAATAATATTTGAATCTTCTCTGAATTCTTTTATGTATGATTGGTTATCTTTGCAGGTCTCTTCGAATTATCCATTTGGTTTGGCCAACTAGATTGGTAGTTCTTGCCATGGGAGAAGTGCTTAGCTTTGGGTTCGATCTTGCGGTGTCCTTACCCAGTGATAGAAGGGGCAGCAAGGCACGTATTGTATCGTTGCCATCGAGGATAACAAGATGGGGTTTATTTCATATTGCATGAATGTATCTCTCTACATCATGTCATCTTGCTTAAGGCGTTACTCTATTTTTAACTTAATACTCTAGATGCATGCTGGATAGCGGTCGATGAGTGGAGTAATAGTAGTAGATGCAGAATCGTTTCGATCTACTTGTCACGGATGTGATGCCTATATACATGATCATTCCTAGATATTCTCATAACTATGCTCAATTCTGTCAATTGCTCAACAATAATTTGTTCACCCACCGTAGAATACTTATGCTCTTGAGAGAAGCCACTAGTGAAACCTATGGCCCCCGGATCTATTCTCATCATATCAATCTCCATCACTTTAATCTTGTTTTGCTTTTACTTTTTACTTTGCATCTTTATACCAAAAATATTATATCTATCAGATCTCACTCTCGTAAGTGACCGTGAAGGGCTTGACAACCCCTAATCGTGTTGGTTGCGAGTAGCTATCGCTTTGTGCAGGTACGAGGGACTTGAGCGTGGGCTCCTACTGGATTGATACCTTGGTTCTCAAAAACTGAGGGAAATACTTACGCTACTCTGCTGCATCATCCCTTCCTCTTCGGGGAAAACCAACGCAAGCTCAAGATGTAGCAAGAAGGATTTCTGGCGCCGTTGCCGGGGAGTCTACGCAAAAAGTCAACATACCAAGTACCCATCGCAATCCCTATCTCTCGCATTACATTATTTGCCATTTGCCTCTCGTTTTCCTCTCCCCCCCAATTCCCCCTTGCCGTTTTATTCGCCTCTCTCTCCCTATCCTCCCTCTCTATTTTTCTCTTTTTGCCCGTTGCTTTTTGTTTGCTCGTGTGTTAGATTGCTTGTTTGTCGCGATGGCTCAAGATACTACTAAATTGTGTGACTTCACCAATACCAATAATAATGATTTCCTTAGCACTCTGATTGCTCCTCTTACCGATGCTGAATCTTGTGAAATTAATACTGCTTTGTTGAATCTTATTATGAAAGATCAATTCGCCGGCCTTCCTAGTGAAGATGCCGCTACTCATCTGAATAGCTTCGTTGATTTATGTGATATGCAAAAGAAAAAAGATGTCAATAATGATGTCGTTAAATTGAAGCTATTTCCTTTTTTGCTTAGAGATCGTGCTAAAGCTTGGTTTTCGTCTTTGCCTAAGAATAGTATTGATTCATGGAACAAGTGCAAAGATGCTTTTATCTCTAAGTATTTTCCTCCCGCTAAGATCATATCTCTTAGAAACGATATTATGAACTTTAAACAACTTGATCATGAACATGTTGCACAAGCTTGGGAGAGAATGAAATTAATGATACGTAATTGCCCTACTCATGGTTTGAATTTGTGGATGATTATACAAAAATTTTATGCCGGATTGAATTTTGCTTCTAGAAATCTTTTAGATTCGGCCGCGGGAGGCACTTTTATGGAAATCACTTTAGGAGATGCTACTAAACTCCTAGATAATATTATGGTTAATTATTCTCAATGGCATACTGAAAGATCTTCTAATAAAAAAGTGCATGCGATAGAAGAAATTAATGTGTTGAGTGGAAAGATGGATGAACTTATGAAATTATTTGCTACTAAGAGTGTTTCTTCTGATCCTAATGATATGCCTTTGTCTACTTTGATTGAGAATAACAATGAATCTATGGATGTGAATTTTGTTGGTAGGAATAATTTTGGTAACAACGCTTATAGAGGAAATTTTAATCCTAGGCCATATCCTAGTAATCCTTCTAATAATTATGGGAATTCCTACAATAACTCTTATGGAAATTATAATAATATGCCCTCTGATTTTGAATCTAATATTAAAGAATTTATTTCTTCGCAAAAGAATTTTAATGCTATGATTGAAGAAAAATTGCTTAAGATTGATGATTTGGCTAGGAACGTTGATAGAATTGCTCCTGATGTTGATTCTTTGAAACTTAGATCTATTCCACCTAAGCATGATATCAATGAGTCTCTAAGAGCCATGAGAATTTCACTTGATGAGTGTAAGGAAAGAACCGCTAGGATGCGTGCTTCCAAAGATGCCTTTATTAAAGCGTGTTCCTCCAATTCCTATGAAAATCAAGATGAAGATCTAAAAGTTATTGATGTGTCCCCTATTAAATCTTTATTTTGCAATATTAATCTTGATGAAACTGAATATGATCTTCCTTTACCTAGAAGGCGTTCTAAAAATTCGGAGTATTTAGATCTTAATGATGAAATTGATGAAAGTGGGATTGAAAAAAATAAAAATCTAGATGTTGCTAAACCCACTATATTGGATTTCAAGGAATTTAATTATGGAAGTTGCTCTTTAATTGATTGTATTTCCTTATTGCAATCCGTGCTAAATTCTCCACATGCTTATAGTCAAAATAAAGCCTTCACCGAACATATTGTTGATGCCTTGATGCAATCTTATGAAGAAAAACTTGAGTTGAAAGTTTCTATCCCTAGAAAACTCTATGATGAGTGGGAACCAACTATTAAAATTAAAATTAAAGATCAAGAGTTTTATGCTTTATGTGATTTGGGTGCTAGTGTCTCTACTATTCCCAAGACTTTGTGTAATTTACTAGATTTCCGTAACTTTGATGCTTGCTCTCTAAACTTGCATCTTGCGGATTCCACTATTAGGAAACCTATGGGAAGGATTAATGATGTTCTTATTGTTTCAAATAGGAATTATGTGCCCGTAGATTTCATTGTTCTTGATATAGATTGCAATCCTTCTTGCCCTATTATTCTTGGTAGACCTTTCCTTAGAACGGTTGGTGCGATTATTGATATGAAGGAAGGGAATATTAGATTTCAATTTCCATTAAAAAAGGGCATGGAACACTTTCCAAGAAAGAAAATAAAATTACCATATGAAACTATCATGAGAGCCACTTATGGATTGCCTACCAAAGATGGCAATACCTAGATCTATCCTCGCTTTTATGCCTAGCTAGGGGCGTTAAACGATAGCGCTTGTTGGGAGGCAACCCAATTTTATTTTTATTCCTTGCTTTTTGCTCCTGTTAGTAATAAATAAATTATTTAGCCTCTGTTTTGGTTGTGTTTTTTGTGTTTAATTAGTGTTTGTGCCAAGTAGAACCGTTGGGAAGACTTGGGGAAAGTCTTGTTGAACTTGCTGTAAAAAACAGAAACTTTAGCGCTCACGAGAACTGCTGTCATTTTTATTTGAAGAGTGCTATTTAGTTAATTATTTTTGCAGATGATTAATAGATAAATTCCTCACGTCCAGCAATTTATTTTAGAATTTTTGGGGTTCCAGATCTTGCGCTAGCTACAGATTACTACAGACTGTTCTGTTTTTGACAGATTCTGTTTTTCGTGTGTTGTTTGCTTATTTTGATGAATCTATGGCTAGTAAAATAGTTTATAATCCATAGAGAAGTTGGAATACAGTAGGTTTAACACCAATATAAATAAAGAATGAGTTCATTACAGTACCTTGAAGTGGTCTTTTGTTTTCTTTCGCTAACGGAGCTCACGAGTTTTCTATTTTGAGTTTTGTGTTGTGAAGTTTTCAAGTTTTGGGTGAATTCTTTTGATGGATCATGGAACAAGGAGTGGCAAGAGCCTAAGCTTGGGGATGCCCATGGCACCCCCAAGATAATCCAAGGACACCAAAAAGTCAAAGCTTGGGGATGCCCCGGAAGGCATCCCCTCTTTCGTCCACTTCCATCGGTAATTTACTTGGAGCTATATTTTTATTCACCAACATGATATGTGTTTTGCTTGGAGCGTCTTGTATTATTTGTGTCTTTGTGTCTTAGTATGCCACAATCATCCTTGCTGTACACACCTTTTGAGAGAGCCATACATGAATTAAAATTTGATAGAATACTCTATGTGCTTCACTTATATCTTTTGAGCTAAGTAGTTTTGCTCTATGTGCTTCACTTATATCTTTTGAGCTAGATAATTTTGCTCTATGTGCTTCACTTATATCTTTTGAGCGTTATAATTTTGCTCTATGTGCTTCACTTAGATCTTTTAGAGCACGGTGGTGGATTTGTTTTAAAGAAACTATTGATCTCTCATGCTTCACTTAAATTATTTTGAGAGTCTCTTAATAGCATGTTAATTTGCTTAATAATAATATGCTTGGTATTCAAGATTTGTGAAACTTTCTTTTGAGTGTGTTGAATACTAAGAAAAGATTGAAGCATGATAATTGTTTTGAGATATGGAGGTGATAATATTAAAGTCATGCTAGTTGAGTAGTTGTGAATTTAAAGAATACTTGTGTTAAGGTTTGTGATTCCCGTAGCATGCACGTATGGTGAACCGTTATGTAACGAAGTCGGAGCATGATTTGTTTATTGATTGTCTTCCTTATGAGTGGCGGTCGGGACGAGCGATGGTCTTTTCCTACCAATCTATCCCCCTAGGAGCATGCGCGTAATACTTTGCTTTGATAACTTCTAGATTTGTGCAATAAGTATATGAGTTCTTTATGACTAATGTTGAGTCCATGGATTATACGCACTCTCACCCTTCCACCTTTACTAGCCTCTCAAATACCGCACACTCTTCGCCGGTATCATACACCTACCATATACCTTCCTCAAAACAGCCACCATACCTACCTATTATGGCATTTCCATAGCCATTCCGAGATATATTGTCATGCAACTTTCCACCATCTAGTTCATCATGACACATTCATCATTGTCATATTGCTTAGCATGATCATGTAGTTGACATAAGTATTTGTGGCAAAGCCACCGTTCATAATTTCTTCATACTTGTCACTCTTGATTCATTGCATATCCCGGTACACCGCCGGAGGCATCCATATAGAGTCATACTTTGTTTTAGAATCGAGTTGTAATCATTGAGTTGTAAATAAATAAAAGTGTGATGATCATCATTCAATAGAGCATTGTCCCAATAAAAAAAGAGAAAGGCCAAAGACAAAAAAGAAGGCCCAAAAAAAAGAAAATAAATAAAAGGGGGCAATGCTACTATCCTTTTTTCACACTTGTGCTTCAAAGTAGCACCATGATATAGCGAGTCTCATATATTGTGCTTCAAAGTAGCACCATGTTCTTCATATAGAGTCTCTTATGTTGTCACTTTCATATACTAGTGGGAATTTTACATTATAGAACTTGGCTTGTATATTTCGATAATGGGCTTCCTCAAATTGCCCTAGGTCTTCATGAGCAAGCAAGTTGGATGCACACCCACTAGTTTCTTTTGTTGAGCTTTCATACATTTATAGCTCTAGTGCATCCGTTGCATGGCAATCCCTACTCACTCACATTGATATCTATTGATGGGCATCTCCATAGCCCGTTGATATGCCTAATTGATGTGAGACTATCTTCCCCTCCTTTTTGTCTTCTCCACAACCACCATTCTATTCCACCTATAGTGCTATATACATGGCTCACGCTCATGTATTGCGTGAAGATTGAAAAAGTTTTGAAAAAGTTAGAGTATGAAACAATTGCTTGGCTTGTCATCAGGGTTGTGCATGATTTAAATACTTTATGTGGTGAAGATGGATCATAGCCAGACTATATGATTTTGTAGGGATAACTTTCTTTGGCCATGCTATTTTGAGAAGACATAATTGCTTTGTTAGTATGCTTGAAGTATTATTATTTTTTATGTCAATATAAACTTTTGTCTTGAATCTTTCTAATCTGAATATTCATACCACAATTAAGAAGATTTACATTGAAATTATGCCAAGTAGCACTCCGCATCAAAATTTCTCTTTTTATCATTTACCTACTCGAGGATGAGCAGGAATTAAGCTTGGGGATGCCTGATACGTCTCCAACGTATCTATAATTTTTGATTGCTCCATGCTATATTATCTACTGTTTTGGACTATATTGGGCTTTATTTTCCACTTTTATATTATTTTTGGGACTAACCTATTAACCGGAGGCCCAGCCCAGAATTGCTGTTTTTGCCTATTTCAGTGTTTCGGATAAATGAAATATCAAACGGAGTCCAAACAGAATAAAATCTTCGGGAACGTGATTTTCTCATCGAACGTGATCCAGGAGACTTGGACCCTGCTCCAAGGAACAACAGAGGCGGTCACGAGGGTGGGGGCGCCCCCCCTCTAGGGCGCGCCCCCTGCCTCGTGGGCCCCTCGTTGCTCCTTCGGCGTACTTCTTCCTCCTATATATACACACGTACCCCCAAACGATTAGAATAGGAGCCAAAAACCTAATTCCACCGCCGCAACTTTCTGTATTCACGAGATCCCATCTTGGGGCCTATTCCGGAGCTTCGTCGGAAGAGGGCCATCATCACGGAGGGCTTCTACATCATCCTAGCCCCTCGACCGATGAATTGTGGGTTTATGATCAAGTCTATCTATGAATAATATTTGAATCTTCTCTGAATTCTTTTATGTATGATTGGTTATATGTGCAAGTCTCTTCGAATTATTCGTTTGGTTTGGCCAACTAGATTGGTAGTTCTTGCCATGGGAGAAGTGCTTAGCTTTGGGTTCGATCTTGCGGTGTCCTTACCCAGTGACAGAAGGGGCAGCAAGGCACGTATTGTATCGTTGCCATCGAGGATAACAAGATGGGGTTTATTTCATATGGCATGAATTTATCTCTCTACATCATGTCATCTTGCTTAAGGCGTTACTCTGTTTTTAACTTAATACTCTAGATGCATGCTGGATAGCGGTTGATGAGTGGAGTAATAGTAGTAGATGAAGAATCGTTTCGATCTACTTGTCACGGACGTGATGCCTATTTACATGATCATGCCTAGATATTCTCATAACTATGCTCAATTCTGTCAATTACTCAACAGTAATTTGTTCACCCACCATAGAATACTTATGCTCTTGAGAGAACCCACTAGTGAAACCTATGGCCCCCGGGTCTATTCTCATCATATCAATCTCCATCACTTTAATCTTGTTTTGCTTTTTTACTTTGCTTTTACTTTTTACTTTGCATCTTTATACCAAAAATACCAAAAATATTATATCTATCAGAACCCACAAGATGGGGTCTATCAGATCTCACTCTCGTAAGTGACCGTGAAGGGCTTGACAACCCCTAATCGCGTTGGTTGCGAGTAGCTATCGCTTTGTGCAGGTACGAGGGACTTGAGCGTGGGCTCCTACTGGATTGATACCTTGGTTCTCAAAAACTGAGGGAAATACTTACGCTACTCTGCTGCATCATCCCTTCCTCTTCGGGGAAAACCAACGCAAGCTCAAGACGTAGCAACCCGCTGCCAGGGGAGGATAGGACAAAAGATGCCATGCAAGTTCTTATTATAAGTACGTATGACTATATACGGAATACATGCCTACATTGAATTGATGAATTGGAGCTATTGTGTATCGCTCTAGGTTGTGACTATTATATGATGAATGTCATCCAACATAAATATCCATCGATGATCCAATGCCTATGCTTTTTCTCATATTGATCTTTGCTAAGTTACTACTGTTGCTGCTGTTACAATCATCACAAACTGCTTGTGTTACGGTCCCTGTTACTATTACTGCTACTATCAAAACTATCAGACTACTTTGCTACTAAACACTTTGCTGCAGAAATATTATTTCTCAGGTGTGGTTGAATTGACAACTCAACTGCTAAGGCTCATAAATATTCTTTGGCTCCCCTTGTGTCGGATCAACAAATTTGGGTGAGATACTACCCTCGAAGACTGTCGCGATCCCCTATACTTGTGGGTTATCAGACCTTCTTTTGAGGAAGAACTTCCACATTGAGACTGATAGATGAGTATTATGTGGGCATGAACCAAATGAGCAGCTAATGCACCAATTCTTTAGTTGTGATTTCAGTCAGAACTTCTCGTTAGCTATTGGATTCCAATGGAACACTGATTATGACCTCACATAAATGTTCATGGATGGGAAAAGAAGAAATAACATCCAATGTTCCAAAGAATGCCTAATAGCAGGGCGTTGGAGTCTATGGAAACACAGGAACATAATAGTTTTTGATAACAGGACCAAGAACATGGAGTACTGCATTGCCCGCTTCAAGGAGCACTTTGATACCATCATAAAGAAAGCCAAACCTAGCTTGAAAGAGGGAACACTATCATGGCTAGATTACTTGTATATCTTTATTTTTTGGTCTTCAACCTGTACAACCATATGTAACTATTTCGCCATTATTAATGAAAATAGAGTAACAATGGGGGTTTTCCCCATTGTGTTTTCTCAAAAAAAGATTTTTTTTGTTTCTAGAATTAGATCTTCTCTTTGTTGCCAACATGAATTCTCTACCTTTACTTGATGAAGTTTGTGAAATACATGGAATAACAAACAATATTCATTCCGAGATAGATATTTCTATTTTTTTCTCTATTATACATGAAGGAGTTGGCACTGTGGTGGCATTGGTGAACGCCACGCCAAGAAATGGTGATGGTGACCACAGGGAGGAGATCAAGAGCATCAACAACCTCTTGCAGGGTTCCTCCTCCTCATTGCCACTACCAACAACAACTACAATGACGACTAGTTCACGAGGAAGCTACTGGAGTGTTAGGGCCTTCTTGTAAATATAATGCATTTGAGATCAAGAGAGGGGGGTTAGGGAGACACACACACACACAGAGAGAGAGAGAGACAGATGTTGGAAATATGCCCTGAAGGCAATAATAAAGTATTGCTTTATTTCTATGTTCATGGTTAACGTTTACTTTAATGCTATAATTGCAATGTTTCTTTAAAGTAAAATTCAGAGAAAAACTCAGTTGCATGTGTGGAAATATAAATCCCAAGTGGTTTCTTAGTTTCCCCTCTAAGACTAGCTCATGCATTGCATTGTTAAAGTAACAAGAATATATTCAACAACGAGAGCACATTGTTGGTTGTACAATAGTGTTGGACAAACCCAACTAATGGTATACTACAAGATCCCTTCGTAACTTTGTTATCAGGACTATCATGTCATGTGTTAACGTATACTCACATTCTTAGACCATGCGAATGTCGCGCATCTTCATTCATACTTGATGATTACTTTGGGGTTGCCAAACGATACTCGTAAGTGAGTGATCATAACAGTAACTTTTAGGTACATCAAAAAATATGTCAAGGGACATGATAGTTCAAGACTAGAATTTGCTTCTCCGATGATGGAGAGATACTTTTCCAGGCCCACTTGGTATTACAGTATTCATCATCATCTGGTCAGACACAGCATGATACGATCACATGATACCGAAATACTGAAATGACAGAAGAGAACAAAAAGTGGTAACTAGGATAACTTGGTGTTGTGATCAAATAGTTCTTTTACAAAGATAATGATAAAAGTCCCGCCTCGGGTTTTGTTAATTATCGCAAAGCAAAAGGAATTTGTACACAAATAAAAGGTTCACCTGAGAGATATGTTCATGCGTATGTGAGAATCAATATATGTGTTTAGATCCCGCTGTTGTTTATTAACTGAAATGTGTTTCGAGTCATGTCCACAAGTACCAAACTTGCAGGGTCACACGATTAATGGTTAGCGGTTTGATAGACTATGAGAAGGTATTAAAAGTACGTTCCTGTAGCCCAAGGTGGCTGGCCCCTTCGCTAGTAGACTGCACACCGACATAACTTGGAGGGGATGGGGGTGTGTGGGCCTCGATGTGCTAGCCCTAGGAGGAGGGAGCCCTCCTCCAAACCGCCTCTATATAATATATATATATATATATATATATATATATATATATATATATATAGTGTTACTATTCATCATCCAGGGTGCAGAATAAGTTATTCTTCACCCGATGTAATCTTACGATCATTTCATAATTAAATTACGTTTCGAATTCAAATAGTTATATTCCTATTGATTCACTACGTAAAATTTGACATAAAAAATAAAAAAATAGGTGATAAGACAAGAAAATTTACAGTTTATGTGTATTTTAGACTATGTTTTTACGTTTGTAATTTTACATAACATAAAATATTTTTTTAGGCGATTATTTATTTTCTTATGGTCCCTTTTTACGTCGGAAATAAGACAAAACTTACGGAACGTAAATTTACGATGTATTGATGGTAAAATAGAAGGGGGTGAAGAACAAATATTCCTCACCCAGAGTGACGAATAGCGCGACCCTATATATATATATATATATATATATATATATATATATATATATATATATATATATATATATATATATATATATATATATATCATCGGTTTGAATCGATCTGTAAAAAAATTGAGTGTGTTTTTTGTAAATAAAAAGTCTAAAAATGTGCCTAAGATTTATTTAAATAATTCCACAAGTACCGAACTTGCAGGGTCACACGGTTAATTGTTTTTTTAATGATTAGCGGTTTGATAGACTACTAGGAGGTATTAAAACTACGTTCATGTAGCCCAAGGTGGTTGCCCCCTTCACTAGTAGTAGGCTGCACACTGACCTGGCTTGGAGGGGATAGGGTGTGTGTGGGATCCTTGGATCCCCCTTCCCTTGGTGTGCTGGCCTCTGAGGAGGGAAACTGCTTCTCATGGCCACTATCTCTATTATTAAAGGGGATCTGCCGTCGTCGTCGTCGTCGTGATGGTTCAACCAGGCCTTCCCCTATGGATACCTCCTCCCACCCCTCGACCACGTGGAGAAAAAAAAGGGTAGTCCATCCCGCGCACGACGAAACCTGCCCACGCTCCCACGGTCCCACCCATCTCGCCGCTCGAAGAAAAAAACTGCCGCCACACGCGCGCACGCGTCCTGCCCCGTCTTCCCCAAACCCTCGCACCCGATCCCATCTCTCTCCGGACAAAAATCGTCGCCACCATCCCGCTCCTACACCTCTCCACGCTACCTCGCGATCCGCTCTCTCGTGCCGTCCGGATCTAGGGAAGGGGATGCCTTCCATCCCCTCCGTGGAAGAGAGATACAACCATACAGCAGAAAGAGGAAGGAGCGCATCAGCGGTGCTCGCCGGTTCTCCACCGAGGAAGAGTGGCGGTGCTGGCCTAAGCGCCACAGAGTGATGTAGACCGAACCTCGACAGCGAGATCCGATCCGTTGTTGCGGCCCAACCTTTCACGACACTCCACCTTCAGCAGCAGTAGCCTCTCGCCCGCGCACGTGATATGCACGAAATAGAGGATTTGAACCTTGCGGCCCAGCACGAGAAAATCAATCTCGACGATGATACTCATGCGCAAAAACAATTTCTACAAAGAAATCGCAACACAGAGGTTTTCTAAAGATCCCTCTAAAACTTGATACGGGTGTCTACCCTTGAAAACACATCGTGTCTATTTTATCAAAATAACCCCACTTACATTGAACGCATCTTGGCTTTATATACTAGCTGACCATCTAACTTGTCTTGAAAAGCAAACCGACCTTCTATCTCTAACTCAAATAAAATATGGACTCTCCTAAAACTGAAAAGTACTTGCCTTTTACATCTCGGCAAGTTATTTATTTATATCTATAACTAACAAACCGACTGTAGAATTAAGTGCGCCATATTTTCTGCCTGCATGGCTGGTGGGCCCCAGCCAATTTCCTTCAAAGAAAATAGACTCCACGCGTCCCACGTTCTGCATGCACCTTCGTTGAGTTTCTCTTTGCACGGCAAGAATAGAAATAGTATATATGCACCCTTTCCCTTAACTTCTTGATCATCTACTAAAAATAGGAAACTTGACGTACACCAATATCATGCAAACTGAACCCTCCAAAATAGTATTTGTACGTGTGGGAGTCTTGTGATTTGTTTCTCTGGCTAACCAACATGCATACATCCAGCTGATCCTTCTTTGCTTGATTTGTACCTAAGACATGCAAGGCATCAACATGCATGCATGTATCTTCAGCTAGAGTTGCAACCTCTTGCTCGTGGTTCTCCTCAAATCTGATGTATTTTGCTACGTACACACCTCTGGCCTCTAAACCATGGACCTGTTGAAAAGTATCAAGAACATTGGAAACACTCACATTAGCCCTGGCCGTATCATCCTCTCCCCCTTGAAACGAAACCATCCTCGGTTTCGGCTCAATCTCCGCACTAATATTTTGATGTACGGATTGAACCTTGACCATAGAAATTTTAGTAGCCTCGATCATATTCCTTTTTGCATCTTTCTCTTCTTTCAACTTCTTCTGATGGTCTCTCCTCCAAGCAATAAAACGATCCTCACCCATGGGCACAAGGTCATACTTCTTACCCAACTTGACAGTATATGTGTGTGTTTGGCAATCATACGCAACATCGTGCTCTTTGTACCATGGCTTTCCCAACAATAAGTGACATGAAACCATGGGTGCCGGAATCACGTCACACAAAACCATGCAAAAATATTTTCCCAGCAAAAACGGTACCTTTGTTTGATGTGTGATACTGAGCTCTTCATGACCCCAATGAAACAAGTATGGTTGTGCTCGTGGTGTCATTGGTAGATCTAGCTTCTCCACCATCTCGATGCTTGCAGCATTGATCAAACTCATGTGGTCAATTGTCATGACACATGATCTCTCCCGCACCACAACACGAGTATGAAAAAGCGCATCCCATCGACCTTCCTCCTCCAACTGAAATCCATAGCTTAACTTACTGAATAACGATGCGCTTGCCATCTTCTCCATAGTGTCGTGAACAACCTGATGCTCTGAATACCACCTGATGTGGACCGAACCTCGAAAGCGAGATCCGATCCGTTGTTGCGGCCCAACCTTTCACGACGCTCCACCTTCAGCAGCAGTAGCCTCTCGCCCGCGCACGTGATATGCACGAAATAGAGGATTTGAACCTTGCGGCCCAGCACGAGAAAATCAATCTCGACGATGATACTCATGCGCAAAAACAATTTCTACAAAGAAATCGCAACACAGAGGTTTTCTAAAGATCCCTCTAAAACTTGATACGGGTGTCTACCCTTGAAAACACATCGTGTCTATTTTATCAAAATAACCCCACTTACATTGAACGCATCTTGGCTTTATATACTAGCTGACCATCTAACTTGTCTTGAAAAGCAAACCGACCTTCTATCTCTAACTCAAATAAAATATGGACTCTCCTAAAACTGAAAAGTACTTGCCTTTTACATCTCGGCAAGTTATTTATTTATATCTATAACTAACAAACCGACTGTAGAATTAAGTGCGCCATATTTTCTGCCTGCATGGCTGGTGGGCCCCAGCCAATTTCCTTCAAAGAAAATAGACTCCACGCGTCCCACGTTCTGCATGCACCTTCGTTGAGTTTCTCTTTGCACGGCAAGAATAGAAATAGTATATATGCACCATTTCCCTTAACTTCTTGATCATCTACTAAAAAATAGGAAACTTGACGTACACCAATATCATGCAAACTGAACCCTCCAAAATAGTATTTGTACGTGTGGGAGTCTTGTAATTTGTTTCTCTGGCTAACCAACATGCATACATCCAGCTGATCCTTCTTTGCTTGATTTGTACCTAAGACATGCAAGGCATCAACATGCATGCATGTATCTTCAGCTAGAGTTGCAACCTCCTGCTCGTGGTTCTCCTCAAATCTGATGTATTTTGCTACGTACACACCTCTGGCCTCTAAACCATGGACCTGTTGAAAAGTATCAAGAACATTGGAAACACTCACATTAGCCCTGGCCGTATCACAGAGGAAGAGCGGCCGTGGTTCCGGCGACAGGTGGAGGCTACTCCTGCAGATGCACGGCCATCTGCTTCCTCATCTGTTTCCCTGCTGTAGTGAGATAAAAACTGCACATTCCTTACACTTGTAGCTATACCGTGTCTCCTTTTTCTGCTAGGCTTCGTACTTGTTGGTTATATGATTTTTAGGTTAGTATAATAAATCGCGGCAATTTTGCATAATCTGTTCTGCGAGCCATTCAAGAACACATGCTTCCTAGTCAAGCAGTTTGGCTTTCGCAAGAACAACGCCAACATTCAGTTCAGCAAGGAAGCACAACAACTTTTGACAGTGATAAGTACTCTGGTCAGTGGTTGTTGCCCTCTCGTGGTCGATCACCGACATATTGGTTTGGTCCTTGTTGTGATTTTCAGGATTGGTAAACAAGAAGATTCTGACGATGCAACCAGCTGCTGGTAAGGGGATTCTCTTATCCTATCGACAACCAAGACAGAGAATAGAAGTTTTTGCTCCTATATGTTAGTTTTCTGGCGCAATAGATAAATGAATTGCGTGCCATCCTTTATACTATTTTCATCTAAATATGCTATTGTATTTGTGGCAAGTCCAGTTAAAATTTCAAATACATCTTTGTGATCCTTTATGACATAAAGCTTGTAAGCGTTTGTATTTGCGCTTTCTGAATTATTATAAAATGACCTTATGCTTGTCATGGTTTCTCAATCGTTTAATTCTATTTTGATTTCTTTATGAATCATTATAAAATGACCTTATGCAGTGAGACAGATTTGGAAAGAAATTAAGTGGAGATTTTTTTAGGCCAAAGATATGGATCCGAAAGATTTCGTTTATGAAGTTATTTAGAATGTTAAACTCCCTTTGGAGGAATCTGGTTCTTGGCCTTTGCTGCTCTACAGCCGAGGTGACTTCTTGACATCCTCCAAATTTCTTTCTACTTTTTTTGTCTTTTTATGTTGCGTCATGGGTAGACTTCAACATGTTTCCTGTAGGAAAAATAAAATTGATAAAGTATATTATTAGCCCTTAACACAAGATTGTACGCAACGCTAGCCTTTTGTATGGAAGAACAAGTGAACACATCAGAGCCTATTATTATGCTTGAGATGATTGCAATAAGTAAGCATAAGTGGTTTGACTAACTGATATGCTTCACGTACATAAATCACATACGATTTTCGTACGATGCAAAAAGGCAGCGTTGATTGAATATGTAGGAAGCATCGTGACCATCCATCATTGTTCTAACATGTTTTGATCATTGATGGCAAGAACCCAACATGGTTTCCATCTTTTCATCATGGTCAACGTTTCCAAACGGTAGTTAGAGATGTTGTTGTCAGATGTCTAACCATTCATTATCCATGTTTTAACCAGAGGCTCTTAGTGCACAACCATCATGTGAAACCGATTGCAGCCTATATCACACTTTCTTTACCTCACTAATCATATCATTATGACAATATTAATGCTCGGTACACAATGTGTTTGCTGAGACTCGTGATGGTACCTACAAAAAAAGAGTCGTGATGGAGATTTGGCGAAGTTCAAAAGGAGAAGAAACACAATGTGTGGATCTAGAGACAGTTTGAAACGTAAGAGAAGATCAGGGTCAGGCGTTTGAGAAGGAAGCTCTTGGACTGGATGAAGAATATCAAAGGAATACATGGTGTTGCAAGAGCAACGTGAGGATTAGACATTCGTTGGGATGCGGTCTTAAACTGCATGACCATTTGCATTAGCCGTTTACAATAGAAAGTCGGTAGATTGTTTCCTATATAGATTGTCCTGCTCCGTGGCAACGCACGGGCATTCAGCTAGTATATATAGATGGAAGAGACAGTCATCCAAACCATCATTTTGAATCGATTTGTAAAAAGTTGAGTGTATTTTGAAAATAAAAAGAATAATTCCATCCAACTTAACATGAGAAAATAAATTGACCATGATAAACCCCAGGTCAACCAAAAGAGCACAAGTTTTCCTTTTTCTTTCATTCATTTGCGTGATTTTACATCTGGGCGGGAATTTTCACAAAATGCAGCGACATTCAGTCACCGACACCCTTTCCCCGCCCCGCTAACCCTTTCGCCAGCTTTTCCATTTCCCACCTCTAAGAAGTTATTAATCCCATTATACTACACGTAGGCACACGTGGACGACCGCGCGACGATCCATCCAATACTAGTATATGTATGGTACAACATGCGAAGAAATCAAGGCCGTCCGATTGAGAAACACGAACGGACGGACAGGCGCGTCGCGTGGTCAGTCAGTGGAGGCACGACTCGGCGTCGGCCATCTCCACGCCGTTGACGCTGCCGTCGGCGCCGGGCCGTCCGGCCTTGTACTTGTACCACCTGGCGGCGAAGAGGTAGACGACGAGGTTGGCGAGGCAGACCCCCGCGAGGAGCCAGTAGAACTTGTAGAGCTCGCCCTTGTTGAGGTCGTCGGCGATCCACGGCCGGCGGTCACCCGTGATCTTGTGCACGACGGTGACGAGCGCCGAGCTGACGAAGAATCCGAGCGAGAGCGTGCTGAGGAAGAGCCCCGTGCTCATGGTCTTCATCCCCTTGGGGCACTCGCGCAGGAAGAAGTCGAGCTGGCCGATGTAGGTGAAGGCCTCGCCGGCGCCGACAAAAAAGAACTGCGGGATGAGCCAGAAGACCGTCATGGGCACGGGGGCGCCCGCCGGGACTGCGGAGTCCCGAGCCACGCGGAGGCGCTTGACCTCTACGAGAGCGGCGGAGGTCATGGCGAGGATGGAGAGCACGAGGCCGATGCCGATCCGCTGGAGCGGGGTGAGCCCGTGCGGGTTGCCGTTGAGGCGGCGGGATACGGGCACGACGATGCGGTCGTAGATGGGGACGGTGAGGAGGATGGAGCCGACGAAGAAGACGGTGAGGGAGCCCGCCGGGATCTGGAAGGAGGGGCCGATGTGGCGGTCCATGGTGGTGGCCTGCGACACCGAGAAGGTGGTCATCTGCGCGTACACCGTCCAGAACATGATGGTCGTCGCCCATATCGGAAGCATCCGCGCCACCGTCTTGACCTCCTCCACGTCCGTCAGCGTCGCAAGCTGCCACTTGGTCGGCTCGCCAGCGGGGTCCGAGTTGATCGCCGCATGGTCCAAGAAACTGCAAAGATAAGTTGAGGTCTATCAGAACAAGAACTAGTACTACGGTTATACGTTTTTCTTTAGTTTTACATAGTATAAAGAAAGAAATGGACAAGGATCACAGTGCAAATCAAATCAACTTGAATCGATTGAACCGTCTTTGTTTAAATTCAGCAATTTGAGAAGCTAAGTCGAGCAGTTGTCTAGTGACAAGTTTCAGAAGCTGGTGTCTTCAGAGTTGCACATCAGACATGATAATAAACCACATAAAAGAAAATATTGCTACTATTAGCTTCAGCAACAAGTGCTGTTTCGTATCAGAAAACTAAGTACGTAGTTTGAAAAAATACGGTTCATACATGAGGCATTGGATTTTATTTTAATTGACACACACAGAGACCATGCGACGTTCCTTTCACTTTTGGCCACTACAGCCTGTGATGCAACGAGTGCAAGCTAAAAGCAGTGGTCACAGCTACAAGATTCTGCAGTCGGATGGAGACACGGATCAAAAACAACAAATCATCCTAGGCCGAGCATCTACCTACGGGTCCAAAGCGAAGAACAACCAAGTTCTTTGGAAGGGAATCGTCGACAGCTAAGTAGGAGTATTCAGAGTTTTATCTCTCTGACCCGAACTTGATAACGGGTCATGAATGTACTACCTCCGTTTCAGTTTACAAGTCCTACGCGCATACCTAGGTAGCCAATTTTATCATCCTAATGTAAACTATATAACACAAAAATTATACCTTTTGAAAGTAGAAACTCCGAAGTTGTTGATATATTTTTTATAATATATGACTTGTATTAGGTTGGTCAAATTGATAACCTAGGAGTACGCGCACGCCCTGTAAACCAAGAGAGAGGTAGTATGTATCTATGGAACATACAGGGATTAAACAAATAGGTTTAGGTGACCGACAGCCAATTAGCATCACCAGGCACAAGACATGTTCTGTCCAGTTATTTAGGGAAGGAAACCTGTGTGTTCATGATGATTATGCTACCCCAGGTAGAACCTGGGCCAGCTTAATCATGTGATGATTATGATAATAGTATTCAACAAAAGAATCATGTCAGCACCATATATGGAGCTGAAATCATGGGCGGGAACTTGTCAAGAAACCATTATCCCCAAAAAGCCCTCCAAATAACCCTGTCCGTGTCAAGGTCGATCGGCATGGGGAAAAAATTATAAGCGTCCACCTCCACACGTGAGACACGACACGCGGCCTTTTTGCAAAGGAAGCGAACAGCGATGGACCGTTTGTTTGTTTATAATCATATATATATATATATGTCAATTAACAGTGCCCTAATAGGAGCGGCTAATTAACGGTGGGATTAATGAATAACTAGGTGGTGGATCTGGTTAATTTCCCCATCATCTTCATCAACCTAGACAACCATTTGCCGAGAGAGGGCAACCACAAGCAACACATGGGTTTAGTCCTTTTAGAGGCTATGATGAAGTATGGTCCATGGGATTGGGATGATCTCCGGTGCTTTTCCGAGCGTGAACAGGAGAGATGTGGCGTGGATCCCAGCTTCCAACTGAGCCATGGCAAAAAGGAAGGGCAGACGCATGTGAGCGAGAAAGGTTTGCCTAGATCTTCTTGTCCCCATCAGCTAGCACCACCGGGATGGCTAAGCAACGGGCAAATTTACTTTCCTTTCGCTGCTAGTAGAGTAGTACACACGAGACACGACGTACCACTACTACCACTAGTTCTTCTTCTTCCTGTGTTGTGTCTAGGGGTTTCTTCTCTTGTTGATGGGCCTTTTCGTTTTTCCACTGCCCCAATCACGCAAAGCTTTCGGTACGCACACGTCTCGGTCCTCTCCTCTGCAGAAACACCCACCCCACCTAATAATTGAGGTGATTTCCGTCTAGCTCTCTCTACTGGCCTACCGTGGGCGTGGAGCATTAGCAAAAGGAGTTTCGGTCAAAACGTGTGTGTTTGATTTGATAACAACAACATAAAATATTTCAAGACTTGTGCAGGTCATATTTCATTTCCAAGTGAAATTCACCTAGCTTGTCAGGCACAAAAGACTTGATTTCCGCTTGTCAGAGACCTACGATTTCTGTACAGTACTCCTATATAGGAGTAGTGCCTGATTATGGGGTGACAATGCAGAGCTGCTTTTGCTGATAAGTGGTAATGACATGTGTGGCTCTGAGACTAGCTTAACAGTTGTGGAATAATAATTCTCCAGTATAGTATTGGTGTTAGAGAAGCCGTCGGTTGCAAAGGACGGAGTAGACTCGAAACACAAGGCCCATTTGGAATAGCCGTCCTCGGTTTCTTGGCCGTCTGCTAAATGCTGACTAGGTTTCGTACACAAAACCCTATAACTACTTACTAGTCTGGTCAAATCAGGGCAAATCAGAGAGTTTTTGCCTTTGCCTACCGACCAGGCTCGAGAGCAGAGCCCCCGACCCCGATACGATCCTCCTTCCCCACCGTACATGACCATATCTCCAGCAGGGACGCAGCTTCGGTGCCTACCCACATGTCATGAACACAAAGATAGATGTCTTAAGGCACCGAAGCATCGTCCCTCCAGGAGCCAGCCTATCCCTATCTAGGAGTATGTACTACTCCTACTATCCAGCATGAGTCCAGGTGCATGTAGTGCGTCCCATCAGGCGTTTCTGAATCCGTAACGTAGCACATGACATGACACACCGCACTTGCAACACCTCTTGTATTCTTGCAGGGAGGAGGCTTGGGTGCTTGCAGATGGTTCCACGGGACAGGACAGGACGGGGGCAGCCAGGATCAGTGGACCGATGGAGAGGAGAGGAAAGAGGGAGGGGACAGGGGCACGGTGTACCATCGCTATTGATATAGAATAGTGGCAATTATTGGTATTGGTACGCTGGTTGCCAAACTCGCCATTTGTCGCCTGCCAACCATGGTTATCCTTTCCTCACTCGCCCTAAACACACCAGTATGCAAGTGGATCGGCCCGGCATGTCAGTAGGTCTCTCTCTAGGGGGTGAGAAAATGTAGTACTAGCATTTGGCTGGCTGCCCTAGCCTGGGCCTGGGCCTGGGCCTGGATGGGTCGTTTTCGTCCTAGATTCACCGTTGGCGCGTGGTACGCAGGGCCAAGTTGGGAGAAAATGATGAACGGATTTGGAGGGGACAGGCTTGCGGTGCAAAAGCTGAATCTAACACCAACTTGCATTCCTTCCATTCCAAGTGACTAGAGCTTAGAATTATCAACTTAATGATTAAGAGACACTAAATTGGCCAGCCTTATTCCTCTGCTCTTTATTGCACTACGCTACGAGCTTCTTGTCCACTAGTAGCATGCTGGGGGCAGTCAACAGTACCATATGTGGTCTCTATACTGGCTGGACTAGTATTTCTCACGACTTCTAAGGCCACGCATGCAACTTTGACCCATGTCATCCATGATTATCATAATAATCTACTGGAGTAAGTAGGAAATGAGTTAAGCAAGCAAGAGAGCGTGCACCAAGTAGTAACTCGTTAGCTTACCGGAACTGCTTGGTGTGCGGGATGCGCTCCTTGAGCTTGCTCTTCTTGGTCGAGGCCCCCTCGATGGCTGCCACCTTGCCCACGTCGATGTCGTAGAGCATGGAGGTGTCGGCGGGCAGCTGGACGCCGCGCTTGCGCCACGCGGCCACGACCACGGCGGCGATCTGGGTCAGCGGGCTCCCGGCCAGCTTCTTGAACCGGTACCTGCGGGTGCCGGCGAGGAACACCACCAGCCCGGCGGCGATGGAGACAGCGCAGGCGCCGTAGCCCCAGGGCCGGCCCAGGTTGTCCTGGACGTAGACGAGCACGGTGACGGCGAGCAGGGAGCCGAGGCTGATGAAGAAGAAGAACCAGTTGAAGAAGCGCATCATCTGCGACTTCTCGGTGCGGTCCGACTCGTCGAACTGGTCCGACCCGAAGCCGGAGACGCTCGACTTGAGCCCGCCGGTGCCCAGAGCCGTCAGGTACAGCGCCAGGTACAGCACGCCCAGCTGGGCGCCCGAAGCGCGGGAGCAGGTCCCTATCCCGCCGCCCTCCGCCGTGCACGCCGGCGGCCGCAGCCCCGGCGCCGCCGTTGAGATCGTCAGGATCGTCACGCCCTGCACGTACGTAAGATGCTTCTGGATTACTATCTATCGCAACTATTACTCTGTACTTAAGAGAGAGATAAAATTCTTCCTTGCAAAGAAAAAAAGATATCATGGGAAAATTTCAGATTTAATCTCATGCGAATTACTGATCTCCGAATTAAGAGGATGAAGTAGTAGTCCTAATCATCCACTGTGGCATACGGAGGACCCATAGTCCCATACGCGATCTTGGAAGCATATATTAGACCCATGATGATTAAACAGTGTTGGTTTGGTGGCCGTTCTTTTCACAGCAGTATATCGATCGAGTTAATACGTGTGTTCCACTTGTTAAAAAAAGGAACTACGTATTACAGATTGATATTTCTCTTGTTTTGAAGAGACTAACTAACAACCTACCACCAAAAGAACGGGATCTTTTATTTAGGAAGAAAAAAAGGGGTCAAGCAGTTAAAACTTGCACGGCGAGGGAGAGGGACGGCAAAGCAGCAAAGTCAAAGGTAGGAGAGGAGTACTCACGGATGCCTGGATGGCGGTGAAGATGGCGATGGTGAGGTAGCGGCCGAGGAAGGAGTCGGCGACGAAGCCGCCGAGGAGGCAGAGCATGAAGGAGGTGCCCATGAAGTTTGTGACGACGTTGGCCGCCTCTGCGTTGCCGACGTGCATCGTGGCCGTGAGGTACGTGACCAGGTTGACCGCGATCCCCAGCGTGGTGAGCCTCTCGTTGAGCTCCGCCACCAGGATCATGGAGGCGGCGCCCCAGCGGCCGGTGGTGGACCGGGCGGCGGGGCGGCCGCGGTAGTCCCACGCGTCGCCGAGGACCTCGGCCTGCGCCGCCGCATTGGTCTGGGGGAGAAGGCCGACCATCGTTGCCGGCCGGCGGGGAGGATCTGTGGTGCGGGTTGGCCGGTGTGTATGTATGTATGGGGGTGTGTGTGTGGCGGGTTGGAGGTGGCGGGCGCGGTATATATACCCGCGGGCGCGGCAACGGCGGGGGTATTCTGGGCAGAATCTCGTGCTTCGCCTTTTGGGGAAGAAGAAAGAGATGATTTGTTTAGCTGGGGACTCTCCTCTCCTCTCCTCTGGACGAGGGTGATTATATTATACGTATGCAATAATAAGAATGATCTAATCTAAATTATCTGCGCTGAGATAAGGGCGGTTGCGGCTCCTTCCCTTCCCTTCCGTGGGAGGATAAGGGAAGGGCAATTGGTTTGGTTTTGTTGGGGTTGTGGGGGTACGTGGATGGTTGATATCGCTGGGCGGCAACCGGCCGCCGGCTTCTCCACACTACACGGCCATGCCTATCGCCTATCGCCTATCGCAGTCGCAGCGCACGCACACGTCCGCCGGTCGCACAAGGGTAGATGAAAGTAATCGACCAACATAAGGTTCAAATTCAAATCAAATTACCACAAAGAAATAGAGGTAAAACTCTCTTTATAAATGATCACATCAACTAGCAGATT
The DNA here is from genome assembly GCF_018294505.1 of Triticum aestivum. Lineage (NCBI taxonomy): Eukaryota > Viridiplantae > Streptophyta > Magnoliopsida > Poales > Poaceae > Triticum > Triticum aestivum. The sequence continues at coordinate 425,285,698 of NC_057812.1, forward strand.
TATAAATGAACCCATCAACCAGCACAAGAGTTGGACGCGCTTTGCTGCGTCGTTGGTATTTTTTTAATACTTCCATACTCCCTCTGTTTTAAAATATAAGAGCATCTACAGCCGGGCTTGGCAAATCGAACCCCTCAAACGCCCGCGGACGCGACCGACAGTGACCGGTCAAGTCTTAAATATTTGATTCTACAACCGGATACCTCAAACTAGAAACCTCGAATCCATATTATTACATACATACAATATGATACCTAATCAAAGCGGAACTCCCTTGGTTCTACCGTGCACATGTCCGGCGGCCAGCTGTGCTCCCTAGAGTGTTGGTCCGGTCGCCGTCAAGGTAAAGTAGGACATGTGACACGGCCGACTCACGGGACTCAAGGTGCCGCCGTCTCCCATGCCCTACTCTTCCTCGTCGGAGCGCGGAACCCGGGCGGTGCCGGTGGACGTCAGATTGACGATGGAACCGTCCTGCGACGAGCCGACGACATCCACCACGACACGGTTGCGGTGCCCGGATTGGTGCACCATACGGGGCGTCGAAGAATGCAACTCTACCTCGCCGACGTCCACCGCCGCGAGGGCCGCCGTCGCCTCCCGTGCCCGCTGCCTCACACGGTGGGCACGGCGCACCATGTTTGCGCCGAACAACACCCGTGGTGCGTCCATGGCCTCGACGCGCCAACGGAGGGGTTGCGTGTTCACACTAGTACCATTACGTGCTATACAAGCGGTTTATCACCTTTTCGCGACAGAGTTTTAAACCGCCGTCTTGCCTGTGTGCGTGATAGGGGGTCCTTCCCACACGATCTAGAAACCGTCGGCGATAGGCGAGCGACTACTGACAATTTCCGTACAGTAAACGTATGAGAAGTCATGGCCTATCCCACACGTTAGGCCCTGATGTTACGTCTGATCGGAGAGATATCCCAAACGATTACGCGGCTATACTCGTGTAGAAAATATGGATATCACAAACATTTAATCTACGAATATGTTTGTAATAGGTATGTTATCGCATGGAGTTAAAAACTGTAAAATCTATGTGTTGCCTCTTCTATCGTCAATGTGTCCATTTCATAACTGTGTGCGATAGATATTACTATCACACACACGCTCCATATATGCACCGTTTTATTTTTGTACAATTGCAGTTTAGTTTCTATTATTTTACATCATTTATAGGTAACTAGTAAATGATAGAAGCTAAACTACAATTGCACAAGTGATGTACAATACTACTCCCTTCGTTCCTAAATACAAGTCTTTTTAGATATTTCAATATGAACTACATACGGATATATATAGACATAGTTTAGAATATAGATTCAGTCATTTTGCTTCGTATGTAGTCTATATTGGAATCTCTAAAAAAACTTATATTTTGGAATGAAGAGAGTACAAGACATGGGATGCGGCTAATCTGGATGGCAAACAACATCGCCCATTGTGGACCTGCGTAAGTACATGGAAAGACAATGTTAACTACAACAAGGTTAACATCCACCAAAAATAGCAAATGGTAATAGAACGACAGCATCTGTAGTGATATCTTTATTGCGAAGAGTAGCATAGTAGCAAAGGGATGGATTAAAAAGGGATGGAACTGTGTACTACGACAAGTTTAACAACAACCTAATTCAAGTATTGTAAGTTTGTAACTAATATTGGTGAAATTGAGCTGGACAGTTCATACTTGAACATCATACAGTGTGCAGTACTGAAATAAATAAGACACATTTAACTACAGACAACCTGGTATAGACATTGAAACTAGTACTGATAAAATTGAAACTGACAGAGTTAAGCATCGCAAGGCAAGTGCTGCTAAAGTAGAGAATGGCACAGTTGCCTATAAAAAGATAGGGAAAATAGTTAAAACAGGTTAGGCGTGTTTACGACAACATGCTTAATACATCAATCATATAGAACATAGCCATTGCAACTGGTATTGGTAAAATTGAACTGGTCAGTTCATACTTGGTAAATCTTGATGGGTAGTTGCTGGGGTACTTCATCTAGGCCAGAGTCCGCCCAAAGTATGCGGCGTCGGAGGCGAGGTGTTCTTCCGGGTCGAAGCGTGGATCAGTGCCACTAACATGTGTAACTACAAAAAGCAAGTAAATGTTACAAGCTAAACTATAATTGCATAAATGATGTAAAATACTATAAGATATGTGATGCAGCTAACCTTGACGGCAAACAACAATATCGCTCATTGTGGCCCTGTGGAAGTACATGGAAAGGCATGTTAATTACAACAGGGTTAACATCCACCAAAAATAAAAATGGAAATAAAACAACAACATCTTTAGTGATATCTTCGTTGCGAAGAGTAGAATGGTAGCAAAGGGACGAATTAAATAAAATGGATAGAACTGTTTACTATAACAGGCTTAATAGCAACCTAAGTCAAGTATTGTAAGTTTGTTGTTGGTATTGGTGAAATGAGCTAGACAGTTCATACTTGAACATCACACAGTGTGCAGTATTGAAATAAACAATACACGTTTCACTACAGACAACCTAGTATAGCCAACCAAACGGGTACTGATAAAATTGAAATTGATAGAGTTAAACATCGCAAGGCAAGTACTGATAGAGCAGAGAATGATCCAGTTACCTATAAAAGGTAGAGAAAATAGGACGGGTTAGGCATTTTTACTATAACATGCTTAATACATCAACCGTACAAAACATAACCATTGCAACTGGTATTGGTAAGATTGAACTGGCCAGTTCATACTTGGTAAATCCTGAAGGGTAGTTGCTGGAGCACTTCATCTCGGCCAGAGCCCGCCCCAAGTTGGCAGCGGCGGAGGCGAGGTGTTCATCCAGGTCGAAGAATGGATCAGTGGCGTTGACATGTGTACCTACAAGAATCAAGCAAATGTTACAAGCTAAACTGAAATTGCACGAATGATGTAAAATACTAAAAGACATGGGATGCAGCTAACCTCAACGACAAACAACAACATTGCCCATTGTGGCCTTGCGTAAGTACATGGAAAGGCATGTTAACTACTACAAGGTTATCAACCACCAAAAATAGAAAATGGAAATAAAATGACAGCATCGCTAGTGATATCTTCAATGAGAAGAGTAGCACGGTAGCAAACTGACAGATTAAAAAAGGATAGAATTATTAATTACAACGGGCTTAGCGGTAGCCTAAGTCATGTTCTGTAAGTTTGTTGTTGGTATTGGTGAAAATGAGCTGGATAGTTCATACTTGAACATGACATAGTGTGCAATACTGAAATAAACAAGGCACGTTTAACTATAAACAACCTACTATAGCCATTGAAATTGGTACTGATAAAATTGAAATTGACAGAGTTAAACATCGCAAGGCAAGTGCTACTAGAGCAGAGAATGGCTTAGTTGTTTATAAAAAGATAGGGAAAATAGCTAAGATGGGTTAGGCATGTTTACTACAACATGCTTAACGCATCAACCATATAACATATAGCCATTGCAACTGGTATTGGTAAGATTGAACTGATTAGTTCATACTTGGTAAATCCTGAGGGGTAGTTGCTGGGGCACTTCATCTGGGCTAGAGCCCTCCCCAAGACGGTGGCGCTGAAGGCGAGGTGTTCCTCTGGGCAGGGGCGGATCCAGAGCTAAAATTACCCGGTGTCCACATAGAAGAACACATGCCTACATATGAAATAATTGAATGGCCTACACACTAAACCAATAAGTAAGTGCAAATTGCACCCGGTGCCAGTGACACCGGCTAGCTGTACGTAGCTCTGCCCCTGCCTCTGGGTCGACACACCCAACGGCTGTCACACCATCGACCGCCATCAGCTCCTCTACCCCCACGTGATATGTGGTTGGGCTTACGCGGTGATGCTCTCGAGTAGGGGCGGTGGGGATCTGGAGGCATGAGGATGTCCCGCAGGCATCATTTAAGCAATCAGGCCGGGCTATGATAGAGATCGGTGGGTTACCTAACTGGATGATGAGGCTCGGGCAAAACATAGATGTGGTTGAAGTTGTCGTTGTGGCGGTGGCAGTTTGAACTGCCGGGAGGGGGAAGGGTGGAGATACTGCGAAAATGTGATGCGTGGGGATGTGGTGGGAGGAATAAATTTTGAAATTGCGCATCTACTGAAATTTTTTCCTGCAAAACTCGAAACTTAGGTGGGGGAAACAATCAACACAGACGAATCACGTAAAATACTCGTGTTTGAGAAAAGAGAAAATTGGCTGACCTAGCTCCAAAAAATTCTACACGTGTAGTTGATTAAATCGGTTAAGGGCAGTCATGATGGTACACTTGCGTTATCAGAAAGCATCACACAGGTAATTGACTTATGGATCATTAACGCAAAAAACCGCACACAGTATGCCATAGAAACCGTGTGTTTTGTGATCTTCTAATAATTCATATATCTATCAGCATCTACAACTGCACCTACAAATTTAAACTTTTCTTTCATTGTAGCACGGTTATTCAACGTACATGAATGAGGCAAAGGTGACACTCGATGAACAATCATCGGTTTATGAAATGCAATCAAGTGCCAACCTGGCTTGCTCACTGATACATCTCCAATGCATGTATATTTTTTATTGTTTATATTATCAATCATGGATGTTTTATATACACTTTTAAGCAACAATATATCATTTTTTGGGACTAACCTATTAACTTAGTGCCCAGTGTGAGTTGTTTTTTGCTGCTTTTTCATTTTTGCAGAATATTAGTACCAAACGAAGTCCAAATGCCATGAAACTTTTTGGTGATTTTTTTTCTGGACATAAGAGACCCTGGAAGCTTTCGGAGCGTATGAGAAGATGGAGCTGTGGCCCACAAGGCACCAGGGCATGCCCAGGGGGTAGGGCATGCCCTGGTGGGTTGTGGGGCCCACGAGGCTGTGTTTGACCTAACTCTGCCTCTATAAATTCCCTAAAATCATGAAACCAACAAAGGAATCCATGAAACAATTTTTCCGCCGCCGCAAGTTCCAGAACCACGAGGTCCCATCTGGAGGCCTTTTCCGGCACTCCGCCGGAGGGGGATTCGATCATGGAGGGGGCTCTACATCATCCTTGCTGCCCTCCGATGATGCGTGAGTAGTTTACCACGGACCTATGGGTCCATAGTTAGTAGCTGGATGGCTTCTTCTTCTCTCTATTTGATCTTCAATACAATGTTCTCATCGGTGTTTCTTGGAGATCTATTTGATGTAATGACTTTTCACGGTGTGTTTGTTGGGATCCAATGAATTGTGAGTTTATGATCAGGTCTATCTATGAATATTATTTGAGTTTTCTCTAAACTGTTTTATGCATGATTACTATAGCTTTGTATTTCTTCTCCGATTTATTGGTTTGGTTTAGCCAACTATATTGATTTATCTTGCCACGGGAAGAGGTACTTTGTAATGGATTCGGTCTTGCGATGCTCAATCCCAGTGACAAAAAGGGACATGACACATATGTATTGTTGCTATTAAGGGTTAAAAGATGGGGTTTATTCATATGTGAGTTTATCTTGTCTACATCATGTCATCTTGCTTAAGGCGTTACTCCGTTTTTCCATGAACTTAATACACTAGATGCATGTTGGATAGCGGTCGATTTGTGGAGTAATTGTAGTAGATGCAGAATCGTTTCGATCTACTTGTAGCGCCCAAGATGCTATTCTATCCCAATCATGTGATGAATTCATGATCGGGGCACAATCGCATTTCAAGCGCATAGCAAGGTGGATATCATTACAACATACCATGTAGGTAAAGGCTTACACTCGCCACAGGCTACAACATGAAGACAATAGTTCATCAATACATAGCAATCATCATACAGAAGAGTAGGATCCGACTACGGATGAAAACAAATGAAAAAGAAGAACGACATCCACCCTACTAATCCCAGGCTCCCCGACCCGGAACCTATCCCTTGATCGAAGAAGAAGAAGTAGAAGAACTCCAAGACAAGCAAGCATCGCTCTCATGTCAAAGCTTCGCTTTTACCTGTACCTGCACATGTTGTTGTAGTCATCTGTGAGCCACGAGGAGTCAGCAATCCCATTACCATGGGTATCAAGACTAGCAAAGCTTAAAGGGTATGGAATGGATAAGTGGTGAGGTTGCAACAAGCGACTAAGCATTGTATGGTGGCTAACTTACGAGTACAAGAATAAGATGAGAAACTACGCAAATGGTTGCAAACTAGTAATGATCAAGAAGTGATCCTGAACTACTTACGTTCAAACATAACCCCACTGTGTTCTCTTCTCGACTCACTCGAAAAGAGACAGTCACGGTACGCACGTGGTTGGTGTATTTTAATTGAGTTTAGTTCAAGTCCACTACAACTGGATATTAAAAATTCCCATTTGCCACATAACCGCAGGCACTGCTCTCGAAAGTTTAAACCCTGCAGGGGTGTCCCAACTTAGCCCATGACAAGCCCACGATCCGCGGAGACAATCCTCCATCGCGGGATCCTCCGACCAGACTCGGAATCCTGGTGCACAAGACTTTTTGACAATGGTAAAACGAGTCCAGCAAGACCTCCCAGCATGCCGACACCCTCATAGTAGCCGCGCGTATCTCGTATTAGGCCACGACAGGATGAGTGCAACATACATCAACTGAGACCCGAGTTTCCCCGGCGGAAGCCGCACACGAATCTAGTTTGGGACCAACACCATCAGCATTGCCCCTGTATTATGTTGATTTACTCCTCGGGTAGCGCTAACTCCCTATGCATCAAATTTAAAACCAGGTTTAGTTATTATGCTGGAAAAGTTTTATTCAAAGCGAACTGTCAAGAGGGGCCCATAAACCCTCCCCGTGTTAGGGACGCAAAAATCAAGGAACATAACACCGGTATGACAGAAACTATGGTGGCATGAGTGGAACAAAACACCAGGCAAAAGGTCGAGCCTTCCACCCTTTACCAAGTATATAGATGCATTAATTAAATAAGAGATATTGTGATATCCCATGATATCCATGTCCCAACATGGAACAACCTGCAACTGCACCTGCAACTAGCAACGCTATAATAGGGGCTGAGCAAAGCGGTAACATAGCCAAACAACAGTTTACTAGGATGGTGGAAAATGTTAGAGGCTATCATGGCAATTTGGGAGGCTTGATAAAAAAGTGGTAGGTACCGCGACATAGCGATAGCATCAAGACAACCGGCATAGAAAAGATAATAGGGAGATCCAAGGTGACGGTCATCTTGCCTGAAATCCTGCTAGGAAGAAGACCGAGTCCATGAAGTAGACGAACCAACGTAGTCGGACGGATCCTCACAATCGCAACATAACCGGAACTATCAAGGAGAAGCGCAACCGGAAAGAAGCAAACATCATGGTAAACAACCATCACATAAACATGGCATGATGCACAATCATGTATGATGCATGTCCATTTTAATGAGGCATGGCATGGCAAAGTGCAACAAACGAAACACCACATTCGAATATTTCACTCACTCTCGTTTAAGCTACTCAACAATATTAAATATTGTTGTTAAACATGGCAAGAGGTGAAGCATAATTAAACTACCTATCTAGGCATTTTAAATGAGGCCAGAAACAACAAACAACAATTTCGAAAATCCCCATATGTATATTTAGCAATTTAATGCAAACAACAATTTTAAACATTTTAAGTGTTGTTAACATGATGCGGATGACATATACACATTTTTATGCAATTTTATGGAAATGTTGACAAGAGCAAGTTATGAAGCATTTGGTCACCATGGCGGAACGAAAAAGGGTGCCATGGCAACATATCGGTTCTGGTAGCTCATGGAGATATCGGTGCAAAAGGAAGTGTGGATCTACGGAACATGCAAAAGATGGTGGCATGATCCCGGTTACCGGGTTCCCACGGGTCGACGGCACGGAAAACGAGAATGAACATGCAATGACAACTCGGACACGGTGCAAGCAAGTGGTGCATCTCATACAACACACATGCATTCGTTCACGGGCGGTCGTCTCGTCATTATACCTTTGAAGCGTGCATTTTTGGAGCGGGTCGAGTTCGATGCGGTGTAGGGGAAGTAGACATTCTCAGGACGGTCATAGTGGAAGTAGTGGTACATGTTTCGAAGAGGAACTTGATGGATTCGAATCCCTTCGGGGTTGTCGTGGTACTTGGCGGTCTCCGCGACGATAGTCGTACATGTCCGGAGAGGAACTTGTCGTCTCCAAGTGGTCGAACTTGGCTTATCCGAAGGGTGCTTGGTGGATCCACGTAGTCGTACATGGGTCGTAGAGGAACTTGGCACACCCTAATGCCATCGGCTACTTGGCGTTCCGAAACGAAGACGACCAAGGGCCTCGGGGTGGTGGTGCAGCTCTACACCCCACAGGAGGAAGAGCTTGGGAAAGAGGTGTCCATGGTGGCCACTGCAGCCGTGGTGGATGATGAAGCAGCGGTCCCGCGGTGCCAGGAATGCACGCGGGTGGTGCGGATCCGGAGCCGGAAGGCGAGCTTCGGCCGGGTCTAGGGCGAGGACGGCGGAGATGGCCAGCGGGGCAGGAGGTGCGCCGAGGTTGTTGTGGGGAGCGGTAGGAGGCCAACGCGAGTAGGTGATCGAGCTGGGCAGTGGCGAACTTGGCACGAAGGCGACCTCCAGCGACACGTGGTTGGCGGGGACGACGGGATCCGGCGGGAACCAAGGCGAGGCAGGGGTGTGAGCGTCCTCTTCTGCTCGACCTGAAGTAGAGCAGCAACAACGATAACTTGCAGGAGGTGTCGCGGGACACGACGGCGGCTTGCCGGCGTCGGGGACGAGGTGCACGAGAGGAGAGGGCCTGTGAGCGGTGCAGTGAAGCAGACCCCGGCGCGGGTCTTCAACGGCAGAAGGCGAGCTGGGCGTTGAGGCGCTGGAGACGAACCCGAAGAGGAGGAGGGGGATCGAGTAGGAGGCGTGGATGTGCGTGTGGCAACGCGAGGGAACGAGGAGGAGGGTGATATGTCTCCAACGTATCTATAATTTTTGATTGCTCCATGCTATATTATCTACTGTTTTGGACTATATTGGGCTTTATTTTCCACTTTTATATTATTTTTGGGACTAACCTATTAACCAGAGGCCCAGCCCAGAATTGCTGTTTTTTTTGCCTATTACAGTGTTTCGAAGAAACGGAATATCAAACGGAATGAAACCTTCGGGAACGTGATTTTCTCACCGAATATGACCCAGGAGACTTGGACCCTACGCCAAGGAAGCTTCTGAAGGAAATATACCCTAGAGGCAATAATAAAGTTATTATTTATTTCCTTATATCATGATAAATGTTTATTATTCATGCTAGAATTGTATTAACCGGAAACATAATACATGTGTGAATACATAGACAAACAGAGTGTCACTAGTATGCCTCTACTTGACTAGCTCGTTAATCAAAGATGGTTATGTTTCCTAACCATGAACAAAGAGTTGTTATTTGATTAACAAGGTCACATCATTAGTTGAATGATCTGATTGACATGACCCATTCCATTAGCTTAGCACCCGATCGTTTAGTATGTTGCTATTGCTTTTCTTCATGACATATACATGTTCCTATAACTATGAGATTATGCAACTCCCGTTTACCGGAGGAACACTTTGTGTGCTACCAAACGTCACAACATAAAAGGGTGATTATAAAGGAGCTCTACAGGTGTCTCCAAAGGTAGATGTTGGGTTGGCGTATTTCGAGATTAGGATTTGTCACTCCGATTGTCGGAGAGGTATCTCTGGGGCCCTCTCGGTAATGCACATCACATAAGCCTTGCAAGCATTGCAACTAATGAGTTAGTTGCGGGATGATGTATTACGGAACGAGTAAAGAGACTTGCTGGTAACGAGATTGAACTAGGTATTGGATACCGACGATCGAATCTCGGGCAAGTAGCATACCGATGACAAAGGGAACAACGTATGTTGTTATGCGGTCTGACCGATAAAGATCTTCGTAGAATATGTAGGAGCCAATATGGGCATCCAGGTCCCGCTATTGGTTATTGACCGGAGAAGTGTCTTAGTCATGTCTACATTGTTCTCGAACCGTAGGGTCCGCACGCTTAACGTTACGATGACAGTTATTATGAGTTTATGCATTTTGATGTACCGAAGGTTGTTCGGAGTCCCGGATGTGATCACGGACATGACGAGGAGTCTCGAAATGGTCGAGACATAAAGATTGATATATTGGAAGCCTATATTTGGATATCGGAAGTGTTCCGGGTGAAATCGGGATTTTACCGGAGTACCGGGAGGTTACCGGAACCCCCGGGAGCCATATGGGCCTTCATGGGCCTTAGTGGAAAGGAGAAAGGGGCAGCCCAAGGTGGCCGCGCGCCTCCCCCTCCCCTAGTCCTATTAGGACTAGGAGAGGTGGCCGGCCCCCCTCTCTCTCTTTCCCCCCTTGAGGATTCCTATTCCAACTAGGATTGGGGGGGGGGATCCTACTCCCAGAGGGAGTAGGACTCCTCCTGGCGCGCCCCAAGGCTGGCCGCACCTCTCCCCCCTTGCTCCTTTATATACAGGGGCAGGGGGCACCTCTAGACACACAATTGATCCCCGTGATCGTTCCATAGCCGTGTGCGGTGCCCCCTGCCACCATATTCCACCTCGATCATATTGTAGCGGTGCTTAGGCGAAGCCCTGCGATGGTAGAACATCAAGATCGTCACCACGCCGTCGTGCTGACGGAACTCTTCCCCGATGCTTTGCTGGATCGGAGCCCGGGGATCGTCATCGAGCTGTACGTGTGCTAAGAACTCGGAGGTGCCGGAGTAACGGTGCTTGGATCGGTCGGATCGGGAAAACGTATGACTACTTCCTCTACGTTGTGTGATCGCTTCCGCAGTCCGTCTGCGTTGGTACGTAGACAACACTCTCCCCTCTCGTTGCTGTGCATCACCATGATCTTGCGTGTGCATAGGAATTTTTTTGAAATTACTACGTTCCCCAACAGTGGTATCAGAGCCTACGTTTTATATGTTGATGTTATATGCACGAGTAGAACACAAGTGAGTTGTGGACGATATAAGTCATACTGCCTACCAGCATGTCATACTTTGGTTCGGCGGTATTGTTGGATGAAGCGGCCCGGACCGACATTACGCGTACGCTTACGCGAGACCGGTTCTCCCGACGTGCTTTGCACATAGGTGGCTTGCGGGTGACAGTTTCTCCAACTTTAGTTGAACCGAGTGTGGTTATGCCCGGTCCTTGCGAAGGTTAAAATAGAGTCAAATTGACAAACTATCGTTGTGGTTTTGATGCGTAGGTAAGATTGGTTCTTGCTTAAGCCCGTAGCAGCCACGTAAAACTTGCAACAACAAAGTAGAGGACGTCTAACTTGTTTTTGCAGGGCATGTTGTGATGTGATATGGTCAAAACGTGATGAGATATAAGTTGTTGTATGAGATGATCATGTTTTGTTGAAGTTATCGGCAACTGGCAAAAGCCTTATGGTTGTCTCTTTATTGCATAAGATGCAAGCGCCAAATAATTGATTTACTTTATCGCTATGCGATAGCAATAGTTGCAAGAGCAATAGTTGGCGAGACGACCATGTGACGACATATTGATATAGATCAAGATGATGGAGATCATGGTGTCATGCCGGTGATGATGGAAATCATGACGATGCTTTGGAGATGGAGATCAAAGGCACAAGATGATGATGGCCATATCATGTCACATATTTTGATTGCATATGATGTTTATCTTTTATACATCTTATTTTTGCTTTGATTGACGGTAGCATTATAAGATGATCTCTCACTAATTATCAAGAAGTGTTCTCCCTGAGTATGCACCGTTGCCAAAGTTCGTCGTGCCCAGACACCACGTGATGATCGGGTGTGATAAGCTCTACGTCCATCTACAACGGGTGCAAGCCAGTTTTGCACACGCAGAATACTCGGGTTAAACTTGACGAGCCTAGCATATGCAGATATGGCCTCGGAACACAGAGACCGAAAGGTCGAGCGTGAATCATATAATAGATATGATCAACATAACGATGTTCACCATTGAAAACTACTCCATTTCACGTGATGATCGGTTATGGTTTAGTTGATTTGGATCACGTGATCACTTAGAGGATTAGAGGGATGTCTATCTAAGTGGGAGTTCTTTAAGTAATTTGATTAATTGAACTTAAATTTATCATGAACTTAGTCCTGGTAGTATTTTGCAAATCATGTTGTAGATCAATAGCTCGCGTTGTTGCTTCCATGTGTTTATTTTGATATGTTCCTAGAGAAAATTGTGTTGAAAGATGTTAGTAGCAATGATGCGGATTGGATCCGTGATTTGAGGTTTATCCTCATTGCTGCACAAAAGAATTATGTCCTTGATGCACCGCTAGGTGACGGACCTATTGCAGGAGCAGATGCAGACGTTATGAACGTTTGGCTAGCTCAATATGATGACTACTTGATAGTTTAGTGCACCATGCTTAATGGCTTAGAATCGGGACTTCAAAGACGTTTTGAACGTCATGGAGCATATGAGATGTTCCAGGAGTTGAAGTTAATATTTCAAGCAAATACCCGAGTTGAGAGATATGAAGTCTCCAACAAGTTCTATAGCTAAAAGATGGAGGAGAATCGCTCAACTAGTGAGCATGTGCCCAGATTGTCTGAGTACTACAATCGCTTGAATCAAGTGGGAGTTAATCTTCCAGATAAGATAGTGATTGACAGAATTCTCTAGTCACCATCACCAAGTTAGTAGAACTTCGTGATGAACTATGATATGCAAGGGATAACGGAAAAAACTCCCAAGCTCTTCGTGATGCTGAAATCGACGAAGGTAGAAATCAAGAAAAACATCAAGTGTTGATGGTTAACAAGACCACTAGTATCAAGAAAAGGGCAAAGGGAAGAAGGGGAACTTCAAGAAGAACAGCAAGCAAGTTGCTGCTCGAGTGAAGAATACCAAGTCTGGTCCTAAGCCTGAGACTAAGTGTTTCTACTGCAAAGGGACTGGTCACTGGAAGCGGAACTACCCCAAGTGATTGGCAGATAAGAAGGATGGCAAAGTGAACATAAGTATATTTGATATACATGTTATTGATGTGTACTTTACTAGTGTTTATAGCAACCCCTCAGTATTTGATACTAGTTCAGTTGCTAAGATTAGTAACTCGAAACGGGAGTTGCAGAATAAACAGAGACTAGTTAAGGGTGAAGTGACGATGTGTGTTGGAAGTGGTTCCAAGATTGATATGATCATCATCGCACACTCCCCTATACTTTCGGGATTAGTGTTGAACCTAAATAAGTGTTATTTGGTTTTTGCGTTGAGCATGAATATGATTTGATCATGTTTATTGCAATACGGTTATTCATTAAAGTCCGAGAATAATTCTTGTTCTGTTTACATGAATAAAACCTTCGATGGTCATACACCCAATGAAACAAGTTCATTGGATCTCGATCGTAGTGATACACATATTCATAATATTGAAACCAAAAGATGCGAAGTTAATAATGATAGTGCAACTTATTTGTAGCACTGCCGTTTAAGTCATATTGGTGTAAAGCGCATGAAGAAACTCCATGCTGATGGGCTTTTGGAATCACTTGATTATGAATCACTTGATGCTTGCGAACCATGCCTTATGGGCAAGATGACTAAAACGCCGTTCTCCGGAACAATGAAGCAAGCAACAGATTTGTTGGAAATCATACATACTGATGTATGTGGTCCGATGAATATTAAGGCTTGCAGCAGGTATCATTATTTTCTGACCTTCACAGATGATTTGAGCAGATATGGGGATATCTACTTGATGAAACATAAGTCTGAAACATTTGAACAGTTCAAAGAATTTCAGAGTGAAGTGGAAAATCATCGTGACAAGAAAATAAAGTTTCTACGATCTGATCGCGGAGACAAATATTTGAGCTACGAGTTTGGTATTCAATTAAAACAATGTGGAATAGTTTCACAAACTCAAGCCACATGGAACACCACAGCATAATGGTGTGTCCGAATGTCATAACCGTACTTTATTGGATATAGTGCAATCTATGATGTCTCTTACCGATCTACCACTATCGTTTTGGGGTTATGCATTAGAGACAGCTGCATTCACGTTAAATAGGGCACCATCTAAATCCATTGAGACGACACCGTGTGAACTATGGTTTGGCAAGAAACCTAAGCTGTCGTTTTTTAAAGTTTGGGACTGCGATGCTTATGTGAAAAAGTTTCAACATGATAAGCTCGAACCCAAATCGGAGAAGTAAATCTTCATAGGATATCCAAAGGAAACTATTGGATACACCTTCTATCACAAGATCCGAAGGCAAGACCTTTGTTGCTAAATTCAGAAACTTTCTAGAGAAGGAGTTTCTCTCGAAAGAAGTGAGTGGGAGGAAAGTAAAAAACTTGATAATGTAATTGTACCTTCTCCCTTATTGGAAAGTAGTTCATCATAGAAATCTGTTCCTATGACTACTACACCAATTAGTGAGGAAGCTAATGATGATGATCATGTAACTTCAGATCAAGTTACTACCAAATCTCGTAGGTAAACCAGAGTGAGATCCGCACCAGAGTGATACGGTAATCCTGTTCTGGAAGTCATGTTACTAGACCATGACGAACTTGCGAACTATGAGGAAGCGATGATGAGCCCAGATTCCGCGAAATGATTTGAGGCCATGAAATCTGAGATATGATCCATGTATGAGAACAAAGTATGGACTTTGGTTGACTTGCCCGATGATCGGCAAGCCATAGAAAATAAATGGATCTTCAAGAGGAAGACGGACGCTGATAGTAGTGTTACTATCTACAAAGCTAGAATTGTCGCAAAAGGTTTTCGACAAGTTCAAGGTGTTGACTACGATGAGATTTTCTCACTCGTATCTATGCTTAAGTCTGTTCGAATCATGTTAGCAATTGCCGCATTTTATGAAATCTGGCAAATGGATAAACAAAACTGCATTCCTTAATGGATTTACCAAAGGAGAGTTGTATACGATGCAACTAGAAGGTTTTGTCGATCCTAAAGGTGTTAACTAAATATGCAAGCTCCAGCGATCCATCTATGGACTGGTGCAAGAATCTCGAAGTTGGAATATACGTTTTGATAAGTTGATCAAAGCATATAGTTTTATACAGACTTGCGGTGAAGCCTGTATTTACATGAAAGTGAGTGGGAGCACTACAACATTTCTGATAAGTATATGTGAATGACATATTGTTGATCGGAAATAATGTAGAATTATTCTGCAAAGCATAAAGGAGTGTTTGAAAGGAGTTTTTCAAAGAAAGACCTCGGTGAAGCTGCTTACATATTGAGCATCAAGATCTATAGAGATAGATCAAGACGCTTGATAAGTTTTTCAATGAGTACATACCTTGACAAGATTTTGAAGTAGTTCAAAATGGAACAGTCAAAGAAAAGGTTTCTTGCCTGTGTTACAAGGTGTGAAGTTGAGTAAGACTCAAAGCCCGACCACGGCAGAAGATAGAAAGAGAATGAAAGTCATTCCCTATGCCTCAGTCATAGGTTCTATAAAGTATGCCATGCTGTATACCAGATCTATTGTATGCCCTACCACTGAGTTTGGCAAGGGAGTACGATAGTGATCTAGGAGTAGGTCACTGGACAGCGGTCAAAATTATCCTTAGTGGAATAAGGATATGTTTCTCGATTATGGAAGTGAAAAAAAAGGTTCGTCGTAAAGGGTTACGCCGATGCAAGTTTTTGACACTGATCCAGATGACTCTAAGTCTCAATCTGGATACATATTGAAAGTGGGAGCAATTAGCTAGAGTAGCCCCATGCAGAGCATTGTTGACATAGAAATTTGCAAAATACATGCGGATCTAAATGTGGCAGACCCGTTGACTAAGATTCTCTCACAAGCAAAACATGATCACACCTTAGTACTCTTTGGGTGTTAATCACATAGCGATGCGAACTAGATTACTGAATCTAGTAAACCCTTTGGGTGTTGGTCACATGGCGATGTGAACTGTGGGTGTTAATCACATGATGATGTGAACTATCGATGTTAATCACATGGTGATGTGATCTAGATTATTGACTCTAGTGCAAGTGGGAGACTGAAGGAAATATGCCCTAGAGGCAATAATAAAGTTATTATTTATTTCCTTATATCATGATAAATGTTTATTATTCATGCTAGAATTGTATTAACCGGAAACATAATACATGTGTGAATACATAGACAAACAGAGTGTCACTAGTATGCCTCTACTTGACTAGCTCGTTAATCAAAGATGGTTATGTTTCCTAACCATGAACAAAGAGTTGTTATTTGATTAACGAGGTCACATCATTAGTTGAATGATCTGATTGACATGACCCATTCCATTAGCTTAGCACCCGATCGTTTAGTATGTTGCTATTGCTTTTCTTCATGACATATACATGTTCCTATAACTATGAGATTATGCAACTCCCGTTTACCGAAGGAACACTTTGTGTGCTACCAAACGTCACAACGTAAAAGGGTGATTATAAAGGAGCTCTACAGGTGTCTCCAAAGGTAGATGTTGGGTTGGCGTATTTCGAGATTAGGATTTGTCACTCCGATTATCGGAGAGGTATCTCTGGGGCCCTCTCGGTAATGCACATCACATAAGCCTTGCAAGCATTGCAACTAATGAGTTGGTTGCGGGATGATGTATTACAGAACGAGTAAAGAGACTTGCCAGTAACGAGATTGAACTAGGTATTGGATACCGACGATCGAATCTCGGGCAAGTAGCATACCGATGACAAAGGGAACAACGTATGTTGTTATGCGGTCTGACCGATAAAGATCTTCGTAGAATATGTAGGAGCCAATATGGGCATCCAGGTCCCGCTATTGGTTATTGACCGGAGAAGTGTCTCAGTCATGTCTACATTGTTCTCGAACCGTAGGGTCCGCATGCTTAACGTTACGATGACAGTTATTATGAGTTTATGCATTTTGATGTACTGAAGGTTGTTCGGAGTCCCGGATGTGATCACGGACATGACGAGGAGTCTCGAAATGGTCGAGACATAAAGATTGATATATTGGAAGCCTATATTTGGATATCGGAAGTGTTCCGGGTGAAATCGGGATTTTACCTGAGTACCGGGAGGTTACCGGAACCCCCCGGGAGCCATATGGGCCTTCATGGGCCTTAGTGGAAAGGAGAAAGGGGCAGCCCAAGGTGGCCGCGTGCCTCCCCCCTCCCCTAGTCCTATTAGGACTAGGAGAGGTGGCCGGGCCCCCTCTCTCTCTTTCCCCCCTTGAGGATTCCTATTCCAACTAGGATTGCGGGGGGGGGGGGAATCCTACTCCCAGAGGGAGTAGGACTCCTCCTGGCGCGCCCCCAAGGCAGGCCGCACCTCTTCCCCCTTGCTCCTTTATATACAGGGGCAGGGGGCACCTCTAGACACACAATTGATCCCCGTGATCGTTCCATAGCCGTGTGCGGTGCCCCCTGCCACCATATTCCACCTCGATCATATTGTAGCGGTGCTTAGGCGAAGCCCTGCGATGGTAGAACATCAAGATCGTCACCACGCCGTCGTGCTGACGGAACTCTTCCCCGACGCTTTGCTGGATCGGAGCCCGGGGATCGTCATCGAGCTATACGTGTGCTAAGAACTCGGAGGTGCCGGAGTAACGGTGCTTGGATCGGTCGGATCGGGAAAACATACGACTACTTCCTCTACGTTGTGTGATCGCTTCCGCAGTCGGTCTGCGTTGGTACGTAGACAACACTCTCCCCTCTCGTTGCTGTGCATCACCATGATCTTGCGTGTGCGTAGGAATTTTTTTGAAATTACTACGTTCCCCAACAGCTTCAAGGTGGGCACGAGGTAGGGGCACGCGCCCTATACCCCCAGGCACGCCCCCCACCCTCGTGGGCCCACCGAAGCTCCACCGACGTACTTCTTCCTCCTATATATACCTACATAGCCCCAAACGAACAGAGACGGAGCCAAAAACCTAATTCCACCGCCGCAACTTTCTGTATCCACGAGATCCCATCAAGATGGCGATTATTGATATGAAGGAAGGGAATATTAGATTTCAATTTCCATTAAAAAAGGGCATGGAATAATTTCCTAGAAAGAAAATAAAATTGCCATATGAAACTATCATGAGAGCCACTTATGGATTGCCTACCAAAGATGGCAATACCTAGATCTATCCTCGCTTTTATGCCTAGCTAGGGGCGTTAAACGATAGCGCTTCTTGGGAGGCAACCCAATTTTATTTTTAGTTTTTTGTGTTTTTATTCTGTTAGGGAATAAATAACCCATCTACCTTCTGTTTGGATGTGGTTTTGTATTTTAATTAGTGTTTGTGCCAAGTTAGACCTATTGGATCTTCTTGGATGATAGTTATTTGATCTTGCTGTAATTTCCAGAAACATTACGTTCAGTGCCCGAATTATTAAAAATCATCAGAACGTGATAAAATACTGATTTGAATTGCTTCTGATCAATAAACAAATTGTCTAGGTCTTCCAATATTGGTAGATGTTTTGGAGTTTCATAAGTTTGCTTTAGTTACAAATTACTACAGACTGTTCTGTTTTTGCTTTAGTTTCAGAACGTGTGTTGTTTGCTTATTTTGATGAATCTATGGCTAGTAAAATAGTTTATAATCCATAGAGAAGTTGGAATACAGTAGGTTTAACAGCAATATAAATAAAGAATGAGTTCATTACAGTACCTTGAAGTGGTCTTTTGTTTTCTTTCTCAAACGGAGCTCACGAGATTTCTATTGAGTTTTGTGTTGTGAAGTTTTCAAGTTTTGGGTGAATTCTTTTGATGGATTATGGAACAAGGAGTGGAAAGAGCCTAAGATTGGGGATGCCCATGGCACCCCCAAGATAATACAAGGACACCAAAAAGTCAAAGCTTGGGGATGCCCCGGAAGGCATCCCCTCTTTCGTCTACTTCCATCGGTAATTTACTTGGAGCTATATTTTTATTCACCAACATGATATGTGTTTTGCTTGGAGCGTCTTGTATTATTTGTGTCTTTGTTTGCTAGTGTGCCACAATCATCCTTGCTGTACACACCTTTTGAGACAGCCATACATGAATTAGAATTTGATAGAATACTCTATGTGCTTCACATATATCTTTTGAGCTATGTAGTTTTGCTCCATATGCTTCACTTATATCTTTTGAGCGTTATAATTTGGTCTATGTGCTTCACTTAGATATTTTAGAGCACAGTGGTGGTTTTGTTTTAAAGAAACTATTGATCTCTCATGCTTCACTTAAATTATTTTGAGAGTCTTAATAGCATGGTAATTTGCTTAATAATAACATGCTTGGTATTCAAGATTTGTGAAACTTTCTTTTGAGTGCGTTGAATACTAAGAAAAGTTGGATGCTTGATAATTGTTTTGAGATATGGAGGTAGTAATATCAGAGTCATGCTAGTAGAGTAATTGTGAATTTGAGAAGTGCTTGAGTTAAAGTTTGCATGTCCCGTAGCATGCACGTATGGTAAACGTTATGCAACAAATTTGAAACATGAGGTGTTATTTGATTGTCCTCCTTATGAGTGGCGGTCGGGGATGAGAGATGGTCTTTTCCTACCAATCTATCCCCCTAGGAGCATGCGCGTAATGCTTTGGTTTTTGATGGCTTGTAGATTTTTGCAATAAGTATATGAGTTCTTTATGACTAATGTTGAGTCCATGGATTATACGCACTCTCACCCTTCCATCATTGCTAGCCTCTATGGTACCGTGCATTGCCCTTTCTCACATCAAGAGTTGGTGCAAACTTCGCTGGTGCATCCAAACCCCGTGATATGATACACTCTTTCACACATAAACCTCCTTATATCTTCCTCAAAACAGCCACCATACCTACCTATTATGGCATTTCCATAGCCATTCTGAGATATATTGCCATGCAACTTTCCACCATCCAGTTTATCATGACACATTTATCATTGTCATATTGCTAGCATGATCATGAAGTTGACATAGTATTTGTGGCAAAGCCACTGTTCATAATTCTTTCATACTTGTCACTCTTGATTCATTGCATATCCCGGTACACCGTTGAAGGCATCCATATAGAGTCATACTTTGTTCTAGTATCGAGTTGTAATCATTGAGTTGTAAATAAATAGAAGTGTGATGATCATCATCCAATAGAGCATTGTCCCCAAGAAAAAGGCCAAAGAAAAAAAGAAGTCCCAAAAAAAGAAAAATAAATAAATAAAAAGGGGCAATGCTACTATCCTTTTTTCCACACTTGTGCTTCAAAATCTTCATGATAGAGAGTCTCGTGTTTAGTCACTTTCATATACTAGTGGGAATTTTTCATTATAGAACTTGGCTTGTATATTCCAACAATGGGCCTCCTCAAGTGCCCTAGGTCTTCGTGAGCAAGCCAGTTGGATGCACACCCACTTAGTTTCTTTTGTTGAGCTTTCATATATTTATAGTTCTAGTGCATCCGTTGCATGGCAATCCCTACTCCTTGCCTTAACATCAATCGATGGGCATCTCCATAGCCCATTGATTAGCCTCGTTGATGTGAGACTTTCTCCTTTTTGTCTTCTCCACATAACTTTCTTTGGCCATGTTACTTTGAGAAAACATAATTGCTTTGTTGGTTTGCTTGAAGTATTATTATTCTCTATGTCAATATGAACTTTTGTCTTGAATCTTTCTAATCTAAATATTCATACCACAATTAAGAAAATTTGCATTGAAATTATGCTAAGTAGCACTCCGCATCAAAAATTCTCTTTTTATCATTTACCTACTCGAGGACAAGCAGGAATTAAGCTTGGGGATGCCTGATACGTCTCCAATGTATCTATAATTTTTGATTGCTCCATGCTATATTATCTACTGTTTTGGACTATATTGGGATTTATTTTCCACTTTTATATTATTTTTGGGACTAACCTATTAACCGGAGGCCCAACCCAGAATTGCTGTTTTTGCCTATTTCAGCGTTTCGAAGAAACGAAATATCAAACGGAGTCCAAACGGAATGAAACCTTCGGGAACGTGATTTTCTCACCGAATATGACCCAGGAGACTTGGACCCTATGCCAAGGAAGTTTCGAGGTGGGCATGAGGTAGGGGGCGCGCCCTATACCCCCAGGTGCGCCCCCCACCCTCGTGGGCCCATCGAAGCTCCACCGACGTACTTCTTCCTCCTATATATACCTATGTACCCCCAAACGAACAGAGACGGAGCCAAAAACCTAATTCCACTGCCACAACTTTCTGTATCCACGAGATCCCATCTTGGGGCCTATTCCGGAGCTCCGCCGGAGAGGGCCGTCATCACGGAAAGCTTCTACATCATCATAGCCTCTCCGATGAAGTGTGAGTAGTTTACCTCAGACCTTCGGGTCCATAGTTTGTAGCTAGATGGCTTCTTCTCTCCTTTTGGATCTCAATACAAAGTTCTCCCCCTCTCTTGTGGAGATCTATTCGATGTAATCTTCTTCTTTTCGCGATGTGTTTGTTGAGACCGATGAATTGTGGGTTTATGATCAAGTCTATCTATGAATAATATTTGAATCTTCTCTGAATTCTTTTATGTATGATTGGTTATCTTTGCAAGTCTCTTCGAATTATCAGTTTGGTTTGGCCTACTAGATTGGTTTTTCTTGCCATGGGAGAAGTGCTTAGCTTTGGGTTCGTTCTTGTGGTGTCCTTTCCCAGTGACAGATGGGGCAGCAAGGCACGTATTGTATTGTTGCCATCGAGGATAACAAGATGGGGCTTATTTCATATTGCATGAATTTATCTCTCTACATCATGTCATCTTGCTTAAAGCGTTACTCTGTTTTTAACTTAATACTCTAGATGCATGCTGGATAGCGGTCGATGAGTGGAGTAATAGTAGTAGATGCAGAATCGTTTCGGTCTACTTGTCATGGACGTGATGCCTATATACATGATCATGCCTAGATATTCTCATAACTATGCTCAATTCTGTCAATTGCTCAACAGTAATTTGTTCACCCACTGTAGAATACTCATTGTCTTGAGAGAAGCCACTAGTGAAACCTATGGCCCCCGGGTCTATTCTCATCATATCAATCTCCATCACTTTAATCTTGCTTTTCTTTTTACTTTGCCTTTTACTTTTCACTTTGCATCTCTATACCAAAAATACCAAAAATACTATCTATCAGATCTCACTCTCGTAAGTGACCGTGAAGGGATTGACAACCCCTAATCGCGTTGGTTGCGAGTAGCTATCGTTTTGTGCAGGTACGAGGGACTTGAGCATGGCCTCCTACTGGATTGATACCTTGGTTCTCAAAAACCGAGGGAAATACTTATGCTACTCTGCTGCATCATCCTCTCCTCTTCGGGGAAAACCAACGCAAGCTCAAGAGGTAGCAGAGGGGATCGATCGGGATTGGGGGTACGGTTAGATAGGCACTAGAGTTGGGCCTTGGCTGGACCTTGGGCCGGCCGGCCTGAGGCTACAGGTGGGCTTGCTCCTCTCTCCCTCTTACTCTTATTTTCTAAAAAGCAGAAAATAACAATGAAGAAAAGGAGAAGAAAGGAGGTGCTAGGGATAGAATTTGGGCATGGGGGATATTTTACAAGTGTGCCAAAGGTAATTCCACATCAATGGAATATTTTATAATAGCTCCCTAATATTGGGAGGATAAGTTATAAAGAGAAGTCACCCTTCCCTCAATTTAAATGGATCGAAGATCCATACAATTTATTTAAAAGAGTTATAAAATTAATGATATGATGGCATGATGCGATGCAAGAGATGACATGATGAATGCAACAAAGTAACTGAAACACACGGTACCAACAAGAATAAATGGAAGGCATCTAAAGCGTCGGTCTCGGGTCGTCACAACACCCCACCACTTACAAGATATCTCGTCCCGAGATCTAAGGATGGCACCGAAGAGAAGCGAAAGAGGAAGAGGTAAACCAAAGTTGCTTCTTTGGCAAATGAGCGTAACCAGGAACCTTGAGAGGTTGAAACTTGAAGAAATGACATGACGGAGATAATGAAAATGAAAACACTCCGTTAGACAAGAGTAACAAGGAATACGACGAGAGCAAAGAGGCTGAACGGATAAGATAGGCATTGAAACCATTCTGGTTAAACGAAATAGAGAAGGAATAAGAACGAAAGAACTCAGAGAACACTCCGGTTGAAAAGAGAGGCA
This sequence comes from Triticum aestivum, assembly GCF_018294505.1. Classification (NCBI taxonomy): domain Eukaryota; kingdom Viridiplantae; phylum Streptophyta; class Magnoliopsida; order Poales; family Poaceae; genus Triticum; species Triticum aestivum. Next base: position 425,308,872 of record NC_057812.1, read on the forward strand.
AGACTTGATAAGGTGAGAAGAACTTGAAGAGACGACACAAGAGTCCGGCTAAATGGATAAACAAGGAAAAGAAAATAACACGATCTTGGCAAAACGAGATGATGGGGTGATACTTGACGAGAGCAACAATGCAAAGCCTCCGGAACAAATGAAAGAATAGAATGAAAAGAACAAAGAAGAAAATAATTGTTCCATGACAAGTAAACTTGAAGAGCAACTTTGCTAGGAAGACTCAAACGGAGTTGTTGAACGAATCAACAACCAAACGAATAAGCTTGTAGTGGGCTTATGGAAAACATCCCAAAATTATGAGGTGACAACCGGCCACTAACGGAAACAGTTGATTGGATTGAGATCAACAAGGAGATGAAAACTTCTTCACCAAGATGAGAGGGAGAAAATTGGATCATTGATAAGCACCACAAATAGCTACATTCCTTAGGGAAGGCCGTAGGTGAAATATAACCCAATATAACTCCAACAAAAAGATTGATTGGTTGAAAAGATCTCTTGAACGAAGAGAAAATGTTGGATTTAGATATATCACTCTTGAAAAGTTGTGAATCATGAAACACGAAGGGAAATGACCAAGAATGACATAACACCACCTCAAAAGATAAGGTAGGAAGAATTGCACTTCAGATGAAACATGAAGAATGCTTGAACTCCTCAAAACAAAACATGTGTTGAGCACCATGTCTATTTTAGAGTATAGCTTGGCAGATCTTAGCTTCAAGATGAATCTTGAAGAACAATTGAAGAATGAAAAGAACCCTTGACGAAGCACCATGTTGAGTCTTTGTGAGAACTCCGGTAATAAAAGAATGATCAAACGAAAGGAAAGCTGAAAAGAACTCCAGTACTAAAAGTATGATAGAAAGAAAGAGAAGTTGAAAACACAAGGTGAATCTTTGCAATGATTTAGATGGAGCTTCACGCGAGTTAAATGAGAGAGATTGGAACTCCGGAAACAAAAGATGAACAACTTAGCGTCGACAAATTGATATCACGAATGAACTCCGGAAGAAGGAATTAAATCACCTTGATGAAACAAGAATAAGAATTATGATATGCGTATCCTTTCACCAATTTAATTTGATGACAAGCAATGGATTTGGCATACTACTCATTCTCATTGACAGGGTTATGGAAGATATAGCGCAAACTTGAGAAATTCTTCAAAGAATCACCGATAGGATTTGGAAAGAATAAATGAATTGAAACGATAACAACGAACGGGGAATCTTGAACGAACCACCGTAAGATTTGAAAACGAATGAAGAAAACAGAACGAATCACTGGGAAGAATTAGAAAACGAATGAAGATACTTGGGAAAATTTAGATACAAGAGAATGGAGAAATCACGAGCTAACTAGAGAATACTTGAGCGATGTACTGGTAAGATTTGAAGAATGAGAGCTGAGAGCTAAGCATGAATAATTCTGACATGATGGGCTTCGGAGAATCAAACTGAAAAGTCTCCTGAATTGCTATGGATGGGTGGAAAGAGTTATCATAATTGAAAACAATTATGAGAGGATGGCATAAAGCTAGAAGTACGCATCTTTGAGAGAACGGATAAGATTGAAGAGAAACCCTTCTTCGGTCTTCAAATCCGAGAATGATGATGAGAAACACCACCATGAATTGTTGAGGCACTCCGGAATGAAGAATAGAAAGGTTGAACCAACGATGAAAAGTTGAAAGATCTTGGAGAAAGACATATGACTGATGATAATTCATTCTTACGTCACACTTTGAGAATAACTCCGAAAAAATTAGAATAGTTAAATAAGATCCTGGGAAAAGACATGTGGGTTAGGGCCCACTCAAAGATACACCATTGGACGATTACTTGAAAGGGAGATTGCACCGATTGAATTAAATGGCTTGAATGAGATAACAACCTCGAAACAGGTTGATTGAATCTTGAATGAAAAGATGAGCCTTCTGAGATATCTTCAGCACTCCAAAACAAATGAATAGCGAGAAGTGAATGATTAAGAGGTGCATCGGCATGAGAAAGCATTTGAAACAAGGAAAGGAATATGATCAACACCGAAAGCTTGAATTGAATCTACCGGAGAAGAAAAAAGAAAGAAGAATGATAAACTTGAAACTCCTGACCATCTTCATGATAATCACTGGGTATGAACATTGAAGGAAAGAACGAAGAAACTTCACATCCAAAAGATGGATACTTGATTAAGAAATCTGAGTCCTTGAAGAAAAAGGGTGGGAGGGCGGGAAAAACAAAGGCAACTTGGGCCGGATGAAATGGACAATCCTCAGGCTCCTCAATGGCGCCCGTATGGAATAACTTGAAGAGAAGTGCACCGGTCGAAAAGGGATTGACATGACAATCTTGATAAACAAGAATGATTAGCACTCCCATAGAAATATGAGAACACCGCTTAGGAAAAGGTATGGAATCAACAGTTGATAAAGCAACTTGAATACCACAACTCAAAACAAAACAAAGGATTGGCTTGTGGAATAAGCCGAAACAAACATATGATAGAGATTTCATCAGAAATTTTTGTGGTGGGGCCCGCACGGGCTCGATCGTACAACACCATCATGTACAAGGCAGTGCACATGACATACGAAGCGTCCCCGAGTTAGCATAGCCAAGGACTCTTTAAGACACAATGAGACCACTGTAAAACCAACCATGGACAGGCGGACCACTAGACGTCGAACCCCAATCTCATATCATGCATCTATCAAAAAGATATCCTAGATAACTACTTGAATTCCCACCTATTAACTCCTGAATTTTTGGTTATGCAATCTGGTGTTGGGGATAGAGGGATACACAAATATCTCACACAACTAACAAGTCCTACACTCCAACTGTATCCATCCGTCAACACATAACCAAGAAAACCTCGGAAGTCGTGTACCTTAGACCTTCGAAAACATTCGATATACTAGATGTGGCAATGCATCTGATCACTCTCTCCAGTACTGGGTGTCGTCAAACTACTCTCACCACAAAGAGTATAGAAGCGTTTTCGATGTCGGCGAACTCTGGTATTCTGGAACTGAAATGATAAGCATTGTGACAAAAACACCTTGGAGCTCAACTCCCCGGGACACTGCCACAACCCCTAAATGATAGGAGGCACCAAGACAGAATCCCCATCACAATGATATCGCAACGATCCAACAATACCCATGTGATCCTAAAAAAAATTGAGTGAAAAAGAGGAGAGTCAAGTCAAAATATCTACGTCAGGAGCCCTCACCAGAGCGACGAAGGGGATAAGGAGTAAAAAGAAGTCCTACTCTCTGATATAACTAAGACTCAAAATAGTTTTCTTCTAGACACAACAACGGCAGCAGTTCGATAAATCAAGGGGGATCCTAAGGTCATAAGGTTCTGATACCAACTTGTAGCGCCCAAGATGTGATTCTATCCCAATCACCTAATGAATTCATGATCGGGGCAAAATCGCATTTCGAGCGCATAGCAAGGTGGATATCATTACAACATACCATGTACTGAATAGATGAGAATACAAGGTAAAGGCTTACACTCGCCATAGGCTACAACATGAATACAACAATTCATCAATACATAGCAATCATCATACAGAAGAGCGGGATCCGACTACGGATGAAAACAAATGAAAAAGAAGAACGACATCCACCCTACTAATCCCAGGCTCCCCGACCCGGAACCTATCCCTTGATCGAAGAAGAAGAAGCAGAAGAACTCCAAGACAAGCAAGCATCGCTCTCAGGTCAAAGCTTCGCTTTTACCTGTACCGACACATGTTGTTGTAGTAATCTGTGAGCCACAAGGACTCAACAATCCCATTACCATGGGTATCAAGACTAGCCAAGCTTAAAGGGTATGGAGTGGATAAGTGGTGAGGTTGCAGCAAGCGACTAAGCATTGTATGGTGGCTAGCTTACGAGTACAAGAATAAGATGAGAAACTACACAAACGGTCGCAAACTAGTAATGATCAAGAAGTGATTCTGAACTACTTACATTCAAACATAACCCCACCGTGTTCTCTTCTCGACTCACTCGAAAAGAGACAGTCACGGTTACGCACGCGGTTGGTGTATTTTAATTGAGTTTAGTTCAAGTCCACTACAACCGGATATTAAAAATTCCCATCTGCCACATAACCGCACGGCTCTCGAAAGTTTAAACCCTACAGGGGTGTCCCAACTTAGCCCATGACAAGCTCACGATCTGCGGAGACAATCCTCCATCGCGGGAGCCTCCGATCAGACTCGGAATACTGCTGCATAAGACATTTCAACAATGGTAAAACAAGTCCAGCAAGACCTCCCGGCATGCCGACACCTTGATAGTAGCCGCACGTATCTCGTCTCAGGCCACGACCGGATGAGCTCAGCATACAACAACTGAGACCCGAGTTTCCCCGGGGGAAGACACACATGACTCTAGTTTGGGACCAACACCATCATCACTGCCCTCTGTATTATGTTGATTTACTCCTCGATAGCGCTAACTCCCTATGCGTCAAATTTAATATCAGGTTTAGTTATTATGTTGAGAAAATGGTAAAACCAATGTTGGGCCTTGATGGAAGAATTTTATTCAAACAGAACTGTCAAGAGAGGCCCATAAACCCTCACCGTGTTAGGGACGCAAAAAATCAAGGAACATAACACCGGTATGACGGAAACTAGGGTGGCAAGAGTGGAACAAAACACCAGGCAAAAGGTCGAGCCTTCCACCCTTTACCAAGTATATAGATGCATTAATTAAATAAGATATATTGTGATATCCCATGATATCCATGATATCCATGTCCCAACATGGAACAACCTGCAACTAGCAATGCTATAAGAGGGGCTGAGCAAAGCGGTAACATAGCCAAACAACGGTTTGCTAGGATGGTGGAAAAGGTTAGAGGCTATCATGGCAATTTGGGAGGCTTGATAAACAAGTGGCAGGTAGCACGAGATAGCGATAGCATAGAGACAACTAGCATAGCAAAGATAGTAGTGAGATCCAAGGTGACGATCATCTTGCCTGAAATCCTGCTAGGAAGAAGACCGAGTCCATGAAGTAGACGAACCAACGTAGTCGAATGAATCCTCACAATCGCAACATAACCGGAACTATCAAGGAGAAGCGCAACCGGAAAGAAGCAAACATCATGCTAAACAACCATCACATAAACATGGCATGATGCAAAATCATGTATGATGCTTGTTGATACGTCTCCAACGTATCTATAATTTTTTGATTGCTCCATGCTATATTATCTACTGTTTTGGACTATATTGGGCTTTATTTTACACTTTTATATTATTTTTGGGACTAACCTACTAACCGGAGGCCCAGCCCAGAATTACTGTTTTTTGCCTATTTCAGTGTTTCGGATAAACAGAATATCAAACGGAGTCCAAATGGAATAAAATCTTCGGAAATGTGATTCTCTCACCGAACATGATCCAGGAGACTTGGACCCTACTGCAAGGGATCAAAGAGTTGGTCACGAGGGTGGGGGGCGCCCCCCCTAGGGCGCACCCCCTGCCTCGTGGGCCCCTCGGTGCTCCACCGACGTACTCCTTCCTCCTATATATACACACATACCCCCAAATGATCAGAACAGGAGCCAAAAACCTAATTCCACCGCCGCAACTTTCTGTATCCACGAGATCCCATCTTGGGGCCTGTTCCGGAGCTCCGCGGAAGAGGGCCGTCATCACAGAGGGCTTCTACATCATCCTAGCTCCTCCGATGAAGTCTGAGTAGTTTACCTCAGACCTTCGGGCCCATAGTTAGTAGCTAGATGGCTTCTTCTCTCTCTCTCTCTTTGAATCTCAATACAAAGTTCTCCCCCTCTCTTGTGGAGATCTATTCGATGTTATCTTCTTTTTGCAGTGTGTTTGTTGAGACCGATAAATTGTGGGTTTATGATCAAGTCTATCTTTGAATAATATTTGAATCTTCTCTGAATTCTTTTATGCATGATTGGTTATCTTTGCAAGTCTCTTCGAATTATCCGTTTGGTTTGGCCAACTAGAATGGTAGTTCTTGCCATGGGAGAAGTGCTTAGCTTTGGATTCGATCTTGCGGTGTCCTTACCCAGTGACAGAAGGGGCAGCAAGGCACGTATTGTATCGTTGCCAGAGAGGATAACAAGATGGGGTTTATTTCATATTGCATGAATTTATCTCTCTACATCATGTCATCTTGCTTAAGGCGTTACTCTATTTTTAACTTAATACTCTAGATGCATGCTGGATAGCAGTCGATGAGTGGAGTAATAGTAGTAGATGCAGAATCGTTTCGATCTACTTGTCACAGATGTGATGCCTATATACATGATCATGCCTAGATATTCTCATAATTATGCACAATTCTATCAATTGCTCAACAGTAATTTGTTCACCCACTGTAGAATACTTATGCTCTTGAGAGAAGCCACTAGTTAAACCTATGGCCCCAGGTCTATTCTCATCATATCAATCTACATTACTTTTATATTGTTTTGCTATTTACTTTGCTTTTATTTTTTACTTTGCATCTTCATATCAAAAATACCAAAAATATTCTATCTATCAGATCTCACTCTCGTAAGTGACCGTGAAGGGATTGACAACCCCTAATCGCGTTGGTTGCGAGTAGCTATCATTTTGTGTAGGTACGAGGGACTTGAGCGTGGCCTCCTACTGGATTGATACCTTGGTTCTCAAAAACCGAGGGAAATACTTAGGCTACTCTGCTGCATCATCCTCTCCTCTTCGGGGAAAACCAACGCAAGCTCAAGAGGTAGCAAGAAGAATTTCTGGCGCCGTTGCCGGGGATTCTACGCAAAAAGTCAACATACCAAGTACCCATCACAATCCCTATCTCTCGCATTACATTAGTTTCCATTTGCCTCTCGTTTTCCTCTCCTCCCAATTCACCCTTGCCATTTTATTCGCTCTCTCTCTCACTATCCTCCCTCTCTGTTTGCCTCTTTTTGTCCGCTTGCTTTTTGTTTGCCCGTGTGTTAGATTGCTTATTTGTCGCGATGGCTCAAGATACTACCAAATTGTGTGACTTCACCAATACCAATAATAATGATTTCCTTAGCACTCCGATTGCTCCTCTTACCGATGCTGAATCTTGTGAAATTAATACTGCTTTGTTGAATCTTGTTATGAAAGATCAATTCGCCGGCCTTCCTAGTGAAGATGCCACTACTCATCTGAATAGCTTCATTGATTTATGTGATATGCAAAATAAAAAAGATGTCAATAATGATGTCGTTAAATTGAAGCTATTTCCTTTTTCGCTTAGAGATCGTGCTAAAGCTTGGTTTTCGTCTTTGCCTAAGAATAGTATTGATTCATGGAGCAAGTGCAAATATGCTTTTATCTCTAAGTATTCCCCCCCCCCCCCCGCTAAGATCATCTCTCTTAGAGACAATATAATGAACTTTAAACAACTTGATCATGAACATGTTGCACAAGCTTGGGAGAGAATGAAACTAATGATACGTAATTGCCCTACTCATGGTTTGAATTTGTGGATGATTATACAAAACTTTATGCCGGATTGAATTTTGCTTCTAGAAATCTTTTAGATTCGGCCGCGGGAGGCACTTTTATGGAAATCACATTAGGAGATGCTACTAAACTCCTAGAAAATATTATGGTTAATTATTCTCAATGGCATACTGAAAGAAGTTCTAATAAAAAGGTGCATGCGATAGAAGAAATTAATGTGTTGAGTGAAAAGATGGATGAACTTATGAAATTATTTGCTACTAAGAGTGTTTCCTCTGATCCTAATGATATGCCTTTGTCTACTTTGATTGAGAATAACAATGAATCTATGGATGTGAATTTTGTTGGTAGGAATAATTTTGGTAACAACGCTTATAGAGGGAATTTTAATCCTAGGCCATATCCTAGTAATCCTTGTAATAATTATGGGAATTCCTACAACAACTCTTATGGAAATTATAATAAGATTCCCTCTGATTTTGAATCTAATATTAAATAATTTATTTCTTCGCAAAAGAATTTTAATGCTATGATTGAAGAAAAATTGCTTAAGATTGATGATTTGGCTAGGAACGTTGATAGAATTGCTCTTGATGTTGATGCTTTGAAACTTAGATCTATTCCACCTAAGCATGATATTAATGAGTCTCTAAAAGCCATGAGAATTTCAATTGATGAGTGTAAAGAAAGAACCGCTAGGTTGCGTGCTTCCAAAGATGCCTTTATTAAAGCGTGTTCTTCCAATTCCTATGAAAATCAAGATGAAGATCTAAAAGTTATTGATGTGTCTCCAATTAAATCTTTATTTTGCAATATGAATCTTGATGAAACTGAATATGATCTTCCTTTACCTAGAAGGCATTCTAAAAATTTGGAGTGTTTAGATCTTAATGATGAAATTGATGAAAGTTGGATTGAAAGAAATAAAAATATAGATGTTGCTAAACCCACTATATTGGATTTCAAGGAATTTAATTATGAAAGTTGCTCTTTGATTGATTGTATTTCCTTGTTGCAATCCGTGCTAAATTCTCCACATGCTTATAATCGAAATAAAGCCTTCACCGAACATATTGTTGATGCCTTGATGCAATCTTATGAAGAAAAACTTGAGTTGAAAGTTTCTATCCCTAGAAAACTCTATGATGAGTGGGAACCAACTATTAAAATTAAAATTAAAGATCATGAGTTTTATGCTTTGTGTGATTTGGGTGCTAGTGTCTCTACTATTCCCAAGACTTTGTGTGATTTACTAGATTTTCGTAATTTTGATGATTGCTCTCTAAACTTGCATCTTGCGGATTCCACTATTAAGAAACCTATGGGAATAATTAATTATGTTCTTATTGTTGCTAATAGGAACTATGTGCCCATAGATTTCATTGTTCTTGATATAGATTGCAATTCTTCTTGCCCTATTATTCTTGGTAGACCTTTCCTTAGAATGGTTGGTGCGATTATTGATATGAAGGAAGGGAATATTAGATTTCAATTTCCATTAAAAATGGCATGGAACACTTTCCAAGAAATAAAATAAAATTACCATATGAAACTATCATGAGAGCCACTTATGGATTGCCTATCAAAGATGGCAATACCTAGATCTATTCTTGTTCGTTATGCCTTGCTAGGGGCGTTAAACGATAGCGCTTGTTGGGAGGCAACCCAATTTTATTTTTATTCCTTGCTTTTTGCTCCTGTTTAGTAATAAATAAGTTATTTAGACTCTGTTTTTTTGTGTTTTTTGTGTTTAATTAGTGTTTGTGCCTAGTAGAACCGTTGGGAAGACTTGGGGAAAGTCTTGTTGAACTTGCTGTAAAAAACAGAAACTTTAGCGCTCACGAGAACTGCTGTCATTTTTATTTGAAGAGTTCTATTTAGTTAATTATTTTTTAATATTATTAATATATAAATTCCTCACGTCCTTCTATTTATTTTAGAATTTTTGGGGTTCCAGAGCTTGCGCTAGCTACAGATTACTACATACTGTTCTGTTTTTGACAGATTCTGTTTTCGTGTGTTGTTTGCTTATTTTGATGAATCTATGGCTAGTAAAATAGTTTATAATCCATAGAGAAGTTGGAATACAGTAGGTTTGACATCAATATAAATAAAGAATGAGTTCATTACAGTACCTTGAAGTGGTCTTTTGTTTTCTTTCGCTAACGGAGCTCACGAGTTTTCTATTTTGAGTTTTGTGTTGTGAAGTTTTCAAGTTTTGGGTGAATTCTTTTGATGGATCATGGAACAAGGAGTGGCAAGAGCCTGAGCTTGGGTATGCCCATGGCACCCCCAATATAGTACAAGGACACCAAAAAGTCAAAGCTTGGGGATGCCCCGGAAGGCATCCCCTCTTTCGTCCACTTCCATCGGTAATTTACTTGGAGCTATATTTTTATTCACCAACATGATATGTGTTTTGCTTGGAGCGTCTTGTATTATTTGTGTCTTTATTTGTTAGTATGCCACAATCATCCTTGCTGTACACACCTTTTGAGAGAGCCATAAATGAATTAAAATTTGATAGAATACTCTATGTGCTTCACTTATATCTTTTGAGCTAGATAATTTTGCTCTATGTGCTTCACTTATATCTTTTGAGCTAGATAATTTTGCTCTATGTGCTTCACTTAGATCTTTTTAGAGCACGGTGGTGGATTCACTTTAAAGAAACTATTGATCTCTCATGCTTCACTTAAATTATTTTGAGAGTTTCTTAATAGCATGGTAATTTGCCTAATAATAATATGCTTGGTATTGAAGATTTGTGAAACTTTCTTTTGAGTGTGTTGAATAGTAAGAAAAGATTGAAGCATGATAATTGTTTTGAGATATGGAGGTGATAATATTAAAGTCATGCTAGTTGAGTAGTTGTGAATTTAAAGAATACTTGTGTTGAAGTTTGTGATTCCCGTAGCATGCACGTATGGTGAACCGTTATGTGATGAAGTCGGAGCATGATTTATTTATTGATTGTCTTCCTTATGAGTGGCGGTCGGGGACGAGCGATGGTCTTTTCCTACCAATCTATCCCCCTAGGAGCATGCGCGTAATACTTTGCTTTGATAACTTCTAAATTTTTGCAATAGGTATATGAGTTCTTTATGACTAATGTTGAGTCCATGGATTATACGCACTCCCACCCTTCCACCCTTGCTAGCCTCTCTAATACCGCGCAACTTTCGCTGGTATCATACACCTACCATATACCTTCCTCAAAACAGCCACCATACCTACCTATTATGGCATTTCCATAGCCATTCCGAGATATATTGCCATGCAACTTTCCACCATCTAGTTCATCTTGACATATCCATCATTGTCATATTGCTTACCATGATCATGTAGTTGACATAGTATTTGTGGCAAAGCCACCGTTCATAATTCTTTCATACTTGTCACTCGTGATTCATTGCATATCCCGGTACACCGCTGGAGGCATTCATATAGAGTCATACTTTGTTTTAGTATCGAGTTGTAATCATTGAGTTGTAAATAAATAGAAGTGTGATGATCATCATTCAATATAGCATTGTCCCAAAAAAGGGGGAAGGCCAAAGAAAAAAGAAGAAGGCCAAAATAAATAAATAAAAAAGGGGCAATGCTACTATCCTATTTTTCCACACTTGTGCTTCAAAGTAGCACCATGATATAGCGAGTCTCATATATTGTGCTTCAAAGTAGCACCATGTTCTTCATATAGAGAGTCTCATATGTTGTCAGTTTCATTTACTAGTGGGAATTTTATGTTATAGAACTTGGCTTGTATATTCCAATGATGGGCTTCCTCAAATTGCCCTAGGTCTTCGTGAGCAAGCAAGTTGGATGCACACCCACTAGTTTCTTTTGTTGAGCTTTCATACATTTATAGCCCTAGTGCATCCGTTGCATGGCAATCCCTACTCACTCACATTGATATCTATTGACGGGCATCTCCATAGCCCGTTGATACGCCTAGTTGATGTGAGACTATCTTTTCCTTTTTTGTCTTCTCCACAACCACCATTCTATTCCACCTATAGTGCTATATCCATGGCTCACGCTCATGTATTGCGTGAAGATTGAAAAAGTTTTGAAAAAGTAGAGTATGAAACAATTTCTTGGCTTGTCATCGGGGTTGTGCATGATTTAAATACTTTGTGTGGGGAAGATGGAGCATAGCCAGACTATATGATTTTGTAGGGATAACTTTCTTTGGCCATGTTATTTTGAGAAGACATAATTGCTTTGTTAGTATGCTTGAAGTATTATTATTTTCTATGTCAATATAAACTTTTGTCTTGAATCTTTCTAATCTGAATATTCATACCACAATTAAGAAGATTTGCATTGAAATTATGCCAAGTAGCACTCCGCATCAAAACTTCTTTTTTATCATTTACCTACTTGAGGACGAGCAAGAATTAAGCTTGGGGATGCCTGATACGTCTCCAACGAAATAACCTAGAATTGCTGTTTTTTTTGCCTATTTTAGTGTTTCGGATAAACGGAATATCAAACGGAGTCCAAACGGAATAAAATCTTCAGAAACGTGATTCTCTCACCGAACGTGATCCAAGAGACTTGGACCCTACAACAAGGGATCAAACAGGTGATCACAAGGGTGGGGGACGTGCCCCCCTAGGGCGCGCCCCCTGCCTTGTGGGCCCCTCGGTGCTCCACCGACGTACTCCTTCCTCGTATATACACACATGTACCCCCAAATGATCAGAACAGGAGCCAAAAACCTAATTCCACCATCACAACATTTTGTATCCACGAGATCCCATCTTGGGGCCTGTTCCGGAGCTCCGCCGGAAGAGGGCCGTCATCACGGAGGGCTTCTACATCATCCTAGCCCCTCCGATGAAGTGTGAGTAGTTTACCTCAGACCTTTGGGTCCATAGTTAGTAGCAAGATGGCTTCTTCTCTCTCTTTGAATCTCAATACAAAGTTCTCCCCCTCTCTTGTGGAGATCTATTCGATGTAATCTTCTTTTTGCGGTGTGTTTGTTGAGACCGATGAATTGTGGGTTTATGATCAAGTCTATCTATGAATAATATTTGAATCTTATCTGAATTATTTTATGCATGATTGGTTATCTTTACAAGTATCTTCGAATTATCCGTTTGGTTTGGCCAACTAGATTGGTAGTTCTTGCCTTGGGAGAAGTGCTTAGCTTTGGGTTCGATCTTGCGGTGTCCTTACCCAGTGATAGAAGGGGCATCAAGGCACGTATTGTATCATTGCCATCGAGGATAACAAGATGGGGTTTATTTCATATTGCATGAATTTATCTCTCTACATCATGTCATCTTGCTTAAGGCGTTACTCTGTTTTTAACTTAATACTCTAGATGCATGCTGGATAGCGGTCGATGAGTGGAGTAATAGTAGTAGATGCAGAATCGTTTCGATCTACTTGTCACGGACGTGATGCCTATATATACATGATAATGCCTAGATATTCTCATAGTTATGCACAATTCTATCAATTGCTCAACAGTAATTTGTTCACCCACGTAGAATACTTATGCTCTTGAGAGAAGCCACTAGTGAAACATATGGCCCCCGGGTCTATTCTCATCATATCAATCTCCATTACTTTTATATTGTTTTTCTATTTACTTTGCTTTTACTTTTTACTTTGCATCTTTATATCAAAAATACCAAAAATATTCTATCTATCAGATCTCAGTCTCGTAAGTGACCATGAAGGGCTTGACAACCCCTAATCGCGTTGGTTGCGAGTAGCTATCGCTTTGTGCAGGCACGAGGGACTTGAGCGTGGGCTCCTACTGGATTGATACCTTGGTTCTCAAAAACTGAGGGAAATACTTACGCTACTCTGCTGCATCATCCCTTCCTCTTCGGGGAAAACCAACACAAGCTCAAGACATAGCACTTGTCCATTTTAAAGAGGCATGGCATGGCAAAGTGCAACAAACAATACTACACATTAAGTGGAGCTCAATATGCAACGAGTTGAATACAGACGAAACACCACATTTGAATATTTAGTTCACTCTCGTTTAAGCCACTCAACAATATTAAATGTTGTTAAACATGGCAAGAGGTGAAACATAATTAAACTACCTATCTAGGCATTTTAAATGAGTTCGGAAACAACAAACAACAATTCTGGAAAATCCCCGTATGCATATTTAGAAATTTAATGCAAACAACAATTTTAAACATTTTAAATGTTGTTAACATGATGCGGATGACATATACAAGTTTTTACGCAATTTTATGGAAATGTTGACAAGAGCAAGTTATGAAGCATTTGGTCACCATGGCGGAACGAAAAAGGGTACCACAGCAACATATCGGTTCCGGTAGAGCTACTGATGCAAAAGGAAGTGTGGATCTACAAAACATGCAAAAGATGGTGGGGTGATCCCGGTTACCGGGTTCCCACGGGTCGACAGCATGGCAAACAAACAGGAACGTGCAATGACAACTCGGACACGATGCAAGCAAGTGGTGCATCTCATACAACACACATGCGTTCGTTCACCGGCAGTCGTCTCGTCATTATACCTTTGAAGCATGCATTTTCGGAGCGAGTCGAGTTCGATGCGGTGTAGAGGAAGTAGACGTTCTCAGGACGGTCATGGTGGAAGTGGTGGCACATGTTTCAAAGAGGAACTTGACGGATTTGAATCCCTTCGGGGTTGTCGTGGTACTTGGCGGTCTCGGCGACGGTAGTCGTACATGTCCGGAGAGGAACTTGTCGTCTCCAAGTGGTCGAACTTGGCTTATCCGAAGGGTGCTTGGTGGATCCACGTAGTCGTACACGGGTCGTAGAGGAACTTGGCACACCCTAGTGCCATCAGCTACTTGGCGTTCCGAAACGAAGATGGCAAAGGGCCTCGGGGTGGTGGTGCAGCTCTACACCCCACAGGAGGAAGAGCTTGGGCAAGAGGCGTCCATGGTGGCCACTACAGCAGTGGTGGATGACGAAGCAGCGGTCCCGCGGTGCCGAGAATGGACACGGGAGGTGCAGATCCAGAGCCGGAAGGCGAGCTTCGGCCGGGTCCAGGGCGAGGACGACAGAGATGGCCGACGGGGCAGGAGGCATGGCGAGGTCGTTGTGGGGAGCGGCAGGAGGCCAACACGAGCAGGGGATCGAGCTGGGCAATGGTGAACTTGGTGCGGAGGCGACCTCCAGCGACATGTGGTTGGCGGAGAGGACGGGATCCGGCGGGTACCATGGTGAGGCAGGGGCGTGAGCGTCCTCTTCTGCTCGACCTGAAGCAGAGCAGCGACAACGATAGCTTGCGGGAGGGGTCGCGGGGCACGGTGGTGGCTTGCCGACATCGGGGACAAGGTGCAGGAGAGAAGAGGGCCTGCGAGCGATGCAGCTAAGCAGACCCCGGCGCGGGTCTTCATCAGCAGAAGGTGAGTTGGGCGTTGAGGCACTGGAGATGAACCCGAAGAGGAGGAGGGGGATCAAGCAAGAGGCGTGGATGTGCGTGTGGCGGCGCGAGGGAACGAGGAGGAGTGGATCGATCTGGATTGGGGGTAGGGTTAGATAGGTGCTAGAGTGGGGCCTTGGCTGGACCTTGGGCCGGCTGGCCTGAGGCAGCAACTAGGCTTGCTCCTCTCTCCCTCTTATTCTTATTCTCTAAAAAACAGAAAATAACAAAGAAGAAAAGGATAAGAAAGGAGGTTCTAGGGATAGAATTTGGGCATGGGGGCTATTTTGCAAGTGTGCCAAAGGTAGTTCCACATCAATGGAATATTTTATAATAGCTCCCTAATATTGGAGGAAAAGTTATAAAGAGAAGTCACCCTTCCCTCGATTTAAATGGATCGAAGATCCATACAATTTATTTAAAAGAGTTATAAAATTAATGATATGATGGCATGATGACATGATGTGATGTAAGAGATGACATGATGAATGCAACAAAGCAATTGAAACACACGATGACACCGGGAATAAATGGAAGGCATTTGAAGCGTTGGTCTCGGGTCGTCACACTACTTGTCTTGGAGATGATGCCTATGTATGATTCATTGCCTTGGATATTGTCATAATTATTTGCTTTTCTATCAATTACCTAACAGTAATTTGGTCACCCACTGTATGCTATTTTCTTGAGAGAAGTCTCTAGTGAAAACTATGGTCCCCGGGTCTATTTTTTATCATCTACTAAAACCAAAAATACTTTGCTGCAATTTTATTTTATTTTTTATTTAGTTTGATCTATCTATCAAACACTATACAATTTAATCTTGCTCGTAACCGTCAAGGGATTGACAACCCCTTGTTTGCGTTGGGTTGCAAGTATTTGTTGTTTGTGTGCTGATGTTTTTTACATAGTGTTGCTTGGTTCTCCTACTAGATAATAACCATGGTTCCATAACTAAGGGAAATACTTATCTCTACTGTACCGCATCATCCTTTTCTCTTTGGAGAAATCCCAATGCAGCCTACAAGTAGCACTCACATGGCCAGAATTGATCGAACTATGCAACAAAAGAGAAGCTTGTTGCCATCCGCCGACGCGGCTATTTAAGCTGGTTTGCGGCCAACTCGTGCGGTGATGTGAGACTAAAAACAAGCTGCGGACAGCGCATCTCTGGCGCACGCACCAGAGTAGAAGCTCATTGTGCAGAGATGGGAGAGGAAGGAGCTTCGGGTGGCTACAAGCGGATGTTTCGGGGGGATTTAGGGCTGGGGTACGGCTACAAAACTTCAGCGAACACATGCTAAGCAATGCTCAAAGCCCTAAAAGGATGCCGCTTATTGACATTGTACCTTAATAATAGATACCAACTTAAAATCCTAGATACTGGTAATTTTCTCTAAAACTAGTAATTAGTACTGGTAGGTGTTCACAATTAGTTAAACAAACTTACGGGCAACACACACACCAACTACTTCTCACATGCTGGCTAGACATAATTGTTATCCTTCTCGGCCTTGTTGGCTACTACCCAGTGTACTTGGATCTCTGCACGACTCTCATTAGCGTCGCGGTAGCTACCGCTACAATCCTGGCAAGTGGAGGCATCGGGGCATGCTGGCCAGATGCCGTCGTTCTCCTTCCCGGCCTTGTCGGCGATAGCCCATCGTGCTTGGATCTCCGCCGAGCTCTCCTCAGCAGCATGTGCAGCCTCTTCTTTCTTGTGGCGGGGGAACTCTCTTTTCTTGAGTGGTTTCTGCCTTTTCCACTCCTTCTGTGCGGATTCGGCCGCCTCTTGCTCCACCGCCCATTCGACCATTGCTTAAAGTCTGCCCACATAGATGTGCGTCCGCGGGCGGCGATGAACTCGGCGCGGCGGGATGCCATCGCTTCCTTACCATTTAGTGTGTGGTCGTAGGCGTTGAGGAACTCGACGCATCGGGATGCCATCGCTTCCTTACCAGTTAATGTGCGGCATGGTGGCATGAACGACGCTTGGAGAGAGCTCTCGGGCGGAGTGGCCATACAACCATACAATGCGATGGTTTTTTAGAGCTCAAGGACAAACAACGAAGGAAATTAGGATTCCCCTACAATCTTGGTCATTTATTATCGCACATGGTTCATCTCTGTTGCCTTTGGAAACCGTGTGCACTCACCCTATTGTGGGTCGTGTTTTGATTGGCGGGAAACCCAACCACTCGAATCACGCGTGTGCACCGTAGGATGCACCATGATCGAACGACAATCTACATCCCTCTCATCACACCCGAGTAGCTGTAGCTGAGATTTGATGTATCTGTGCTAAATGTCTAGAAAATGCACATAATCGCCTAAATATGCTAAATGAGTCTAGAAAAGTGCCAAATTTGAACACGGTGATTTCTAGAGTGTAAGTTGCTCGTAGGAAAAAACTCAAGGACAAAGGACAAAGGAAATTTAGATTCCCGTTCACTCTTGGTGATTTCCCTATCGGAACCATGAAACGTTATCGGCGATGGTTCAATTTATGAAGGGCGTGCACGACGACATAAGCTAAACCTTCTCAAATTGTTACCAGAGCATGGTGAAGCCATACCATGGCACCATGCCAGGCGTCATGTTTTTCATTTCTCTATAGTTGAAAAACCAATAAACGACATATTTTTAGTTGACTCTTGCCACACGTATCCTTGAAATCTGTGCCCATTCTTTGTAAAAGGCATGAAAAAGTTCTAGATACTGCGATCATGATTTTCCAGACCGTTTTTGTGGACTTATTCATGCACCGATTGTCTGAATTTGAATTATGTGCATTAATGCCTAGAAAATGCACATAATTGCCTAAATATAGTAAATGAGCCTGAAAAAGTGCCAAATTTGAACATCGTGATTTGTAGGGGGTAGGTTGATCATAGAAAAAACT
Organism: Triticum aestivum; assembly: GCF_018294505.1. Lineage (NCBI taxonomy): Eukaryota > Viridiplantae > Streptophyta > Magnoliopsida > Poales > Poaceae > Triticum > Triticum aestivum. The sequence continues at coordinate 425,326,667 of NC_057812.1, forward strand.
CAAGGACAAAGGAAGAAAATAAATTTGGATTCCCCTTCAACCTTGGCGATTTCCTTGTCGATACCAAAATACTTCCTCGGTGATGGTTTGATTTTATGAAGAGCGTGCATGACAACATAAGCCAAACCTTCTCAAATTTTACCAGGGCATGGTGAGGCCATACCATGGCACCATGCCAGCCATCATGTTTTTCATTTTATCTATAGTTTAAAAACCAATAAACGACATGTTTGTGGTTGACTCTTGCCACACGTATCCTTGAAATCTCCGCCCATTCCTTGTAAAAGGCATGAAAATTACTAAATACCACGAGCATGGTTTTCCAGACTGTTTTTGTGCACTTTTTCATGCACCGATTGTCTGAATTTGAATTATGTTCATTAATGCCTAGAAAACGCAAATAATGGACTAAATATAGTAAATGAGCCCGGAAATGCCAATTTTGAATGGGGTGCAGTGGATGGGGTATGTTGATCGCGGAAAAAACCCCGAAAGACAAACGGCGAAGGAAATTTGTATTCCCCTTCAATCTTAGTGATTTCCCTATCAAAACTATGAATCTCCCCTGGTGATGGTTCAATTTATGAAGAGAGTGCATGACGACATAAGCCAAACCTTCTCAAATTTTTACCAGGGTATGGTGAGGCCATATCATAGCGCCATGCCAGGTGTCATGTTTTTCAAGCATGTTTTTCATTTTTCTATAGTTGAAAAACCAATAAACGACACATTTGTGGTTGGCCCTTTGCCACACGTATCCTTGAAATCTCCGCCCATTCATTGTAAAAGGCATGAAAAATTAATAAATACCATGAGCATAGTTTTCCAGACTGTTTTTGTGCACTTTTTCATGCACCGATTGTCTGAATTTGAATTATGTTCAATAATGCCTAGAAAATGCACATAATGGACTAAATGTAGTAAATGAGCCCGGAAAGTGCCAACTTTGAACACGGTGCATTGGAGGGGGTATGTTTATTGTGGAACAAACCCGAAGGACAAATGGCGAAGGAAATTTTTATTCCCCTTCAATCTTGGTGATTAACCATGAAACTTCCTCGACGATGAATTGATTTATGAAGAGCGTGCATGATGACAGAAGCCAAACCTTCTTCAATTTTACCAGCGCATGGTGAGGCCATACCATGGCACCATGCCAAGCGTCATCTATTTCTAGCATGTTTGTCATTTTTCTATAGTTGAAAAACCAATAAACAACACGTTTGTGGTTGACTCTTGCCACACATATCCTTGAAATCTCTGGCTATTGCTTGTAAAAGGCATGAAAAATTACTAAATACCACGAGCATGATTTTCCAGACCATTTTTGTGCACTTTTTCATGCATCGATCGTTTGAATTTGAATTATGTGCATTAATGCCTAGAAAAGACACATAATGGAGTAAATATAGTAAATGAGCCCAGAAAAGTGCCAAATTTCAATATAGTGCACTAGAGGCGGAATTTTGATCGTAGAAAAAAACTGAAGGACAAACGAGGAAGGAAATTTGGATTCCCCTTCAATCTTTATGATTTATTCGCACATGGTTCATCTTCGTCGCCTCTGGGAACTGTGTGCGCTCACCCACATGTCAAAAAAGAAAAAGAAAACCCTCACCCTCCTTCGTCCCCACTCACTCGATGCGCACTCCTCCGCAACTCTACATGTCATCAACTTCTATCGCGGTAGCCACCCCTAAGCTCGATGGCTGTCGGCGGCGGGCACGCTCCAAAAGCTGAGCGATTTTTCCCCTACCAGTTGCCATCACCTATCTGCACCGACTTTTTGGACTCTGGTCGATTGGAGTTTTCCGCGGGATTTTCCTCGGGCTTGCGCCATGGATTTTCTCATGGAGAAGGTAATTAATTTAGCGAAATATTTGCTCATGTCTTATCACAGTCCATCTGTCCATGTTAATCAGCCGACGGAAATCACCATGGATTCATTTTTCTTCTAGCTGATTCGATGGTTTTCATTTAAGTGTCCATAGTGCAAGCACAAATCAGTCCAGTGTGGTCGCGGCTAGTCGGAAACGAGGTTCTATCTCACTATACTGGATGACCCGAGGGAGCGCTCAGTATGTTCAATCTCAGCCTACCACGGTTGGCATGGCCTAAATTTATGAACATATACCGTATATTGCTACATTTGGATAAAAGGTATGGTGCCACATGTAGCCTAGACGCCGAAGATGATTTTTTTCTAAATTAGGCAAATTAATGATGTATTGTTCTTTCAGTTATTCTCATATTTGCATGAAATCTTTATTACATTATTTGTTTAATTATATATTTTGTACTTTTCTTTCAGCTATATTTTGTTCTGTTCTCTCAGTTACTTCCATATTTGCATGGTGCTCTATTATTTAAATATATGTAATGATCTTTATTATCATTTCAAGCAGTACATCCCTTGCTTTGCAAGAACACGTGTAGAAGGAAATCTTGGCCTTTATTATGTTGATGACTCCATGGATGTCATATTGACAATGCAACATGGATTTATAATGACAGTTAGGGTGAAAATTTATAAAGATGGTCACTCCTATTTTGATGCGGATGTTTGGAGATTTTTTTAAGTTTTATGAACTGAAAGCTAGAAATAAAATTCTAGTGCATGCACCACAACCTAGTCTAATTAACATGGGTGTTTACTTCCCCAACGTCATCAGTCAATCACAGTCTAATCGAGGTTAGTGTTCTTTCAACTTTCTCCATGTTGGCATATTACTTAGGAAAATTAGGGTATTTGTTCGGACTAACTGATCACTGTTTAAGCAACCAATTGTGATTTCATTTTCTAACTCTGTTCCTAGCTAGTAACAAATTCTAATTACCAATTTATGCACACTACTATTGTGCCATGTTCTGAATAAATAACCCTTCCCACCTTTTAAGCATGATATGTTGGATGCATAACTAACGGTCTGTATGTTACTCGACGTACCAAATTTAACTGGAAAGATTTGGAGCATGTCATAAAATTTGTTGATAATCTGACAGAGATAACACATCGTATGAATGTTGGATTTGGGATGGGATTAATACTACCATTGGTGCACACATTGAACGAGACAAATTGTGTGCACAAAACACTGGTACAAAGCCCTACTTTATGTTGATGTTCATAAACTATATATAGCTTCGATGTATGTTACAATTGGTTTTATTTTTCATGGCAACACAAATTGCCCGTTGTTCCTGAATTGATTTTCATGCGTGGACGAATTACACTTGTGCCTACAAATAACACGAAAGTGATTGCAAGGTACCGCATTTCCCGCAGCAATGGAACCATTCAAGTTAATAAGTTCTCGCTTGTCGTGGCAATGGATCCACATTGGAAAATTGGAGACACTGTTCTACTCCTGCTCTACCAAGGCACATGAGGGTTCTTGCTTTTCATTGACGAGATGCTGAGTCGGCGTGATCAAGCTGCATCTAGCGAATAGTTGTGGTTGTTGGCCTTCTTCCTCTTAAAATGTGCGAGTTGTTACTATGGTAGGTATGTAGATATGGACATATGGTTGTCGAAAAATTTATGCTTGGAATTGTTAAGTACCGTGTTACCTAGATCTGCCTTTTGTCGGATAGTGTCAGTGCTATATATATGTTACGCAAATGTTGTTTGCCAAGGTATTAAATTTTGATGGAAAGTATTAGTGTCGTACATAGTCCATTCATTTTAAGCGCGTGCCCGGTAGAGTAGAGGATGCCCATGTTTATGACGTGGCGATCAACACTGATGTCCAGAAGGCATTTGCATATTAATTGTCCATATTGCAAATTGAGATAATATATAGATAGACCAGTCCATACAATTGATATATTTTAAATGCATGAACAAATCAATCGAGCATATATATACTCAAGTTGGTCTAGTGCCTAGTTCGAGGAGTAATTTAGAAACCATTAGCTTGCTAATTTACAAGAATATAACGCACCACACACGCACAAAAGAGCTACTGTGCACCTAACGCTGACCGAGCATGCACAACTGCCATCATCCATCAGCGTGTCGATACTGGGCTTAAGAGGATAGGAGGCCGCCAAGTCGATGACCTACACAACTTGGTCGACTGAGGCCGGGGCAACCTCGACATCAGTGATTGCCGGTACTACCTCGAGCACAGTGCTCACCAGGGCTACCGTGACCGTCGGGCCTGCCCTGACGAAGTCTGGCGAGATGACGGTGGCTCTTGACAAGGCTTCCATCACGACCCCCAGGCATGCCCCGACGACATCCAGCACAACGCCCTCCTCCATCTGGGACATAAGCATGCGCCTCTTGCGGCGGCCGCCACTGCTGCAGTTGTCCTTGTGTCAACGTAGTTCCTGCTCCGCCGCCCGTAGCATCCACTGCACTATGCGGCTAGCCGGCAGTATCGCCCGCTGGAGACCCATGTCTACTTTCAGGACGACCCTAGCTAACCTAGTAGCTTGCTCGTACCACGTTTCCTCCTTCCTCTAGCCGTCGTCAGGAGAGGTGGCTACACGGCCATCGACCGCCAAGCCGACCATCGCGCCGCCAACCTTGATTCCGCCATTGCGCAACTCCATCCCATTGTTTGTCATTGGGGGTATGCCGATATGTGTGGATAACTAGCTAGTAAGGGGATCAGTAGTTAGTCGCTGCCGTCGGCCATTGTAGTGGTTATTTATAGCTAGCACCTGGCTAGTGATGTCGGCTAAGACTACGTCGGTATTTCCCCAAATAGGAAGGGATGATGCAGCACAGCAACGATAGGTATTTCCCTCAGTGATGAAACCAAGGTTACAGAACCAGTAGGAGAACCAAGCAACACAACGTAAACAGCCCCTGCACACAAATAACCACCACTCGCAACCTGACGTATTAAAGGGGTTGTTAATCCCTTTCGGGTAACGGCGCTAGAAATTGGCAAACGGGCCTGAATAAATTGTAGTAGATTGATAGATTGAACGCCAAATAAAATAAATAAGAAAAATTTCAGCAAGGTATTGATACGTCTCCATCGTATCTACTTTTCCAAACACTTTGGCCCTTGTTTTGGACTCTCACTTGCATGATTTGAATGGAACTAACCCGGACTGACGTTGTTTTCAGCAGAATTGCCATGGTGTTATTTTTGTGTAGAAATAAAAGTTCTTGGAATGACCTGAAAATCCACGGAGAATTATTTTGGAATATATAATAAATATTGGAAGGAAGATCCACGTTAGGGGGTGTCCCACCTGTCCACGAGGGTGCGGGTGCCCCCTGCCTCGTGGGCCCCCTGATGCTCCACCGACCTCAACCTGGACTCCATATATTCACTTTCGGGGAGAAAAAAATGGGGGAGAAGGATTCATCGCGTTTTACAATACAGAGCCACTGCCAAGCCCTAAACTCTCTTGGGAGGGCTGATCTGGAGTCCGTTTGGGGCTCCGGAGTGGGGAATCCGTCGCCATCATCATCATCAACAATCCTCCATCACGAATTTCATGATGCTCACCGCCGTGCGTGAGTAATTCCATCGTAGGATTGCTGGACGGTGATGGGTTGGATGAGATTTATCATGTAATCGAGTTAGTTTTGTTAGGGTTTGATCCCTAGTATCCACTATGTTCTGAGATTGTTGTTGCTATGACTTTGCTATGCTTAATGCTTGTCACTAGGGCCCGAGTGCCATGATTTCAGATCTGAACCTATTATGTTTTCATCAATATATGAGAGTTCTTGATCCTATCTTGCAAGTCTATAGTCACCTATTATGTGTTATGATCCGTTAACCCCGAAGTGACAATAATCGGGATACTTACCGGTAATGGCCGTAGTTTGAGGAGTTCATGTATTCACTATATGTAAATGCTTTGTTCCGGTACTCTATTAAAAGGAGGCCTTAATATCCCTTAGTTTCCATTAGGACCCCGCTACCACGGGAGGGTAGGACAAAAGATGTCATGCAACTTCTTTTCCATAAGCACGTATGACTATATTCAGAATACATGCCTACATTACATTGATGAACTGGAGCTAGTTCTATGTCACCCTAGGTTATGACTGTTACATGATGAACCGCATGCGGCATAATTCTCCATCACCGATCCATTTCCTACGAGCTTTCCATACATTGTCCTTCGCTTATTTACTTTTCCGTTGCTACTGTTATCATCACTATAAAACACCAAAAATATTACTTTTGCTATTGTTACCTTTTACCGCTGCTACCATTACTATCATATTACTTTGCTACTAAATACCTTGCTGCAGATATTAAGTTTCTAGGTGTGGTTGAATTGACAACTCAGCTGCTAATACTTGAGAATATTCTTTGGATCCCCTTGTGTCGAATCAATAAATTTGGGTTGAACACTCTACCCTCGAAAACTGTTGCGATCCCCTATACTTGTGGGTTATCAAGACTATTTTCTGGCGCCGTTGCCGAGGAGCATATCTCTATTCTTTGAGTCACTTGGGATTTATCTCTGCTTATCATTATGAAGAACTTTAAAAACGCTAAAACCAATTTATCCCTCAAAAACGAGGGGAGGTAAGGAACTGCCATCTAGCTCTGCACTTGATTCACCTTCCGTTTTGAGTAAGCTTGCGACACGTATACCTGCTTCTGCTATTAATTCTGGTATGTCGCATGTTATTGATGATGCCACTTCTGCTATGCATGATACTTATGATGAAACTACTTCTATGTTTGATACTACTATGCCACTTGGTGAATTTCTTGATGAATAACTTGCTAGGGCTAGAGAGAATGAAATTATTGAAACTGATAATATTGATGAAAGTGATGATGAAGATTCTCCCCCTAGATATGAATTACCCGTTGTGCCTGAGGTCTATGTTATGGGTGAAGAAACTGCTAGGGATTTCCTTGCTTGCAATGATAGGAGTGATCTTAAGTAATTATTAGCTAAGCTGAAACAAAAAACTCTGAATGCTAGAATGAAATATGATCCTGCTTATGCTACTTCACCTATCTTTGTTACTGATAAGGATTATGATTTCTCTGTCAACCCTGAGATAATTACTTTAGTTTAATCTGATCCTTTCTATGGCTATGAATCTGAAACTGTTGTGGCACATCTTACTAAATTAAATGATATAGCTACCTTGTTCACTAATGATGAGAAAACTCGCTATTATTATATCCTTAAATTATTTCCATTCTCATTAAAGGGTGATGCTAAGATATGGTTTAATTCTGTTGATCCTGGTTGTGTGAGTAGTCCCCAGGATATGATTTATTACTTCTCTGCTAAAAAATTCCCCGCTCATAAGAAACAAGCTGCTTTAAGGGAAATATATAATTTTGTGCAAATTGAAGAAGAGAGTCTCCCACAAGCTTGGGGGAGGCTTCTCCAATTACTTAATGCTTTGCCTGATCATCCTCTTAAGAAAAATGAAATACTTGATATCTTTTATAATGGACTAACCGATGCTTCCAGAGACCACCTGGATAGTTGTGCTGGTTGTGTTTTTAGGGAGAGAACACCAGGTGAAGCTGAAATTTAACTGAATAATATGTTGACTAATGAAAATAATTGGACACTTCCTGATCCAATTCCTGATCCAACTCCTAAGCCAACTCCGAAGAAAAGGGGTGTTCTATTTCTCAGTCCTGAAGATATGCAAGAGGCAAAGAAATCTATGAAGGAAAAAGGTATTAAAGCTGAAGATGTTAAGAATTTACCTCCTATTGAAGAAATACATGGTCTTAATTTACCGCTTGTTGAAGAAACACATGGTCCTGATAACCCGACACAGGTAGTAAAGGTAAATTCTCTCTATAGATATGATAAAGCTGAAATTCCTCCTACTAAGTTTGCTAGCCAATGCTTAGATGAGTTTGATAACTTTATGGTTAAGCAAGAAAACTTCAATGCCTATTTTGGTAGAGAATTAAAATGCAATGCTTATATGATTGAACACTTGCGTGCTTATATGGCTAATGTTAAAGGTGAATTAAAACTTATTAGTAAACATGCTTCTATGGTTACCACTCAAGTAGAACAAGTACTTAAAGCTCAGAATGATTTGCTCAATGAATTAAATAGTAAGAAAAATGATAATGTTGTTAGAGTTATGACTAGAGGTTGTAAAATGACCCAGTAACCTTTGTATCCTAAGGGTCATTCTAAGAGAATTGAGCAAGATTCTCAGAGACATAATATTGATGCACCTAGTCCTTCTAAAAGGAAGAAAAAGAAAAATGATAGGACTTTGCATGCTTCTAGTGAACCTGTTGTAGACACACCTGAGAATCCCAATGATATTTCTATTTCTGATGCTGAAACACAATGTGGTAATGAACATGAACCTATTGATAATGTTAACGATGATGCTCATGTTGATGCTCAACCTAGCAATGATAATGATGTAGAGATTGAACCTCCTGTTGATCTTGATAACCCACAATCAAAGAATCAACGTTATGATAAGAGAGACTTTGTTGCTAGGAAGCACGGTAAAGAAAGAGAACCATGGGTTCAGAAACCCATGCCTTTTCCTCCTAAACCATCCAAGAAAAAGGATGATGAGGATTTTGAGCGCTTTGCTGAAATGATTAGACCTATTTTTTGCGTATGCGATTATCTGATATGCTCAAAATGAATCCTTATGCTAAGTATATGAAAGAAATTGTTACAAATAAAAGAAAGATACCGGATGCTGAAATTTCCACCATGCTTGCTAATTATACTTTTAAGGGTGGAATACCTAAGAAACTAGGAGATCCCGGAGTACCAACTATACCATGCTCAATTAAAAGAAACTATGTTAAAACTGCCTTATGTGATCTTGGAGCCGGTGTTAGTGTTATGCCTCTCTCTTTATATCGTAGACTTGATTTGAATAAGTTGACACCTACTGAAATATCTTTGCAAATGGCTGATAAATCAACTGCTATACCTATCGGTATTTGTGAGGATGTGCCTGTTGTGGTTGCAAATGTTACTATTTTAATGGACTTTGTTATTCTTGATATTCCCGAGGACGATAGTATGTCTATTATTCTTGGAAGACCCTTTTTGAATACTGTAGGGGCTGTTATTGATTGCACCAAAGGCAATGGCACTTTTCATGTTAATGGTAATGAGCATACGGTACACTTTCCGAGGAAACAACCTCAAGTCCACAGTATTAATTCTATTGGAAAAATCTCATCGATTATTTTTGGAGGTTTTGAATTTCCTCTTCCTGCGGTCAAGAAGAAATATGATATTCTTATTGTTGGGGATGTGCATATCCCCGTTGAGGTAACTTAGTGTTATTCGAAAATTCTCCGCTTCCATGTTATTCGGAATGAGTTTGTTAACAAGACCTGATCAACCTTGTTAGTGGATTCCTTTTGATGAGCATGAGATGGATGAATTTAGAAAACACAACTCTCCGTACCCTCCTTTTACTTTCTATTATTTATATTAAATAAAGCAAAAATAGTAATTTCTGTCTGTTTTCTGAATTATCCATGTAATAAAAAATACCCCGAAAATAAAAGTTCTCCAAATGTCCTGAAAATTAAATATGATTTTTTTCTGGAATATTTGAGAATATCTAGCACTGAAAACACAGCAGGGGGAGCAAGCACCTGGCCACGAGGGTGGAGGGCGCGCCCACCCCCCTGGGCGCGCCCACCCCCCTGGGCGCGCCCCCTGCCTCATGGGCCCATGGTGCCTCCCCTCCACTTATTTCGGCTACCACACACTCCTTCCTCCCACAAACACTATCAACCAGCTCAAACCCGAGCCCAAGCTCATCTTGCTGCCATTTTGCGATCTTCTTGCTCAAAGTACCTCTCAAAAAACTACTTTGGGAGACTGTTCCTTGGTATGTGACTCCTCCAATGGTCCAATTAGTTTTTGTTCTAGTGCTTATTCATTGCATATTTTTGCTGCTTAGGTGTGACGCCCCGAGACCATTGCGCCAGGTGTCTTCCAGTTATTCGTCATTGTTACCTTGTCTTTTGCTTGCGTGTCACATCTTGCCATGTCATCATGTGCATTGCATCATCATGTTTTCCAAACTTGCATCTGTCCGGGTTCTCCCCGTTCCTTCTGTTGTCCGTTCTGAGCCGAGACACACTCGCACACGCCCGCGGCATGTCCGTAATAGTATTTTATAAGTGGCCGGGAAATGTTCTCGGAATGGGATGAGAGTTGGTGTGCGGTGTTGTTATGTTGTCAGTAGACCGCCTGCCAAGTTTCATCGCATTCAGATTACGTTTGATAGCCCAACCGTTAAACTATAGCGGCAATATAGCCGGTCAAACGTCGGACGTTTTCGGTCTCCGAAAACCTTGCCGGGCTGCATTTCCGTCTCTCTTCTCAGCCTGAGACCTCTCCTACACAGCCTAGGCCCAGCCTACCCCTCTTTGCACAGTGCATAGACCCCTCGCGTGTGTCCGAAACTTACCCGAATCTGCCCCGGGCAGTCGTCACCGTTGGATCCGGATCATCCCCTAACACCCCCAAAATATCATCATTTTATTTAACGGACTCCTTAGCATATTTATTCTCGTCCATCGAATTTCGATCCGATGATCCAAACTCCCCCTATTTCCTTATATATAAAAAGTCCCTAGTCTAAATCTGGACAAAACCCTAACTTCTAGGGGCTCGTCCCATTCCCCGCCGCCACCTTCCGAATCATCATCGGGATCCCTCCCAATCCACCCACCTCCTCTCCCCGAAATTCCCCATCGGGCCGATCCCGCAGCCCCTTTCGATCCCCTCCTCCTGAGCCTCACCGGACTGTGCTCCCGCCGGCGACCAGCAGGGCGTCGAGCCCATCTGGATGCCGCCGCTGCTGCCGTTCCCTGCCGTGGCGCCCGAGCACCTCAAATTTGTCACCGCATCGCTCCCGTGAGCCTACTCGCCGGCGACCTCAACCTCCAGGCCACCTTGATGCCCCACTGCCTCGCTCCCCCACTGGCCGCCTCGTCCCTCCAGGTCGTAGCGCGCCCTTCCCCTTCCTCTGGTTCCCTTCTCCCCCTCTCATCTCTCGCTCTTTGCAATAGGAACGCCATGGAGTCCCGCAGCAGACGTTTGCCGTTGCCGCCTCTCGACCCCGCACCCCTCGCTGCCGGCCTCTGCTTCCCCTGCATCCGCTGCTTCGAGCAGGAGGACGAGACGCGCCCGACCCCCTGCCTCGCCTTGGTTCTCGTCGTCTCACCGCCGGATTCCGTCGCCCTCGCTACCCACTTGTCGCCGGTGGTCCCCTCCGCGCCAAGTCCGCCACCGCCGTCCTGCTTCGCGAGGTCGGGTACGAGCGCCTGCCTCCTCGGGCGTCTAGCCGCCCGCGGCGCACCCCTTCTTCCATCCCCGCCGCTGCGTTCCTGCCTCACCGGCTCACCGCCGCTCTGCTCGTCCTGCATCGAGCGAGCACGACGACCGCTCCTGTGACCCCGCTGACGCCTGGGCCACCTCCCCTTCGCCTGTTGACCTGATGCCACTGCTTTGCGTCCGCGAGCCCAGCGCGTCAAAGGCCCAGCCCAGATCCTTCCGGCCTGCCCAGCTCCACCACCGGCCTAAGGCCTATAAGTGAGCCTCAGCCCAGCCACTGTTCGCCCCTGTGCACTGTTGGGCCGTGTTCAGTTTCAGCCCGATAGTGTTTTTTTCCTTTGTTGCGATTTTAGCTATTTATCCAGGTGTTTGGCAGTTTTACAGAAAAGGCCCCCTAGTTCATGCATTTAATAACTCACAAATGGTGCATCGGTTTAAAATGAATTATATATGAAATGTGACTAGAATTTCATCTAGTTTAATAATATCCAACTTTCAATCATGTTTAAAATGATGTTTGCTTATATTTTGCCTATTGCCATGCTACAATGTTTTAATTCATAACCATTTAACCGTAGCTCCAAATTTAATAATCTTTATATGTAAATGCGGTAGAAAAATGCATAGTTTATCATGGTGACTTTACTTTGCATGTTCAACAACTATAAAATATGGTTTAGGGCAGAACAGTACCAAGCCTTAAAATATGTACGTGAGGAGTTTCCGGACTTGTTGTTTGTTGTTCCGGCCTCATTTAAACTTGCCTAGGTAAGTAGTTTTACTTTGCTTCACCCCTTGCCATTCTAAACAACATTTAATATTGTTGAGTACATAAACGAGATCGAACTAAATAAGTGATATGGTGTTCCGTCAATACGCAACCCGTTGCATATTGAGCTCCACTTAATTTGTAGTTTTGTTTGTGCACTTTGCCATGCCATGCCTCTTTGAACCGGACATGCATCATACTTGATTGTGCATCATGCCATGATTATGTGGTGGTTGTTTACTATGTTGTTTGCTCCTTTTCGGTGTTGCTTCTTCGGGTTGGTTCCGATAACGTCGCGTTTGTGAGGATTCGTTCGACTACGTCTGTTTGTCTTCTTCATGGACTCGTTCTTCTTCCTTGCGGGATCTCAGGAAAGATGACCATACCCTCGAAATCACTTCTATCTTTCCTTGCTAGTTGCTCGCTCTAGTTCTATGCCGCGATACCTACCACTTGCTTTATCATGCCTCCCATATTGCCATGTCAAGCCTCTAACCCACCTTTCCTAGCAAACCATTGTTTGTGTTGGTGTACTAGAATAGGGGTACCCTAGTACCCCGAACTTGTGCACGGGCAGTTGCAGCACTCCGCGGCAAGGCTTGCCAGGCGAACGCCAAGATCCTCCGTGGTTCCCTTGGAGCCATTCAAGAACAAAGTATTTAAGCTCAGGAGACAAGGCCCCGGCAAGAGGAGCTTGCCGGGAAGGCCAACCAAGGCACTCCAAGGAACTTGCCGCGACGCGCCACGCGCTCCGGCAAGGCAACAAGGCCCCGGCAAGAGGAGCTTGCCGGGAAGACCAACCAAGGTACCTCGAGGCCCGGTGAGTGACAAGCTTCCGGACCCGACAAGATAACAACAGCGGCAAGGCGCTTGCCGCGGCAGGCGGCCACTCTGTGCCCACGCTCTAGCGCATCCACCAACGTGTCGCCCTGGGGGCCTCTCCAGGCGCGCATGGCGGGAGGCTGTGCAGCCAGCGGTGCGCAGTGGCATGCGAAGCTGACAAGATCACCATCGTGGCGAACGGTGGCGCCCCTAACGGTCCTTTTTTGCACTGTTTGGGCGACCCAAACGGGCATTTAATGCCCTTGTCCCCTGCCGTCAGGGTTAGGTAGGGTGCACTGTACAAGTAACTGTACCAACCACCCCACTTTTTACATTTGTACCCTTCTCTGCGTTGCCACCTGTCGGTGACCCCTTTAGCATATAAAAGGAGGCCCATGCGCAACGTAGAGGGGGTGCGGTTCGGTTGGACTCATTCGTAACCCAGAAAAACACTAGCTCTCTCTCTAGAGCAAGAACACAAGATAATCAAACAAGCAGCAGTTGGGGCGTTATCTCTCCGGAGAGCCCCGAAGCTGGGTAAACTGCTCGTGTGCTTCGCCTCGATCTGCTCTTCGTGCGATCTCCGCCCCCCGCCGAACCGAAAGGGGCCCGATCCGCCGGCCCCATAGGTGTTCGTGGATCAGTTTCCCCAACATCTTTGGCGCGCCAGGTAGGGGTCGTCGAGATTGCGTGAACCTGATCCGGCGTTCACACGAGCTAGATCTTCATTCCCTTCATCAACATGCCACCGAAGAAGAAGACTTCGGCGGCAGCCGCTCCGTCCACGTCACTTCCGCCACCGTTGGAGCAAACGGGTGGTGGAATGGACGCCGGCGGAAGAATGGACGTCGACGAGGAAGCTTATGATGCTGCCAGGTCCAAGGACAAGGCTGCACAAACCTCGGCGACTGTACATGTTCCGCGCCACTCTCAGGAGGCGCAAGACCAACAGCGTCATGACACTCGCAGTGCCATACGCATGATAGGCCAAGACCAAGCTGGTGGATCTCGGGGCGCTCAAGACCAGCATGCATGCCAGCGTGCTGGCACGAGCGGGGCACGGTCGCCTGGACGGGATACTGCTCCTTCTAACATAGTTAGAAGTCCGAGCACGTCCCGCTCCTCGCGCCGTCCGCCACTGCCACCCACCACTCCAGCAGAAGCTTTGGCGCGAGCTCAACTGCTCCTAGATTACCCTCCGACGTTGGACAAGATCGACGAATGGAGGGCCACCATTCAGAGTCTCATCGGCTACGCCAACGGTGACACTCCACGGCGGCCGAGCGCGTCGCCGCCGCGGCAGGATTGCCGGGCGCGAGCCGGTGGCGATGAAACGGGTGGAGGTGCAACTACCATGCAATCACCACCCCGAAGGCCAAGATTGCCGACTCGCCGGATCCACCTCGACAGCGACTCCACTGCATCGTCGGATCCACAAGCTCGTCGCGATCAGCGCCAAGTTCTTCATGATCGACAACAAGAAGATGCTCGAACTTGCATCGAGCGCCGAAGAGAAGCGCGACGTCAATCCGACAAGCGTGCTGGGCCCTCTGTTGACATGCATGCGCCAGGGGAACCAGGCGATCTGCCGTACGCGGTAGGTTGCCCTACGTTCACTCGTCAGCTGCGGCAAGTCCAGTGGCCCAGCACGAAGAACTTCAAGCCAGACGTACCGGAGAAGTACGACGGCAAGACGCATCCGTCGGAGTTCCTCAGCATCTACACCATTGCGGTGCAGGCTGCCGGGGGACGGGATGACAAGATCCTTGCCAACTACTTCCCGCTGGTGCTCAAGCCCAACGTCAGATCCTGGCTCATGCACTTGCCGGACAACTCCATATCTTCTTGGGCTGATCTGTGCCATCAGTTTGTCGGCGCCTTCATAGGCGGACACAAGCCTCATGGCCAGGAGAGTGATCTTCATCTGCTTGCCCAGAAGGATGGAGAGCCCCTGCGCAAGTACATTCAGAGAGTCAGCAGTGTGCAGCACAACATCCCAGACGTCCACCCTGCCGCGGTGATCAGCGTGTTCCATCAGAATGTGCGAAACCGCAGGATGCGGGAGGAAATGGCAATGTGCAAGATCAGGGACGTCAGTGAGTTATATGCACTGGCCGACAAGTGTGCACGTGCTGAGGAAGGAAGGACTCCCCGGAGAGAATGTAGGAGCAGGAGGATCTGACAGTGAAGATGCTGCCCCGGCAAGGAAAAACCGGCGGCGGAACAACAGGAAGAAGAAAGGCAAAGAGGTGCTAGTTGTTAAGCTGTCCGGCAACGGTGGTGGCGCCAACAAAGCCAAAGCTGGTGACTCCGGCAAGGAGGTTGCCGCGGAGGTGGCAGTCGCCGACAAGCAGGACGGCACCAACAAGCAGTATTGCAAGATCCACCGCACCAAGGGCCATGATCTCCAGAACTATAAGAAAGTCGAGCAGCTTGTTGAGCAACAGAAAGCTGAATATGAGCGGCACGACAAGGAGAAGGCCCAGGAGAGTGCTGGGGGATCCGGCAAGAAACGTCCCGGCCGAGGAGGACGCCGCGGCAAGGCCAAGCAGCGGCAAGGAGACATACCTTCCCGCGGCCGCGACAAGGATGAAGATGATGACGACGATGAAGACATGGATGATGAAGAAACTGATGAGCAGGAGTTCCAGAAAGCCACAAAGGTCCTGTGCGTTGATGGTGGTGCTTCTCTGCATACCTCGCACCGCCAGCTCAAGCAGTGGGTGCGGGAAGTTAATGCAGCAGAACCGCCCGTCGAGTCACGCAAGCCTCTGAAATGGTCCATCACGCCTATCATCTTTGATACTGAGGACCACCCTGATCGCATAACTGCGGTCGGGTGCTTGCCGATGTTGGTTTCACCAACAATCCGCAACCTCAAGGTCACTAAGATGCTAGTTGACGGCGGGGCCGGCTTGAACCTGATCTCCTCCGGGGTGCTCCAGAAACTCCAGATCCCTGACAGCGAGCTCGAAGAGACCGGTACATTTCAAGGAATCAACCCGGGAAGGAGCAAGCCGAAGGGAAAGATCACGTTGCCGGTAACATTTGGCAGCGAGCTGAACTTCAGGACTGAGAGGGTCACATTTGATGTTGTTGACTTTCCATTACCTTACAATGGAATCCTTGGCCGTCCGGCACTCGCCAGGTTCATGGCAGCCTCTCACTATGCGTACAACGTACTGAAAATGCCAGGCCCGATAAGTGTCATCTCTATCCCTGGTGACAAGAAGGATGCTCTTATCTGTGCCGACAAGATCTACCGGGAAGCAGGAGCCGCAGCAGAACGCAAGATACTTGCCGCTGAAGCTCCCGGGGGGAAGAAGAAGACCAAGTCCGGCAAGAGCTCTGATGCCCACTCCGGCAAGCACACCTCTTCGGAGTGCTGCGCTACCGTCGAGGACGCACCATCGAGCTCCACCGGCAAGTGTAAGAAGGCAATGGAAGCTCCACCTGAGACCAAGAAGGTGTCCGCCAAGGAGGACGGCACTGGTGGAACCTTCACCATCAGCGCCACTCTTGACCCCAAATAGGAAAGCACGCTCGTTGCTTTCCTGCGGGCGAATGTCGACGTGTTTGCGTGGCAACCGTCTGATATCCCCGGTGTTCCCAGGAAAGTAATTGAGCACCACCTTGCTGTCTATCCTCATGCGCGGCCCGTCAAGCAGAAAGTCAGGAAACAGGTAGTGGAGCGCCAAGAATTCATCGCAGAAGAAATCAAGAAGTTGGAAGCAGCAGGCCTTGTCAGAGGAGTGCTCCATCCCACGTGGTTGGCCAATCCTGTTGTCGTGCGCAAGGCTAACGGGAAATGGAGGCTTTGTATTGACTTCACTGATGTTAATAAAGCTTGTCCCAAAGACCCATTTCCCTTGCCGCGCATTGACCAGATTGTTGACTCCACAGCCGGATGTGATTTGCTTTCATTTCTTGATGCATACTCAGGATACCATAAGATCTTCATGGCAGAAGAGGATGAAGAGAAAACCGCATTTATCACCCCGTGTGGCACGTACTGCTTCATACGGATGCCTTTCGGTTTGAAGAATGCTGGTTCAACATTTGCAAGGGTAGTCCACCATGCTTTTGAGCCGCAGATGCACAAAAATGTGGAAGCCTACATGGATGACATAGTGGTCAAGAGCAAGAACAGGGCGACCCTGATTCAAGATTTAGACGAGACATTTGCAAATCTGTGCAAGATCAACCTCAAGCTTAACCCCGAGAAGTGCGTGTTTGGAGTTCCTTCCGGCAAGCTTCTCGGGTTCTTCGTGTCTCAGCAGGGAATTGAAGCCAATCCCGACAAGATCAAGGCCATTGAGCAGATCGAAGCACCAAAGCGCGTCAAGGATGTACGAAGGCTTGCCGGTTGCGTGGCTGATCTCAGCAGGTTTATCTCTAGATCTGCTGAGCGTGCCCTGCCATTTTTCAAAATTTTGAAAAAGGCAGGTCCAATGAAATGGACTCCGGAGGCGGAGGCTGCGCTGCAGGACTTGAAGAGATACCTGTCCTCCACTCCAATACTTGTCGCACCTAAGCCGCAAGAGAAGTTGCTGCTGTATATAGCGGCGACCAATCAAGTGGTTAGTGCTGCGTTAGTGGCGGAGAGGGAGACAGATGATGAGCCAGCAACCACGGCAGATGCATCCAGCGACAAGCAGGGGGCTTCGCCGACAAGCTCTGGTCCCGACAAAGATGGATCTGCGCAGAAGCATGATAAGATGCAGAAGAGAATGGTGCAGCGTCCAGTTTACTTTGTCAGTTCCCTTCTACAGGGGGCTAGATCAAGGTACTCTGGTGTGCAGAAGTTGCTTTTCGGCCTCCTCATGGCCTCGAGAAAGCTGCGCCATTACTTCCAAGCACATGAGATCACAGTCGTCACTCGCTTTCCGCTGAAGAGGATACTGCAAAATCCAGAAGCAACAGGCAGGATTGTCGAGTGGGCGCTGGAACTGTCAAGCTTTGGCCTCAAGTTTGAGAGCACTTCAACTATCCAAAGCAGAGCATTGGCAGAGTTCATAGCAGAATGGACGCCAACCCCAGATGAAGAAATTCCAGAGACGAGCATCCCCGTCAAAGAGGAAAGCAGAGAGTGGCTGATGTACTTTGATGGTGCTTTCTCACTGCAAGGCGCCGGTGCGGGCGTGCTGCTTGTCGCGCCCACCGGAGAGCACCTCAAGTACGTAGTCTAGATGCACTTTCCCAAAGAGCAAGCAACCAACAATACTGCAGAGTATGAAGGATTGCTTGCCGGTCTTAGAATCCCAGCAGACCTTGGGATCAAGAAGCTCATTGTCAGGGTGACTCATAGCTTGTCGTCTGCCAAGTGAACAAGAACTACCAGAGTCCATTGATGGAAGCATATGTTGATGAAGTGAGGAAACTAGAAGAGCACTTTGACGGCCTACAGATGGAGCATATCCCAAGAGCTCAGAATGTCATTGCTGATGGCCTGTCAAAGTGCGCCGCACTAAAGTTACCTGTGGAACCAGGGATCTTTGTGCTCAAGTTGACTCAACCATCCATAACACCATCAACTGGGCAAAGCAAGAAGAGGAGGTTGGTTTCTGGTGACTACTTTCCGGCAGAGCTCCCCGAAGCCGCCGCCAAGAAAGTCCCCAAGATCAACACCAAGGATGCTGAGGGGCAGTCTGCTCCGGCAAGCCTTATGGTTTGTTCCGTTGAAGCAGACGCTCCCGACAAGTTTTGCTCCGGCAAACTTGCCAGGGAACATCAAGCTCCGGCAGGGCCGCAAGTCCTTGCCGTAGAAGCAGATGTTCCCGCAGCAGCAGATGTGCCTTTAGTCCTTGTTGTCGAGCCACAAGCTCCAGCATGGGCACAGCAGAATGTCCATTTCCTTCAGACAGGAGAACTTCCCGAAGAGCAAGAAGAAGCGGAAAAAGTAGCCCGACGGTCAAGTATGTACCAGTTTGTCGATAGCATACTGTACAGAAGAAGACTCAACGGTGTGAAATTGAAGTGTATTTGCCGGGAAGATGGACAAAAGCTGTTGGCAGAGATACATGGAGGCATATGTGGCCACCACATTGGCGCAAGAGCACTTGCCGGCAAAGCTTTCCGGCAAGGTTTCTTTTGGCCGACAGCCCTCCAGGATGCAACTGCACAAGTAACCAAGTGTGAAGCGTGCCAGTTCCACTCCAAACAGATACACCAGCCAGCTCAAGCTCTCCAGACGATCCCTTTATCCTGGCCATTTTCGGTCTGGGGGCTCAATATCCTCGGCCCTTTCCCCCGAGCTGTCGGGGGCTTTGAGTACTTGTACGTCGCAATCGACAAGTTAACAAAGTGGCCGGAAGTGCAGCCAGTGAGGAAGGTGACAGCACAGTCAGCAGTCAAGTTCTTCAGGTCAATTGTTTGCCGTTTCGGGATCCCTAACAGGATCATCACCGACAACGGCACGCAATTCACGAGCCGCACCTTCATGCAGTACGTCCAAGACCTTGGCGCCAAGGTCTGCTTCGCTTCTGTTGCTCATCCGAGAAGCAACGGTCAAGCAGAGAGGGCAAATGCTGAAGTGCTGCGCGGGCTCAAGACCAGAACTTTCGACAGGCTCTGCAAGTGCGGAAGAAACTGGATCGAGGAGCTGCCGGTGGTTCTTTGGTCGATCAGAACGACACCAAATCGAGCCACTGGCCAGACACCTTTCGCTCTAGTCTATGGAGCAGAGGCAGTTCTCCCCACGGAACTCGTATACGGATCGCCTCGAGTGCTCGCTTATGATGAACTTGAGCAAGAACAGCTGCGACAAGACGACGCGCTGCTCCTTGAGGAAGATCGTCTTCAGGCTGCTGTATGAGCTGCTCGATACCAGCAAGCTTTGCGCTGCTACCATAGCCGCAAAGTTAAGGCCAGAAGCTTCGAGGAAGGTGACCTTGTTCTTCGGCGCGTTCAGTCCGCCAAGAATTCCAACAAGTTGACGCCGAAGTGGGAAGGCCCTTATCGGGTGAAACGAGTCACAAGGCCCGGCGCTGTCCGCCTTGAGACCGAAGATGGCATTCCGGTGAGCAACTCCTGGAACATAGCACATCTTCGTAAGTTTTTCCCGTAGGACGCGGTTGCCGGAACCCCGTTCCGGCAACCACCTTTTGTACAAGTCTTGCCGATGTTGCATGTAATCCTTTGTACAAAGCCGGGCACAGATCCCGTGCATAAGTAAAACCCCATGTGCTCCGCACAACTTGTCCATTTCATGCATTAGTTTCTTTCTTGCATGTGTTATCTGACACTTTGTGCAGCACCTATATCCGGTAAGCAATAACGAGCCGAAGGGCTCCATATTATTATTTTCTCTTCTTTCTTCTTTTCAACAAAGGAAAAGAAGGTTCCCTCGCACACAAGTTTGCCGGGGGGGAAGGAGAAGATTTTGGTATGGACCAGGCGTCGTTCAAGCAAAGTTTTGCCTTGCCGGGAAGCAAACGACAGAAAAGCTAAGTTGCCAAAGTTTGAGCAATCAATTTTTAAATTTTTGAGTTATCTTCCTCGAACGACCCTGCTTTGTATGGAAAACCTGTGCGCGGAGGAACCAACTCGTGGCTAGTTGCGCCCTTACTTTGTTTCGAGTCCGCTCAACAACTTAAGTGTGCTGCATCTAGTCGCGACAAGGTTTCTTGTCGGAAGCAGCGCCGCCAGCAGGCTGCTGACGTTCCGCACCCAGCGCTCGTGGCTCGGGTGCCTGCGCCGACAAGTTCCCTAGAAGCGTAGGGTAAAAACATACAAAGGAAGGAATCTAGTAGAGGAAATAACATAGCAATTGATAACAGAAATAAAGTTATATTACAAGATAACTTGTCGCAGCTCTAACAGACTGTTTTCATAACATGATTAGCAGCGACGAGGGAAAAGAAGAAATGGGCGGCCTAGTCTACGCGTCCGCCTTCGACCCTCTTGATCTCACTCACCTTGTCCACAATGGGTGCGACAAGGGCCTTGAGTGCATCCCGATCGGCGTCTGGCGGCAAGGACTTGAGGACGTTGGTGAAGCTGAGGCCTGGATTGCGGAAGGCCACCTTCATCAGCACCTTCTGGAGAACCCCGGCGCAGATTTTGCGCGACTCGTTGGCCAGCTGCTTTGGGATCCTTTCTCGGAGCCGCTGGAGTGCCATCGCCACGCCCTTGAAGAACAGGCTGAGCTTGGCGCTGGGTTGGAGATTCTCGTCGGAGGGATACCCAAAGTCCTCCATCCCCAGCTGCGCCAGCTCCTTGTTGATGACTGCGGCAATATTCACCAGACCCTCGATCCAGTGCTCCACAGTGTCTCTGAACGAGTTCTGGGTAACTGCCATGCTCTCCAACAGCGCCTTGTCAGCTTTGACCTTCTCCGACAAGGTCTTCTCCCGCTCCTTGGCGGCCTCCAGCGTCTGCATCAGCGTGGCCAGCTTCAACTCCAGGTCCGCATTGGAATCCTTGGCGGCGCTGAGCTCCTTGCCCCTCTCAGCGAGAAGACCTTGCAGCTCATTGTGGGCGGCAGCATCCTTCTCACGCTCACGCTTGAGCGCGGCAAGCTCCTCACCGCTCTTCCCGATATTGGCCTCCAGCTGCGCCACCTTCTCCTCCAGCTCTTTCTTGGCAGCCTCTGCGATTGTGGCAGTGTCCCTTGCCTCCTTGAGCGCCCCGCCAAGTGCTTGCTCGCGCTCGGCGAGCTCCTCCTTGTAGCTATCGAGGTTGACCTTCCGCTGCACCAATTCGCCTTCTCGCGCGGACTGCTTCTCTGCGGCCAGCCTTTGTTCCTCCTCAGCTTCGGCCTTCTCGAGAAGGAAGGCCGTGCGCTCCTCATCGAGTCGCTCCCGCTCCTGTGCCAGGGACCGGAGGGCTTCTTGATTGTGGCCCCGGAGCACCTCCGCGTGCTTCTCCATGTCAACTCCCGCTTTCGCGACAAGCGCTTCCCGGGAAGCCAGCTTGGCTTGCCACGCGCGGTAGAGTGACAGCAGCTTCTGCAGCAGCAGCTCCTCCTCAGGCTCGCCACTGCTGCTGCTGGGCGTGTCGACCAATGACAGTCCAGCAGAGGCGAGCACCTACCCATCAAAAGTTTCCCCCTCGACCGGCGCCCTGGAGCTGGACGCCCAGGGTAGCTTGATGAAGATATCGTCGCCGGCCTTCAAGTAGGCACCAGGCTGGGGCTCCTTGGAGCCTGGCCCCGCAGCAGCGGCAGAAGGATCGGCGGTCGGCGCAGCGCCTGGCGCTCCTGCGGCCTCAGGGTCGTCAGTGCGATCGCCCGACCCCTCGCCGGCTTCTGCGGCGGCAGCCTTGGCGGCCTCCTCGCCGGCGGCCTCATCAGCACCGGTCCCTTCCTCGCCGGTGCCCTCTGTCTCCATTGGCTCAGCCGCAGATGGGTCTAAAGAACGAAGAAGGACGAAGAATCAATCAAAAAATCCAAGAGAAGAAAATCAAAAGAAGAAGAACCCAAGGGAAAGTTTTTGAACAAGTGAATTACCTGTGCCAAGATCTGCAGTTGCGGTCTCGGCCGCCGCAGGATCGACGGTGCTGCCCCTTGCCGGAGAGTTCTCCCTTGCCGGAGAGCGCTCCCTTACCGGGAACCCCTCCCTTGGCGGCATAGTCGAAGCAGATGGCACTTCGGCACCAGCTTCCGGGCGCTCCTGATGTGGCTGCTCTGCTCCTACACAAATCAACAAGCAAGATATCAACAAAGGAAAAAGCACTCATGCGCGCCCGACAGCAAAAAGCTAACTATGAACTTACGCTGGGGGCTGCGCTGGGGGCTGCTTTGAGGAGTGGTTGCCGGGTCCGTCAAGGTGGTCTCGGACCCACCCCCTGCCGACACGGTGGGGTCATCTTCGATGACAATCACCGCGGCCTTGGCCCTCTTCGCCGCTCTCTGGGCCAGCATCCTGAAAAGAAAGGAGTACAGATTGAAGCAAGTCAGATACAAGATAAAAACAGCAAGATTGAAGAACGACAAGAGCACCAAAGAAACTTACTCTTCTTCCTCCTCGTCGGAGCTGAGCGCGGAAAGATCGAAGTCCGGCTCCCCTTTGGTGCGGCGAGGCGGAGGAGTAGGATCCCTTGCCCGCTTGGCGGGGGCGGTGGCAGTGGCCCGGGAAGATCCCGCTCCAGTTGCCGCTGCTGCGTGAAGCGCTCCCGCGGCAACATTGCTTGCCGCGGTAGAGCGTGTCGCGCGGCTCGGCGGCTGTTGCCCCGGCTGCCGCCCCGCTACGTCCGCGGCCCTGCGAAGACGCCTTCTTGGCGGGGCCGGGGGCTCCGCCTGCGGCAAGCTTTCTGAAGGCTCGGGCTCTTCCTCGCCGGCCTCGCTCGGCTCAGCTTCAGAACCGGCAGGCTCTTCCTCGCCAATGAACTCCGCGCGCTCGGCAAGGTTTGCCGCTTCTGCCGCCTCCGCCTCCTCCACAGTGAACCCGAACACGCCCGCGGCAGCTGCGGCCGCAACTTCTTCCGCCCTAGTGGCGATGCGCTGCAGCTCCTCATCGATGGTGTCATGGGTGAGGCTCTTCTGCTCGTCAGCGTGGACCGGCACTTCTTCCAAGTTGTCGAAGAACGCTTGCACGACGTCATTCGCAGGCTCTTGCCAAGTTGGAACGATTCCGTGTGAATCGCACAACGGCATCATGGCGCGAATCCGGTCAAGCAAAGAATTATTGCACAATGGAACGACGCCCCTCGACAGCGTGAATGGGTGCTGGGGGTCGCGTTTGAACAACTCCAGGAGCATTGCATCCAGCTCCAAGACGGTGAAGTTGTAGTTGAGGCCCGGCCGCAGCCTCATGATGTCCGCCGAGTTCTTGAATTCCCAGGCGGGCCTCCCCCTCTCCTGCAGGGGGGCGATGCGGCGGCGGAGGAAATCTGCGCCTACAGCGCCTACAGTGAGCCCGGCAAGCCTGAGGCGAAGGATCCTAGTAATGGCGATCTTCAGCCTCTCGTCTTCCGGGGCCACGTTGCTCCAGTCATTGCCGCGCACTATTGGAGCTTGGCGCACGGCGGTGAAGGGCTGCGGATTCTCCTTGACGATGCAGCACCACTCCGCTCTCCACTCATCCCACTTGCTGCGGAGCTCACCCTCCAAGTACGCCTCCTTCTTGCCGACTCTCGAGATCCAGGCGATCCCTCCGGCAAGCGGCTCTCCTCTCTCTACCCGAGGTATGAAGAAGTGGCGGAAAAGGGCAACATTGGGGTGGACTCCGACAAAAATTTTGCACAAATGTGCGAAAACTGCCATGGTTAGAACGGCATTGGGGGTGAAATCAAGGAGGCGGAAGCCGTAGGTGTTCATGATATCGCAGAAGAACTCCGAGAAGGGCGGGCAGAGCCCGCAATAGAAGAACAGCGCGAAGAATGGGTACCCGTTTGGAGCCAGCTCCGAAGCAGCGGCCGGGAGTACCCTCGTGCGCGGATGTGCCCGCGTCTCCGTCACCCAAAAGAGGTAGAAGTACTCCCTCAGCTCCTTCACGCCGAGCTGGGGGGAGAAGATCGCCCGCTCCTTCCGCAACGCCGCGAGCCGCTGCGCCTCGGCCGACTTCACGCCCTTTCCCTTGTCGGCTTTCGGAGCCATGGCGGAGGTGGTGGGGGAGGTCGACGGCGTTGGTGATGCTGGTGGCAATGGGGGGTGGAGCGCTGCTCTCTCGGCTTCGAGAAGAAGGGGGGAGCGGCTGAGGTTCGTGAAGATGGAGTAGTAGCAACCAGCGAGGGGGAACGAACTGCCCCTGTTTCCTCTGCTTATAAAGAGGGACGGGGCGGACGTTTCACCCTTCCGAATAAAGAACCACCCACGATCTCTCCCACGACGCCGCATTCAATGTGTGTCGTTAGGGGAGAGCGCGGTGGATACGGAGCGAGATTCGGCGTGGCCCAGTCCGCGTGTGCCCGTGCCCTGTCTTGGGCCTGGCCCAACAGCGCTTGGCACCGTGTCTGGCCCAGGCCCGGGGGCTCCTGTCGGTGTACTAGAATAGGGGTACCCTAGTACCCCGAACTTGTGCACGGGCAGTTGCAGCACCCCGCGGCAAGGCTTGCCAGGCGAACGCCAAGATCCTCCGTGGTTCCCTTGGAGCCATTCAAGAACAAAGTATTTAAGCTCAGGAGACAAGGCCCCGACAAGAGGAGCTTGCCGGGAAGGCCAACCAAGGCACTCCAAGGAACTTGCCGCGACGCGCCATGCGCTCCGGCAAGGCAACAAGGCCCCGGCAAGAGGAGCTTGCCGGGAAGACCAACCAAGGTACCTCGAGGCCCGATGAGCGACAAGCTTCCGGACCCGACAAGATAACAACAGCGGCAAGGCGCTTGCCGCGGCAGGCGGCCACTCTGTGCCCATGCTCCAGCGCATCCACCAACGTGTCGCCCTAGGGGCCTCTCCAGGCGCGCGTGGCGGGAGGCGGTGCAGCCAGCGGTGCGCAGTGGCATGCGAACCTGACAAGATCGCCATCGTGGCGAACGGTGGCGCCCCTAACGGTCCTTTTCTGCACTTTTTGGGCGACCCAGACGGGCATTTAATGCCCTTGTCCCCTGCCGTCAGGGTTAGGTAGGGTGCACTGTACAAGTAACTGTACCAACCACCCCACTTTTTACATTTGTACCCTTCTCTGCGTTGCCACCTGTCGGTGACCCCTTTAGCGTATAAAAGGAGGCCCATGCGCAACGTAGAGGGGGTGCGGTTCGGTTGGACTCATTCGTAACCCAGAAAAACACTACGCTCTCTCTCTAGAGCAAGAACACAAGATAATCAAACAAGCAACAGTAGGGGTGTTATCTCTCCCGAGAGCCCCGAAGCTGGGTAAACTGCTCGTGTACTTCGCCTCGATCTGCTCTTCGTGCGATCTCCGCCCCCCGCCGAACCGAAAGGGGCCCGGTCCGCCGGCCCCATAGGTGTTCGTGGATCAGTTTCCCCGACAGTTTGGCTCTGTTACCGCTTTGCTCAGCCCCTCTTGTAGCATTGCTAGTTGCAGGTGAAGATGAAGTTTGTTCCATGTTGGAACATGGATATGTTGGGATATCACAACATCTCTTATTTTATTAATGCATCTATATACTTGGTAAAGGGTGGAAGGCTCGGCCTTATGCCTGGTGTTTTGTTCCACTCTTGCTGCCCTAGTTTCCGTCATACCGGTGTTATGTTCCTTGATTTTGCGTTCCTTACACGGTTGGGTGTTATGGGGACCCCTTGACAGTTTGCTTTGAATAAAACTCCTCCAGCAAGGCCCAACCTTGTTTTACCATTTGCCTCACCACCACCTATTTTTCCCTTGGGAGTCGCTCTCCCGAGGGTCATCTTTATTTTAACCCCCCCTGGGCCAGTGCTTCTCTAAGTGTTGGTCCAAACCAGAGCCACTTGCGGCGCCACCTAGGGGAAACTTGAGGGCTGGTTTTAGCTGTACGTAGTGTTCATCCGGTGTTTCCCTGAGAACGAGATATGTGCAGCTCCTATCGGGATGTCGGTGCATCGGGCGGTCTTGATGGTCTTGTTTTACCATTGACGAAATGTCTTGTAACCGGGATTCCGAGTCTGATCGGATCTTCCTGGGAGAAGGAATATCGTTCGTTGACCGTGAGAGCTTGTGATGGGCTAAGTTGGGACGCCCCTGCAGGGTTTTGAACTTTCTAAAGCCGTGCCCGCGGTTATGGGCAGATGGGAATTTGTTAATGTCCAGTTGTAGAGAACTTGAAACTTAATTTAATTAAAATGCATCAACCGCGTGTGTAGCTGTGATGGTCTCTTTCCGGCAGAGTCCGGGAAGTGAACACTGTTCTTGTGTTATGCTTGAACATAAGTAGCTTCAGGATCACTTCTAGTTCAAGACCGTGCATTGTTTCTCTTCTCGCTCTTATTTGCGTATGTTAGCCACCATATATGCTAGTGCATGCTGCAGGTCCACCTCACTACCCTTTCCTACCCATAAGCTTAAATAGTCTTGATCTCGTGGGTGTGAGATTGCTGACTCCTCGTGGCTCACAGATACTTCCAAACAATTGCAGGTGCCGATGATACTTGGGTTGTTTTGTTTCTAGTTGATCAGTAGTGGAGCCCAGTCGGGACGATCGGGGATCTAGCAATTGGGGGTTTCTTCTTTTATTTTGGTTCCGTTGTCGGACCTTGATTGTATTCTGGTTGATGTATGTTTAACTTGTATTTGTGTGAAGTGGCGATTGTAAGCCAACTCTTTATCCCATTCTTATTCAGTACATGGGATTGTGTGAAGATTACCCCTCTTGCGACAAACCTACCATGCGGCTATGCCTCTAAGTCGTGCCCCGACATGTGGGAGATATATCCGCATCGTGGGTGTTACATTAGGTGATCCGGTTCTTGAGCTTGCATGTCAAATTTATGTGGTCAAAAGTAGTTTTGATGCATGATATTACCTCTAGGGACTTGTGGGAGTAGTTGCTATCAATTTTGTTGAGTTTGGTTTACTTTTATTTTGAAGTTACTAGAAATTTCAGATATTTTCAGAAAAAGATGAAGAGATTTTTGAGGGGCTCATCAAGCCGAAGATCGAAGGATAAGCAAAGTGAGGAGGATAAGAGGCCCAAGCCTCACCGCCTTCCTCCACAACTAACGTGCACATCAAGTACCTTGTTCTGTTGGAGGCCATTCACGCCTACCGGATCCCTACATCAGCTACAGAGCCAGAGCTGGAACCACAAGTTGATCCTCCACGACAGTCTGATTACCAATGGGATTCAGAGGTGATTGCCAACCAGTGGTAAGCCCACGCTTCTTCATAGTACGACCCCAATTATTACTATGGATATCCGCCAGGCCAGCCGTGGCCATAGACCAACTTAGGCCAAAAGCCTAATCTTGGGGGAGTATGTATTTCTCACCGACATTACATTCATGTTCACACACTCATTGCTAGTTGTCAGTGCTCATACTTTTTCATTGTATCATCCATGCTAGTTTATTTTCCTTTTTATGCTTTCTTCTTGTGTGTTTAATAAACCTTATAAAAAACAAAAAAATTAGTTGTAGCGTTTAATTAGTTTACTTTCCATGCTTGTAGTTGTAATTAAAAAGAAAATCCCAAATGATTTCCCGTTCTTCTTTTGCTTGTTGGGAGTTTTTCCGTGTAAATAGTTTTATTTCTTTTCTTTGGGCGACGAGAGGAGAAGACCATAATTAAAATGTAACGTGGCTCTTATATGCATTATTGTTGATGTGACAAAAGAGCGCATATTACCTTGTCTTCTCTCTTGAATTGAATGCTTGCAGATTCTAGCTTAGTCCAATGCACGTGCACTATTATTATTATTCATATTGTTCGGTCGTGCAAGTGAAAGGCAATAATGATGATTATACGATGGACTTATTGAGGTGAGAAAAGCTAGTATGAACTTGACCTCTCTTGTTTTTGTAAATATGATTAGTTCATCGTTCCTGATTCAGCCTAATATGAATAAACATGTTTGCAATGACAATCTGAGATTATAGTTTTTATGACATGCTTAATTAGCTAGGAGCTTATAATGGTTTACCTTGCGTGCCAACATGTTATTAAAATGGTTGTGATGTGGTATGATAGGGTGGTATCCTCTTATGAATGATTCGAGTGGCTTC
The DNA here is from genome assembly GCF_018294505.1 of Triticum aestivum. Taxonomy (NCBI): domain Eukaryota; kingdom Viridiplantae; phylum Streptophyta; class Magnoliopsida; order Poales; family Poaceae; genus Triticum; species Triticum aestivum. Next base: position 425,355,052 of record NC_057812.1, read on the forward strand.
ACTTGGCACATGTTCACGCATGTAGTTGAAACAAAATCAACATAGCCTCTATGATATTTATGTTCATGGTGCATTATATCCTACTCATGCTTGCATTCGGTGTTGATTGATGTTAATGCATGTTCATGACTGTTGTCGCTCTCTAGCTGGTCGCTTCCCGGTCTTTTGCTAGCCTTCACCTGTACTAAGCGGGAATACTACTGTGGGGACCCCGACTCATAAGTCGTGATCACCGAATGCACGTGTACAGTGATCCCAGAGATCAATGCTCACTGAACACACACAAGCTGAATAACAAGAGTCTTACATCCATACATATCGTCTTACACAAATTATGACCATTATGGTCAAGTCTTACATAGATAAAGCCACAAGGGCTGAATACTAAATAAATTTAGCAGCGGAAAATCTTCATCGATAAGTAGAACCCATGCCATCTGCCTTAACCCTACAGCCATTCTAACTGGGAAACGTCCTAGTTCGCATGTTCGTCTCCAAAGAACTCTTCTTCGAACTCCTGTTCTTCCATGCCTGGCCAATTAAATAACCAGTGTCAAGCCAATGAGTACTTTGAATGTACTCGCAAGCAACCCATGTTTTGGCTCAAGATACAACAATGCATGACATAGGTAAATTTTTGCAGAAAGCTAATTTTGTTGTGTTATGACATGTTTAACAACTGGTAAAACATGCATCATATGAATTCAAGTAACCTTAGGAACTGGTTACATATATTAACATAAAGGGAGTGGGCTCCAAACCAACTCATCCATGTCAAGTCCTTTCACTTGACCCAAGTAGTTCTTCCCACACACACTGGTTTGTAAACAAGTGGACGTAGCCCAAGAGCGGTTACCCAACTGTCCTTGACTGTGGACACGGCTATTCGAATAGTTTTACACTCTGCAGAGGTTGCACACTTTACCCACAAGATCCGGGGAACTTCCGTGTCATCCACGACCCGCAGTACCTCAAGTGCCCGGGGAAAGCACCCGATCATTACCTTTCCCTAGACGACACTAACATAGAGTCCACTCGATTGGTAGCAACCCCCGTGCCCAACATTTCTCATCTTAAGAATTTGGAGCCACGCTCCCATATTCATCTCATACCACAAGCACGGGGGTACCAACAGTGTGTCCGGTGCCCTGTAAAAACAGTCATGGCTGCCCTACCTGGCACGACCCCGTCCCGAGAGAGCGCAACAACAACTCTCTCGTCACTAGTAATGCGGGCTCCAAGCTAGTATCAGCCTAGGTAATCAATAATGCCCTTTCCCATATAAGGGTAGAGTGGTTGCGCATGTAAGGTTGGAATAACGGTCGCAACTTAAACCAATCCATTTTGAAAACAACACACACACTTGCCTCGGTACACCACTTCATCATCAAGTGGTTACCCAACTCATTATCTCCCTTGGGCATAAGTGGCACCCGACGGGGTTTTCGAAAAGTTTTTGAAAACAATCTTGCTTCCATCACCATGCATATACCCAACCCATTTGCGTAGCAGCTACTTAGCATGCATAACCCTCATAGAAAGGTAGGGTCATGCATCATGCAAGTGTCAACGAGAAAACTAGCGGAGGCAAACCACCTCAAGTGGTCACCACATTATCATGACTTCGATGCAAGCAATAAAAGTGCCATATGACATGCATAAAAAGGGTTTCTTAGACATGGTCAAAGGGATGCTTGCCTGGCTCAGCAAAGTCTTCTTGGATCTTCAAAGTTTCCTGGTCCAACTCCATCATCGACAATGTAATCTATCGTCGCAAAATTATAACAAGAAAAATAAGGCAATAATAAAACAGAAAAACCAAAGTGCTCAGAAAAATGTCAACTCATTTTTGTTAAATACTAGGGTGAAAACTAAGAAAGGGAAAATTCCTAGTTTTGGTTTTGGAGTGGCGGAATAGGAGAAATGGATTTTCAAAGGGGTTTAAACATATTCAAATTTAAATTTGAATATGAACAGTACATAAAAGTTGTTTGGACATGAGTGAAAGTTATACCATTAAATAGGTGGGATTTTTCCAAGATCTTAGGAACTGGAATTATTGCATTTGGATTAATATTTAATCCTGTGGAATATTTACAAGTTTGACAGAAAAGAAAAAGGAGAAGGGGCACTGTGTCAGCTGGGCCAGAACAGCCGCAGCGCAGCAGGCCCAGCCAGAGAGGCGGCCCAGCACACTGGTGCACGCGCGCACGCCAGGTATAAACCTGACGGGCGGGGCCCAGGCGTCAGCGAGCCAAAGGGGCGATGGAGAGGAGAGGCTGACAGGCGGGGCCCGCCTGTCATACCTAACCCCGCGACAGAGGGCCAGCGAGCTCACCGGCGACGTTTCCAGGCACGGCGGGGTGAGCTGATGGCACGGCTGGACTCAGCGTCGAGTCGCTGTTCGGGTGGGGGCTGGTCGATGTCGCTGGAGCTGCCTAGTTCGCCACCGATGAGGAGGCAGGGCGGCGACGCGTCGGGAGGTGGTTGCACCGGCCGTCTCCGGCTGAAAACAACGCGGAAAGGAGAGGGAAAGGGGCAGCGAGGTGAGGCGGTTCCAGATCGGGAAAGAATGGGGGCAAAGGAGATCTGTACCGCGAGATCGACGGCGACCCGAGGCGGCAGAGGTCGAGCTCGATCTCGATCTCGGGCGCTCCTGGAGATGAACTGGGGGTGCAGGGGGTTGATTTGGAGCTGCAGGGGTGAGTGGTGAGGAGAGGAGGGTTCGGGGAGGCCTTATATAGGCGGGCAACGGGGTGCCGTGGACCCGTGCGCCGGCGAGCTCCTGCTCGCCGCCACAGGGCTTGGGAGGAGCTGTCGCTGTGTCTGTGGGTGTTTCTGGGCGTGGACTACACCGAGGGGAGCTAAGGGAGAGAGCGGGGTAAGGCCAGAGATGCCGCGCATGTGAGGCCTTTCATTGGAGCTCTCGGGCGGCCGGCGCGCGTGCGAGCGGGGGCAGCAGGAGGGAGAAGGAGGAGGGGGACCAGGCCTTAGCATATTGCGGACGCCGAGGAGCATCGTCGGGCGCGCTGGGGAGGCCCGAGGTGGCCGGAGGTGCTTGGCAGGGGGCGGATACAGTGCGGGAGCGCACTGTAGTGCGCTCCAGAGCGCCCAAATGGCCGGCATGGCCATTTTCTATGCAATGTGGGCGCGGCCAGAGGTGTCTGGTAGCTCTAGGGGGGAGTAAAGAAGTGGGCTATGGCCTTGGATGCTTTGGGTGGCCAGTGGGTGAAGAGAAAGGAAGGAGAAGAGTGGAAATGGGGATGTCCAGAATAGAAAATTGGTGGTTTCATCCCCTTGATCAATGGGCATTGACTGGTGCTAAATTCCAGAGGTAGAGGGAGGTTAGGAGGAGGTGTGGTAAAGGGGAGAACTCATTTGGATTAGTGGAAGAGGCCCAAACAGGGTTTTTAGTTAAAATGCAGAAGGTCTTTGATATGGTTTTGGGGTACTTGCACTGATTTCCTTCTTGTGAAACGTGGCAAGGGCGTTTGTCATGACAAAATGACAGGGTAGAAGGAAGATGAGCTCATTAGGAAGAGTTTTCTAATGTAACCTTGGCAAACCCTAGAAATTAGCAGAAATAAACTTGTGTAGATCTGGTTGAGCAAATCACTTCCCCTTGATGCACCACTTGGTTTAGTAGCCTCATTTGGTCATGTGAATATTCTAACAAAAGTTGGGATCAAGGAGAGAAAGTTGGTAGTACAAAGTTGTTCAAATTTGATTCTGGTCAGAGAGGGTTTTGGGACATTTTGGTGAGACAAAATGACCTTGATTTTATATGAGGCTTTGCAAGGCGATCACAAAATATGCATTCGTGACTTGCTGGATTTTCCCTGGATTTTTATGAAAATATTTCCTGTAGAAATATTTCAAATCCTTGAAATGGGCATAAATGGTTTTGGGAGGTTTTGTCCAATATTTTGAACATGACCATGTGTTGAAACTCTTATATATGGAAAATATATGTCCACTGAGTTTCCCTGATTTTTGTCAAATATTTTTGAAACAATAAAATAATTTTTCCCTATTAAAGACCATTTCTGGCCTTAAGAAAAAGCTTTTAAATAAAATAGGAAAATAACTTTTAAAAATATATTTGTGTGGTTTATGGGAGTCCTATATCTAATAGGATTCAAATATACCTTTTGAAAGATTTTTCACACCCCAAATCAAGTACTGCAGTGCAAACCTCAATTCATGGGTTTTGGAAAACTAATTTTGGAAAATAATTTTTGGCCAAATTATTTTTGTAAGAAAATACTATATTGCTCTATACACATGGCATGATCATTGGGCAGAAGCTTGGGGCAAGGAGATGAGGTATAGAAGGTGGAGTTTTTGACTATAAAGAGCACTTGAAAACCACAAAGAGAAAACCAACTCAAAAATAAAAGACAAATAATGCAAAAGTTTTTGCCAAACCACACTTTCTCATGATTTATTAGCTTAAGTGTTGTGGCATGAAAATCAGGGTGTGACGGACCTACCCCCCTTACAAGAATCTCATCCCCGAGATTCCCAAACTAGGCGTGGAAAGGAATACAAAAACTGGACCTAGGGTAGTCTTCACGTTCTCATACTGCTTGTGCCTCCGAGTGGTGCTTCATTGAACCTTGAAGTACTCAATGGCGTGGTGTCGGTGTCAAAACCAGCGGATCTCGGGTAGGGGGTCCCGAACTGTGCGTCTAGGTCGGATGGTAACAGGAGGCAGGGGACACGATGTTTTACCCAGGTTCGGGCCATCTTGATGGAGGTAAAACCCTACGTCCTGCTTGATTAATATTGATGATATGGGTAGTACAAGAGTAGATCTACCACGAGATCAGAGAGGCTAAACCCTAGAAGCTAGCTATGGTATGATTCTTGTTCGTCGTCCTACGGACTAAAACTCTCCGGTTTATATAGACACCAGAGAGGGCTAGGGTTACACAGAGTCGGTTACAATGGTAGGAGATCTACATATCCGTATCGCCAAGCTTGCCTTCCATGCCAAGGAAAGTCCCTTCCGGACACGGGACAAAGTCTTCAATCTTGTATCTTCATAGTCCAGGAGTCCGACTGAAGGTATAGTCTGGCCATCCGGACACCCCCTAATCCAGGACTCCCTCAGTAGCCCCTGAACCAGGCTTCAATGACGACAAGTCCGGCGCGCAGATTGTCTTCGGCATTGCAAGGCGGGTTCCTCCTACAAGTACTTCATAGAAGATTTTGAACACAAAGGTAGTGTCCGGCTCTGCAAAATAAGTTTCCACATATTGCCATAGAGAGAATAATATTTACACAAATCTAATCTGCTGACGTATTCCGTAGCGTGACATCACACCATGGCCAAGTCTTTATTCGAATCGTTTTACTGTCCCACCTCAGCGCGTTTAGCGAGGCGGTTTCCTTGGCACGTCTTGTTAAAGCAGAGATCGTGTCCCCTTATTCCGGGATTCTCATCAATACGGGTGTGGGTAACCCAACCGCGCCATTGACTATGGCGATTGGGAGATAAGCGAGTTTTACCAGGCTGGTGGGGGCGCATAGTTGCGTTCGCCCATATAAGGGGATAAGGATCCACCTTTTCATCCACGCCTTCTTTCTCCTTTGCCTATCCATTTCCGCGCACTCGAGCTCCAGCGCCCAAGTCCGCACACCCCACCTCAACCTTCCCCAGCCATGTCCGAAGCGGGAGGCAAGTGGATGGTCTCCTCCGTCACGGAGGGACACATCAAAAAACTGAGGAAGGCTGGATACTTGTCTAACGACATTGCGCACCGGCTTCCCGAAGAGGGGCAGCTCATCCCCACCCCTAGGCCCCATGAGAGGATGGTGTTCCTCCCCCATTTCCTCCGCGGACTGGGCTTCCCTCTCCACCCATTTGTCCGGGGGATCATGTTCTACTATGGCCTGGATTTCCATGATCTGGCCCCAAACTTTGTCCTCAATATCTCGGCGTTTATCGTCGTGTGCGGGGCTTTCTTCTACATCCGCCCCCATTTCGGCCTATGGCTCAAGACTTTCAACGTCAAGCTGAAGGTGGTGCGTGGCACTCAGGCGGAGTGTGGAGGCGCCATGGTGGGCAAGATGCCCAACGTCCTATGGCCCGAGGGCTCCTTCGTGGAGTCCCTAAAGGGGTGGCAATCGGGGTGGTTTTACATCACCGAGCCGCGCGACCCTGAATGGGTCGCAGCCCCCAAGTTCTGATCCGGACCCCCTACGCGGCTCACCTCCTAGAAAGAGACGGGCCTGTCGTGGGGTAAAGAAGGAGAGCTGACCGGACTCCAAACATGCGTCCAAACCCTGGTGGACAAGAAGCTCTAACTTGTCAACGTAGTCCAGGTTATGCTCATCCGCCGGATCCTCCCGTGTCAACAACGGGCTTTCAACCTATGGGAGTTCGACCCGGCGCAGCACCGAACTCTGAGCAGGCTCTTCGACACGACGTACGAAGATGCCTAGAAGGTGCTTTTCAAGGGCGCCGAGGCCCCCGCATCCGCCACCAAGGATCACGGATTCAGCATGCAGCGTCGCGCTCGTGCGGTAAGCTATTTTTACCTTTTACAGGGTATTAGTTCTTCATAGTTTGACTCTATGCGGGATCTAAGCTCCCTTACCTTTGACAGGATTGGCAGGAGACGTCCGGACAGATCAACTGTCCGGCTCCTTTGCCCGAAGGTCCAGCGGACGCTCGCTTGGCGAAGCTGCTGGTTCCGGCACCCTATGTGGTGTCGGAGAAGAAGGCCAAGAAGAAGGCCACGGGGACTCGAAAGAGTGCCCGGTGCCTGGGGGCGTCAGATTCATCATCCGATGACTCCAAGACGCACTCCTCCCGTGAAGACGAGGAGGAGGAAGAAGAGACCTCTCCCCCTCCAGCGGGGGGAGAGAAGAAAAGGAAGGTCGCCCCAACTGGGGAGGCCGAAGGGTCCACGAAGGGGAAAACCCTTCCTCCGGACGGCCCCACCAACACCGACGACGACGAAGAGGAGTGGCCGCACAGGGCCAAGCCCCTGGCGAGATCGTAAGTGTCCGGATACCAGAGTGATTCATAGTATTCCTCCATTGCACAGCTTTTCCTTATGTTGAACATGTTTATGCAGTTCGCCCAAGGCCGGGCTCGACAAGTCGTCGAGCGGCTCCCTGGATTCGTCGGATGTGAATTCACTTCCGGCGGTTTCCTCCCCCCACCCTACGGACGACGCCGAGGTGGCGTCCCAACAGGTTCCAAGCCAGGAGGAGGTGGTCCTGGAGGTGCCGCAAGGTGACCTCCCGGATTCTAGGCGTAGAGGGGATAGAACCCCCAAGGGCACCGCGCCGGAACCTTCAACGGTTCCGGACTCCGGTAGGCAGCCTCCTTCCAAGAGGGGCAAGCCTACCGAGCCGGTGACCTCCGTCCAACCGGAGGCACCGGACAATTTGCTGGAGGTGCTTAAAGGCGCCTCCATCAACGAGGGGCACCGCACTATTATGAGTGCGATGATCGAGAAGGTTCAGCCCGTCAAGAGCGGACTGACTGAAGCCTGTGCCAGCCTTCTAACAGGCTTTGAGGTAAGTAAAGAATAAAAATATTACCGCATAGACAGTAGCCCCTGATGCTCTGTTCGGTGTTCGGAAAGAAAAGCCGAATAGAGGATCTAATGACATTCTCAGGAGTCTAACATAATCAAGTCAATATGCGTATGTAGGCTTCGCTGCTGGCCTCCGCCGCACTGACTGCGGAGGTGGATACACTGAAGCAAAACCTCGCGCGGTCCGAGAACGAGCTCGGCCATGCCAAGAGGCAACTCAAGGAGAAGGAAGGTAAGTAATACCTTGCGCAATTATATAGAGAAGATGTGGTTGCAAAAAATGACAGGATCAACGTGCTATTATAGGGGCCACGACCGAGGTGGCAGCCCTTAAGCAAGCGCTGTCCGAGGCCGAAAACAGAGCAGCCAGGGAGCGCATGGAGAGAGAGAAGCAGGAGGTGCGGGTGGAGGAGGTGCAGAAAGAGCTCCAGGCTCTCGTGAAAAAACACAAGAGTTTGGAGCTTGACTCAAAGACGCAAGCGTCCGAGCTTGCGGCAGCCCTCAAAAGCGCGAAGTCTGGCCAGGCCGAAGCCCAGAAAGCCCTCAAAGAAATTGACATGATGAAGAAGATAGTGGCGGGTAAGGCATTCATTATGCAGAGCAAGCACGTGAAAGTTAATTACTTGTTACTTACCCGAGTCCGGAGCTCTCCAGGAGCATTCGCAGATTTGCCCTGCAGTGCGTCTGATGCCGCCGCCTACTACCGAGCTAAGGAGGGGAGCTCGACGGAGAAGGTGTTCTGGTCTTAGTATGCTAAGGCTGGACACCTGGTGCCTCTGAGCGACCAGCTAAAGCAAATGGTCGAGCTCCACAAGGTGGCCGAACAGGCCATAAAGGGCCTCGTAGTTCGGCTTTGGCCTGGAGAGGCTCTGCCTAGGAGCTACTTCGGGCTGGTGAGGCGGCTGGTGGATGCCTGTCCACGGCTTGAAGTAATCAAGCGCTGCGTCTGCATCGAAGGTGCCCGTAGGGCGCTTGCCCGTGCGAAAGTGCACTGGGGCAAGATGGATGCGGAGAAGCTGGTGAAGGACGGGCCGCCGTCGGGCAAGGAGCATCGCGTCCCGGAAGTGTATTATGAGGGCGTCCTGAAGGGTGCCCGCCTTATAGCGGATGAATGCTCCAAAGATGTAATTTTTGAGTAAACTCACATTTGTGATCCTGTACGCTGAAAACTTGTTCATATGCGCTAAGCAACTCTTTTGAATTTAAAACATTACCTTCTATGCTACCGTTTCTCAAATTTGAGAGATGGCGAGTTGTCGGCTTCTGCCCCCATACCACGAGTGCTGGGGTGTTCGGGATAAACATGAGCGCTCTTTTTCCCATTCTTGGGTCCTTCGAGGGAGGCGCTCAACATAACGAACAAGGCAATCAGACTATATTGCTTGAACACTCTCACTTAGCCATAGAATTCTATAATTTTAAATTACGGCGAAGCCCCTAGTGTTCGGAAGACCGAGTTCGGGGCGCTATCCACGCCTAGGCCGGACAAAGTCGACTCCTCACTCTAAGCGGCATAAGTCTTTAGGGACTCGAAAACCTCTCGAACAGTGACCAGCTCTCGCCTCATCATGATGGTCAGTTTTAGCTTTCTCTACTGAGGTGCTTAGCCCAGATCAACTGGGTCACAATCGCAGTAGTTCTCCTAGTGCTACCTTAGCCGATATAACGGAATGTAAGGTACCAAAACATAGGAGCCGGTCAAACCCAACTATTGACCCAAGACATGATTCGGAGCCGATGCATATAATGCTATAAGTTCGGGGTGCCGCACTTGTTAAAGTGTGCGGACTTCTCACACCGTATTGTGGGGTACTTAAGCCCCTGGCGTATTGGCTGTACCAAAGTGTACGGGTGCAACATGTCATTAATGAACATATATTCGTAAAAAAAGGTAATGCAATAATAGACGGAAGCTATGCATTGTTTATTAAAAAAGCTGCGATCAAAGCAGAATGATACAAATAGTGCAATAAGCAAAAGATGGGACTATTTAACATGTCCTTTCCAGGGGTGAGCTGCGGAATGACATGTGAAACAAGTATACTACTCGTTATAGAGACCACCTTAGAGTTCCATAGCGCAGCGTAGCTTTCTGCTTCCCTGGTTGTATCATTTGTGCGGCAATTGTACTGCCGGACAAGCCTTCCGAAGAATGGAGTCCTGAAAATAAGAGAAAATTTAAGAAATCGGCAGCCCCTAGTGCGGTTTAAGCCGCGTTTCGGGCATGCCGTGATGGTGCCCTTTCCCCTGTGCCCATGGTATTTCTAGAGCATAGTTATGTACGCGCAACACTGGTTTCACAAGTTCGCGAGGGCTGGGGTTGGGGCCGCATTGCTACACTTGCTCGGAACATGCCAGGTGGTCTTGTTGTAGGTTACTCCGGGCGCGCTTGACGGTGTCTGGACGTTTAATGGCCGGACTGGAGAATTGCCTTGAGAGGCTGCTTTCTACTTCCGCTGCGATAGCCGCCGTATGCTCCTCCGTTCGGAGAGAGCGTTCGGTGTTTCCATTGACCGTGATGACACCACGAGGGCCTGGCATCTTGAGCTTGAGGTATGCGTAGTGCGGCACCGCATCGAACTTGGCAAATGCGGTTCGCCCGAGCAGTGCGTGATAGCCACTGCAGAACGGGACTATGTCGAAGATTAACTCCTCGCTTTTAAAATTATCCGGAGATCCGAAGACCACTTCAAGTGTAACTGAGCCTGTACAGTTGGCTTCTACACCTGGTATGACGCCTTTAAAGGTCGTTCTGGTGGGTTTAATCCTCGAGGGATCGATGCCCATTTTCCGCACTGTATCCTAATAAAGTAGGTTCAGGCTGCTGCCGCCGTCCATAAGGACTCTAGTGAGATGAAATCCGTCGATAATTGGGTCTAGAACCAATGCGGCGAATCCGCCATGACGGATGCTAGTGGGGTGGTCCCTTCGATCCAAAGTGATCGGGCAGGAAGACCATGGGTTGAACTTTGGGGCGACTGGCTCCATCGCGTATACTTCCCTTAGCACATGCTTCCGCTCCCTCTTGGGGACGTGGGTTGCGCATATCATGTTCACCGTCCGCACTTGTGGGGGAAAACCTTTCTGTCCACTGTTGTTCAGCGGCCGGGGCTCCTCCTCGTCATCCCTATGCAGCCCCTTGTCTCTGCTTTCGGCATTTAACTTGCCTTCTTGCTTGAACACCCAACAATCCCTGTTGGTGTGACTGGCTGGTTTTTCGGGGGTGCCATGTATCTGGCATGAGCGGTCGAGTATTCGGTCCAAACTGGACGGGTCTGGAGTATTTCTTTTGAATGGTTTTTTCTGCTGACCGGGTTTAGAGCCTTTGAATCCGGCATTAACTGTCGTATCCTCAGCATTGTCGCCGTTAATGCGGCGCTTTTGGTTGTTGCGACGCGACCTGCCACTGCTGTCCTTGGTATCCAAATTACCAGGGCTCTTGGTCATGTTATTGCTGCGAGCTAGCCAACTGTCTTCTCCCGCGCAAAAGTGGGTCATAGGTGTCGTGAGGGCTGCCATAGATTTCGGCTTTTCCTGTCCTAGGTGCCGTGCAAGCCACTCGTCGCGGATGTTATGCTTGAAGGCTGCTAGGGCCTCTGCGTTCGGACAGTCGACGATTTGATTTTTCTTGGTTAGGAACCGTGTCCAGAATTGTCTGGCCAATTCCTCTGGTTGCTGAATTGTGTGGCTTAGGTCATCGGCGTCTGGTGGTCGCACATAAGTGCCCTGGAAATTGTTGAGGAATGCGGCTTCCAGGTCCTCCCAACAACCAATTGATTTTGCTGGCAAGCTGTTAAGCCAATGCCAGGCTGGTCCTTTAAGCTTGAGTGGGAGGTATTTGATGGCGTGTAGGTCATCACCGCGGGCCATGTGGATATGAAGGAGATAGTCCTCGATCCATACCGCAGGATCTGTTGTGCCATCGTATGATTCGATGTTCACGGGTTTGAAACCCTCGGGGATTTGATGATCCATTACTTCATCTGTGAAGCAGAGTGGGTGTGCGGCGCCTCTGTATTGGGCTACATCACGACGCAACTCAAACGATTTTTGTCTACTGTGTTCGGCCCGGCCGGATTTACTGTATCCGGCGTGACGAGTACCGTCTCGTGCCGTGGGGCGCCCACGTGATCCGTAGATCAATCTTGTTTGCCTTGCCTTGTCCTCCAATATATCTCGCAGGTCTGGCGCATTTTCCCATGCCTTGGTATTTTTTGAGCGGCGCCGGGGTGCGACTTGAGTGGAGGGCCGAGAGGCCTCTTTGTCGCGGCCACGGGGTGGCCGGTCGGCTGCATCATGCGCTGGTGATGTAGGTTTAAGTGCTTCCTCCTCTAATTGGGGTAGCAACCTGCGCTTTGGGTAGCTCTTGGAGGGGCGTTCGAGTTCATACTCTTCGGCCGCGAGGACTTCAGTCCATCTGTCGGCTACAAATCTTGACCAGCTCTAAGCTGTTGCTGTTTTTTCTTGAGGCTGCTCGCCGTGGACATAAGCCTGCATTTGAAACGCTCTTGTTCGACGGGGTCCTCCGGCACGACAAATTCGTCGTCGTCGAGGCTTGCCTCGTCTTCGAAGGGAGGCATATAATTATCGTCCTCGACCTCTCTGTCTGCCGCTCTCTCATGAGGGCTGGCTTCTCTATCCTCCTATGCTGAATCTTGCTGGAGGTGGTTGTCTTCGGCACTGTCCGGGGTGTTATTATCTCCCGTGCCGAACTCACCGTTTTTGTTTTGGCGGGATTTAGAGCGGTGCCGCTGACGCCGACGCTTAGGCTGCTACTTGGAGGGGTCATCCTCCGCTGTTCCATCGCCATTGCCTTCTTTTGGGGTGTCCACCATGTATATATCATACGAAGAGGTGGCTTTCCAGTGCCATATAGGCGCTGGTTCTTGATCGTCTCCTGCATCGGTGTCCATATCGTCGATGTCTTCGGAGTCGAAGTCGAGCATGTCGGTTAAATCATCGACAGTGGCTACGAAGTGGGTGGTGGGTGGGCTTTGAATTTCTTCATCATCCGCATCCCAACCTTGCCGACCATAGTCCGGCCAGGGCTCTCCTGACAAAGAGAGAGACTTTAGTGAATTCAGAATATCGCCAAAGGGCGAGTGCTGAAAGATGTCTGCGGTGGTGAACTCCATGATCGGCGCCCAATCGGGCTCAATCGGTCGGGGTGTGGAGGGCTCGGAGTCTGGAGAGGAGTCCAGCTCCTTGGAGTCACGGGCTTCACAAAGAATAGGGCTGGTGTTTGGCTCGATCGTCGTAGAGATTGCAGCCCCCGAGGCGGTGTCTAACCACCCATCCTCGATTGGTGTGATCAGCTCCGAGCTAGAGGTCGGAGCGGACACAGGTGCGGCCTCCAGGGCACTGTTCGGCGGCAGAGCTAAATCATGCCTATCATGACAGTGCGGCGCGCTCGGCTGTGGCTCGAATCGGCCGAGGATCAAGTCTCCGCGGATGTCGGCCGTGTAGTTCAAACTTCCAAATCTGACCTGATGGCCAGGGGCGTAGCTTTCGATCTGCTCCAGATGACCAAGTGAATTGGCCCGCAGTGCAAAGCCGCCGAATACGAAGATCTGTCCGGGAAGAAAAGTCTCACCCTGGATCGCATCGCTGTTGATGATCGGAGAAGACATCGGGCCTAAAAGTGACGACAGAGAGGAACTCTCAATGAAAGCACCAATGTCGGTGTCAAAACCGGCGGATCTCGGGTAGGGGGTCCCGAACTGTGCGTCTAGGTCAGATGGTAATAGGAGGCAGGGGACACGATGTTTTACCCAGGTTTGGGCCCTCTTGATGGAGGTAAAACCCTATGTCCTGCTTGATTAATATTGATGATATGGGTAGTACAAGAGTAGATCTACCACGAGATCAGAGAGGCTAAACCCTAGAAGCTAGCCTATGGTATGATTGTTGTTCGTCGTCCTACGGACTAAAACTCTCCGCTTTATATAGACACTGGATAGGGCTAGGGTTACACAGAGTCGGTTACAATGGTAGGAGATCTACATATCCGTATCGCCAAGCTTGCCTTCCACGCCAAGGAAAGTCCCTTCCGGACACGGGACGAAGTCTTCAATCTTGTATCTTCATAGTCCAGGAGTCCGGCCGAAGGTATAGTCCGGCCATCCGGACACCCCCTAATCCAGGACTCCCTCACGTGGCTTCGTGTATGACGTCCTGCTTGGTCCAGGTTGCAATTGGGATCTCTCGCATAGGTCATATTGGGCTGGAGGTCGATGGCTTGGTGATCGATGTCCTTGTAGAGACCAGACTAGTTAGGAAGTTGGAAACATTTTCGGAGTGGTGTTGTGTGGAAAAATGTTGTGCACAGTGGGTGACTCAGGTGGTAACTCTAGCTGGTAGCTGTCTATTCTTTATCTTGCAGTGATCTTGGAGAGGGCCGATAAATCTTGGTGTGAGCTTCCCTTTGACATGGAAATGTTTGGTTCCTTTGAGAGAAGTGGCTTGCAGATACACCTGGTCTTCGACGAGAAAGTTCACTCCTTGACGATAGTTCTTCCTCCTTGGCATGGCGGTCTTCACATGTTTCCTAACAAGCTGAATGATTCTTCTTCCATCTTCAGTTAGACAAGTAGGTCACCAAGTAAAAGTGACAACCAACATGACCAAGTACTCCATGAAGTTTCTATTCATGGGGTACATAAGGTAGGCTCGGGCATTGGTGGTGGTAACGGTTGAGTATGGCCCAAGGTGTTCTCGATCTAGAGTCAAGACCCATGGTCATGATACGACCATGCTGTAGCTTGGTTGGGCTTAAGGGTTTCAAGGATTCTAGGGTGCGAGTGAACGATTATCTTATCCTTGAGCACAATTCCCGTGATGCCAATAGTCTATCCAGTCCCTCAAACAAATAACCTTATACCACCGAAAGCATTATTTCGCATAGGTCAAATCCAACCATCACTCATGTGATCCATATTCTCGTGACTCCCTAGAGGAGGTCTAACAAAATCATATATGTCTATGATCCCCAAACTCATATGTATGGCTACCCCTAAAAATCCGTGGGCAGAGCATACAAGCTTCCATGCGGGAATAAACACAACAATCCAAGTGCTCATCCTATTCTTCCAAGGTCCATGTTAGTGTATCTCTATCCTAAGGAAACACGTCGTATGCCACTCCAAAATCTTGTTTCCTTCCTATGAATCAACTCCAACAACCCGTTAACTTCCATTAATCACTACATAATCCTTTAACTCTACAAATCCTAGTGTCTATGGTGTTCTACATGATCTCCTAAAGTTCATATAATCCCCAAATACTTGAAAGGGCTGTCTCTACTATAATAAGTCCACCAACTTCCATGGTCAAATAAACTCCAAGGTCAAGCTTATATCAACTCCGACAATTAATCCAATCTCCTAGTTTATTGTCCTCCAAGAAACATGGTATCATGATCGAGATCATCATTCTAAATCCAATTTACTCCGAACCATGTATACTTACTCACCACCTATACTCAACTAGGATCACCTATTTAAATCCAAATCTCATGTCCAACGAGAATTCCTACATGTTTTCCCCAAGTCATTTACGTGATATTAACTGTCTCCTATCAATATCCCATGGCTAAGTTAAATCCATATACTTCCAAGAATTCCAGCTTGCGATCATAATTGTCCTACTAAATCCAGTTTACTCAAGGGTAAGGAAAGCTATGCTACTCCATAATCATGATCCCACCAAGTTCATCTGCCAACATGAAAGCCTCATAATCCACCAAATAGTCTCATATAATTCCTCAAAGTCATTGATATAAACTCATCAAGTCATTTGTCCTCGATTCCTATATACTCAAACTGGTCTTCCCTATGGCATCTTCAGTTCTTGTGCTATATTAGGATGATAATGTGCTCATTCCCTACGTCCACTAGTTCCATAATGAACCCAATGTTGAGCGAGGTTACGGAGGCTTAAATGGTTCTCTTGCAATTCTGTGGGTTAAGCACGTGGTTAAGGATTCGAGATGGGTTATCTCATGAAGTCTCGAAGGGTCTAGGGATGGGGTTCCAGTCATGAGGGTTAATACTACGGGATTGCACTTGGTCGAGGAGGCTATAGCAAAAGTCTTCAGTGTCAGTTGCTTGCCGAGGTGGAATCATTGGTGCATTTTGTCTTGCTGGTCTTCAGAGATTAGAGGGAGAAGTAGTATAGAAGGGGGATGCCTAAAAGGGGTTTTATGGTGCAAGTGAAAACAAACAAGTGCCGTAAAGGCCACACACAATTCCATTAAGACATGATAGGTGATATAGTCGCGTACAAGATGCCTAGGGCAAATGTGCGACTTATATCAAAACACAAACAAATAAAAGCAAGCAACACAGAACGTGGTTCCATTCGAACCATCACACAGACTCGACTATGCATATGGGGGTACACGATTCATCCTACCCTAGGGGTTCTCGGACTTGGTAGTCGTGCTTACTAGGAGAGAAGGGCGTTCAGTCTTCAGTTTCTGGGTTCCCCTTGTGGTGCCAATGGGTATGTGACAGTCGGCCACCTGTTGGGACACATCCTTTTAATGTGCCCAAGTTCACCACACCCGTGACAAGTGACGAAAGCAAAAAGGTTGTCATTCAGTCTTGGGTTATGTCGTCAGTGGCCTGACGACGATCTTCTACGAGGTGGATATGGAAATTCATTCCTATGCCTCCCGCGTGGGGTTTGGTTGCGGGTTTTCCAAAGTTCCTCGATTTGTTGCTCTTGATTGGCAATGTGGGCTTGTAGGGCAGTGATTTTCTGTCCTCGCTCGACCACCTTCTTCTTCTCGAGGCAGTGGAGGTGCAGAAGTGAAGGGAGATCTTGGCGAGCCTTAAGGAATGCTTCGGTAAGGTGACGTAGAAGGTGGTCTCCTGCGTTAATGAAGCGGATCTGGTACTTGAGAGTTGGATCCTCATCTTCTGGGGAAATCATCACTTGAGTTGGGGCTCCAAATCCGTTCTTGCCTGGTAGGTAGCGGGTGGCATGTTCTTCTTTCATTTCTGGAACGAGGTCTCGAAGACGGAGGAGTGCTTCATATGCCACTTGCTGAATGGCCATGTCTCTTGTTGGCATGGGCGGCCCAATAAAGAACCACCCCTGGGGTGAGGTCTTGGTAGGCACAAAAACCTTGGCGTAGAACTCCTTCTCGAGCACTTCATTTTCCAGGTCATGCAGGGTGTACATGGGTAGCAAGGGATAGTGGCATTGTTGGAGGCAGTCTTTTAGGAGTGATGGAAATCCTGTCATAAGGAGTCTCAAGGGGGCGACAACCATCTACACAATTTGAATAGGGGAGGTCAATAAGGAGAAATATCCCTTAGGTTTGGGAAATCTCAGCAAAGAAGAGGAGTATAGAGGGTCTTGCAAACGGGTTTTGTCCTATCTAACACCCATGCTAACTAAGGCTTACTACAGTCAGGATGGCTCTGATACCAGCTCTGTGGGGACCCCGACTCATAAATCGTGATCACCGAATGCATGTGTACAGTGATCCCAGAGATCAATGCTCACTGAACACACACAAGCTGAATAACAAGAGTCTTACATCCATACATATCGTCTTACACAAATTATGACCATTATGGTCAAGTCTTACATAGATAAATCCACAAGGGCTGAATACCAAATAAACTTTACCAGCGGAAAATCTTCGTCGATAAGTAGAACCCATGCCATCTGCCTTAACCCTACAGGCATTCTGACTGGGAAACGTCCTAGTTCGCATGTTCGTCTCCAAAGAACTCTTCTTTGAACTCCTGTTCTTCCATGCCTGTCCAATTAAATAACCAGTGGCAAGCCAATGAGTACTTTGAATGTACTCGCAAGCAACCCATGTTTTGTCTCAAGATACAACAATGCATGACATAAGTAATTTTTTTGCAGAAAGCTAATTTTGTTGTGTTATGACATGTTCAACAACTGGTAAAACATGCATCATATGAATTCAAGTAACCTTAGGAACTGGTTACATATATCAACATAAAGGGAGTGGGCTCCAACCCAACTCATCCATGTCAAGTCCTTTCACTTGACCCAAGTAGTTCTTCCCACACACACTGGTTTGTAAACAAGTGACGTAGCCCAAGAGCGGTTACCCACCTGTCCTTGACCGTGGACACGGCTATTCGAATAGTTTTACACTCTGCATAGGTTGCACACTTTACCCACAAGATCCGGGGGAACTTCCGTGTCATCCATGACCTGTGGTACCTCAAGTACCCGGGGTAAGCAACCGAGCATTACCTTTCCCTAGACGACACTAACATAGAGTCCACTCAATTAGTAGCAACCCCCGTGCCCAACAATCTCATCTTAAGAATTTGGAGCCACGCTCCCATATTCATCTCATACCACAAGCACGGGGTAGCATTGGTGTGTCCGGTGCAGTGTAAAAACAGTCATGGCCACCCTACCTGGCACGACCCCATCCCGAGAGAGCGCAACAACAACTCTCTCGTCACTAGTAATGCAGGCTCCAAGCTAGTATCAGCCTAGGTAATCAATAATGCCCTTTCCCATATAAGGGTAGAGTGGTTGCGCATGTAAGGTTGGAATAACGGTCGCAAGTTAAACCAATCCATTTTGAAAACAACACACACACTTGCCTCGGTACACCACTTCGTCATGAAGTGGTTACCCAACTCATTATCTCACTCGGGCATAAGTGGCACCCGATGGGTTTTTAAAAAGTTTTTGAAAACAATCTTGCTTCCATCACCATGCATATACCCAGCCCATTTGCGTAGCAGCTACTTAGCATGCATAACCCTCATAGAAAGGTAGGGTCATGCATCATGCAAGTCTCAATGAGAAAACCAGCGGAGGTAAACCACCTCAAGTGGCCACCACATTATCATGACTTCGATGCAAGCAATAAAAGTGCCATATGACATGCATAAAAAGGGTTTCTTAGACATGGTCAATGGGCTGCTTGCCTGGCTCAGCAAAGTCTTCTTTGGTCTTCAAAGTGTTTTGGTCCAACTCCTTCATCGGCAACGCAATCTATCGTCGCAAAATAATAACGAGAAAATAAGGCAATAATAAAACAAAAAAACCAAAGTGCTTAGAAAAATGTCAACTCATTTTTGTTAAATACTAGGGTGAAAACTAAGAAAGTGAAAATTCCTAGTTTTGGTTTTGGAGTGGCAGAATAGGAGAAATGTATTTTGAGAGGGGTTTAAACATATTCATATTTGAATTTGAATATGAACAGTACATAAAAGTTGTTTGGACATGAGTGAAAGTTATACCATTTTAAATAGGTGGGATTTTTACAAGATTTTAGGAACTGGAATTATTGCATTTGGTTTAATAATTAATCCTGTGGAATTTTTACAAGTTTGACAGAAAAGAAAAAGGAGAAGGGGCACTGTGTCTGTTGGGCTAGAACAGCCGCAGCGCAGCAGGCCCTGCCAGAGAGGCGGCCCAGCGCACTAGTGCACGCGCGCGCGCCAGGTTTAAACCTGACGGGCGGGGCCCAGGCGTCAGCGAGCCAGAGAGGGGCGATGGAGAGGAGAGGCTGACAGGCGGGGCCCGCCTGTCATCCCTAACACCACGACAGAAGCCAGCGAGCTCACCGGCGATGTTTCCGGGCATGGCGGGGTGAACTGATGGCACGTCTGGACTCAGCATTGAGTCGCTGTTTGGGTGGGGGTGGTCGACGTCGCCGGAGCTACCTAGTTCGCCAGTGAGGAGGAGGCAGGGCGACGACGCATCGGGAGGTGGTCGCACCGGCCGTCTTTGGCTGAAAACAACGAGGAAAGGAGAGGGAAAGGGGTCAGCAAGGTGAGGCGGTTCTAGATAGGGAAAGAACGGGGTGAAGGAGGTCTGTACCGCGAGATCGACAGCGACCCGAGGCAGCGGAGCTCAAGCTCGATCTCGAGCTCGGGCGCTCCTAGAGATGAACTGGGGGTGCAGGGGGATGATTTGGAGTTGCAGGGGGTGAGTGGTGAGGAGAGGAAGGTTCGGGGAGGCCTTATATAGGCGGGCGACAGGGTGCCGTGGACCCGTGCGCCGGCGGGCTCCTACTCGTCGGCACAGGGCTCGGGAGGAGCTGGCGCTGTGTCTGGGGTGTTTTTGGCCGTGGACTACGCCGAGGGGAGCTAAGGGAGAGAGCAGGGTAAGGCCAGAGATGCCGCGCGTGTGAGGCCGCTCATTGGAGCTCTCAGGCGGCCGGCGCGCGTGCGAGCAGGGGCAGCAAGAGGGAGAAGGAGGAGGGGGACCAGGCCGTAGCATAGTGTGGACACCGAGGAGCATCGTCGGGCGCGCTGGGGAGGCCCGAGGTGGCCGAAGGTGCTTGGCAGGGGGCGGGTACAGTGCGGGAGCACACTGTAGCGCGCTCCAGAGCACCCAAATGGCTGGCATGGCCATTTTCTATGCAATGTGGGTGCGGCCAAAGGTGTCTGGTATCTCTAGGGGTAAGGAAAGAAGTGGGCTATGGCCTTGGATGCTTTGGGTGGCCAGTGGGTGAAGAGAGAGGAAGGAGAAGAGTGGAAATGGGGCTGTCCAGAATAGAAAATTGGTGGTTTCATCCCCTTGATCAATGGGCGTGTACTTGTGCTAAATGCCAGAGGTAGAGGGAGGTTAGGAGGAGGTGTGGTAAAGGGGAGAACTCATTTGGATTAGTGGAAGAGGCCCAAACAGGGTTTTTAGCTAAAATGCAGAAGGTGTTTGATATGGTTTTGTGGTACTTGCACTGATTTCCTTCTTGTGAAACGTGGCAGGGGTGTTTTTCATGACAAAATGATAGGGTAGAAGGAAGATGAGCTCATTTGGAAGAGTTTGCTAATGTAACCTTGGCAAACCCTAGAAATTAGCAGAAATGAACTTGTGTAGATCTAGTTGAGCAAATCACTTCCCCTTGATGCACCACTTGGTTTAGTAGCCTCATTTGGTCATGTGAATATTCTCACAAAAGTTGGGATCAAGGAGAGAAAGTTGGTAGTACAAAGTTGTTCAAATTTGATTCTGGTGAGAGAGGGTTTTGGGACATTTTGACGAGACAAAATGACCTTGATTGATATGAGGCTTTGCAAGGCGATCACAATATGCATTTGTGACTTGCTGGATTTTCCCTGGATTTTTATGAAAATATTTCCTGTAGAAATATTTCAAATCCTTGAAATGGGCATAAATGGTTTTGGGAGGTTTTGTCCAATATTTTGAACATGACCATGTGTTGAAACTCTTATATATGGAAAATATATGTCCACTGAGTTTCCCTGATTTTTGTCAAATATTTTTGAAACAATAAAATAATTTTCCCTATTAAAGACCATTTCTAGCCTTAAGAAAAATCTTTTAAATAAAATAAGAAAATAACTTTTAAAATTATATTTGTGTGGTTTATGGGAGTCCTATATCTAATAGGATTCAAATATACCTTTTGAAAGATTTTTCACACCCCAAATCAAGTACTGCAGTGCAAACCTCAATTCAGGGGTTTTGGTAAACTAATTTTGGAAAATACTTTTTGGCCAAATTATTTTTGTAAGAAAATACTATATTGCTCTATACACATGGCATGATCATTGGGCAGAAGCTTGGGGCAAGGAGATGAGGTATAAAAGGTGGAGTTGTTGACTTTAAAGGGCACTTGAAAAACACAAAGAGAAAACCAACTCAAAAATAAAAGCCAAATAATGCAAAAGTTTTTGTCAAACCACACTTTCTCATGATTTATTAGCTTAAGTGTTGTGGCATGAAAATCAGGGTGTGACAACTTCTTGTGCATCCAATTCCATAAACCCCAAAGTTATTCCATATAAGTCCACCATACCTACCTATATACGGTATCTACCTGCCGTTCCAAGTAAATTTGTATGTGCCAAACTCTAAACCTTCAAATAAACATTCTGTTTTGTATGCTCGAATATCTCATGTATGAACTAGGGCTGTCCGTATCTTCCTTGTTAGGCGGGTCATTCTCAAGAGGAGTGGACTCTGCTCCTCACTCACGAGAAAATGGCTGGTCACCGGGATGCCCAGTCCCATGCTTTATGCAAATCAAATCAAAATAATTGCAAATAAAACTCCCTCGGGACTCTTGTTAGTTGGAGGCACTCGTTGTTTCGAGCAAGCCATGGATTGATGCTTGTTGGTGGAGGGGGAGTACAAACTTTACCATTCTGTTTGGGAACCGCCTATAATGTGGGTAGCATGGAAGATATCGCCATCTCTTGGTTGTTATGTTGAATATGAAAGTATACCGCTCAAAATATTATTCATATCTATTTCAAAACCGAGCTCCGACACCTCTACAAATCCTTGCTTCCCTCTGCGAAGGGGCTATCTATTTACTTTTATGCTGAGTCATCATCCTCTTATTAAAAAGCACCAGTTGGAGAGCACCGCTGTCAGTTGCATCCATTACTGTTAGTTTACATTGAGTATGACTTGACTGGATCTCTTTTACCATGAATTACAATGTCTAGTCAGTCCTTGATCTTTAAAGGTGCTCTGCATTTATGTTTTGAGGTCTCAGAAAGTGTCACAGCCCTAGAATATCTGAGTGTAATAGTTGCATCAGTGAGCATGCATCATGTTTAATTCAAGAAATTGAAATGAGGAATATTCAAAGCCTCATAAATTATTTTAAAAGAAGGGCAAGAACCCTTTAAATAGCATTCTGTGAATCCAAAATGCCCTAAAAATAGTTTTGTGAATTTTGGCAAGAGTTATATATCAAACCAAAATTCTGGAACATTTTTAAGGAATTATTTGGTCTCTGAATTTAAATCAATAATCTATTTGAATTTGGGGATATATTAGTAATATATAATGAATATATTTTCAAATGCTTTGAAATGTTTTATGTACTTTTGGAATAGTCCAGAGAGGTAGCATAAAATAGTTCAGAGTGTTTTGGCACTGTTTTGAATTCATTTTGAATTTTGAAACAGTGGCAAAAGAGTAAATAATAAAAAAACAGCAGAAACAAAAAGGAAACAGGAGCTCACCTGAGCAGCCTACCCACCTGGCCCAGGAGAGAAGCCGTCCCAGCCCACTTACCTCCTCGCTCGTCGTCTTCCTCCTGCCAGTAGGCAGGAGCGAACACGCGCGCGCACCCGCGGAGCCCTCCACGTCCTGCTTCGCGCTGGAGGCCGCTCCTTCGTCCTAGTCCGCGCTTGGAGACGCCCAGCACCCCCTCACCCACTCCCCCGCCTCTCTGGCCTCTCCCCACCACTCTGGCTCTCTCTCCGTAGCCGCCCGAGCACACCCGCAGCGCGCAGCTCACCGCTGCTGTGCCTGCTGGCCTCCCCTCGCCTCCCCACTTGTCTGGAAGCTCCGCACTCATCGCGTACGTCGTCTCCGTCAACGCACACGACGCCGGGAGCCCTATAGTAACGCCATCATCGTCGTCTTCACCGACGGGCACCGAAGATCGCCGGCTCTGATTCACCGTCTCCAAGCCGTCCCCAAGCCGTCTAAAATGCTCAACGACTTCGCTGTGAGGAGTCCTTTGTTTTCCCCTCCTCTCCTGCTCGTTCCCGCGCCGTAGCCGTCGTCCCCGCACGCACCGAGCTCCGGCCATCGCCATGGCCGACAAACCTCGCGCCCCGAAGCTCTTCCGCTCTCTCCAGTAGCTCCCGCGTGCTCGCCGGGTCCCCAGGATCCCCATGCGCCCCTCTGCGCTCTGGCTAACGCGCCGCAGCCTCGCGCGTGACCGAACCCGAGCTCCGGCCTTTGCCAAAGCTTGCCGTCACCGCCGCTAAAGCCAGCCTCCGCACCTGCCGCATCCACCACTCGACGCGTCGCGTCGCCCTGAGTACGTAGAGCCCAGCCATGCTTGCTCTCGTCGCCGGAGATGGCCGGACGGGGAGCGCCGCTGCGTCTCGCTTAGCACCGGCGACTAATCGCCGTTCAGATGACATGGCGTCATTAGTTTAGAGTTAAGCATGTGCTTAATTAGCCCCCCCAACACAGTCACTGACACGCCGGCCACGCAGATATTTAGCCCCGGTTTAATATCCACTTAACACTGAGTCTATGACATGCGGGCCCCCAAGATCAGGTTTGACCAGGACCGGGTCTGTTGACCGCTGATGTCATCCTGACATCATGCTGACGTTGTTACTATTTTCTGGAAATTAGAATAAATCAGAAAAGGATTTATGAATTTCAGAAAATACTTCAAACTTCTAAAAATCATAGAAAATCAAACGTAACTCCAAATGAAATAAATTATATATGAAAAATTATTAGAAAAATTCAAGGAATCCATCTGTACCATTTTCATGCATGTTTGAACAATGTTTGTCCTCTGTTTTGGACAAAACAAATAAAGGGCATTTAAATAATCATATATGGGGTTGGAATTTGAATCATGTATTCAAAGCAACTTTATTTAAATCATAGCTAGATGCATTAGCTCAAATCACAGCATATTGCCATGTCATGATCATGCATCATATTGTGGCATCACATTGATTGTGTTCTTTCTCAGTTGCTGGTGTTTGTCCCCTCTCGATAGACGTGGTTCCGACGACGTGATCGATGACACCGATGAAGAGCTATAATATCTTCAGAAGTGCCAGGCAAGCAAAACCCCCTTGTTCATTTCGATACAATCCCACTCTCTCGCTCCTGCTCTCTTTTACTGCATTAGGACAACACCGATTCAACTGTTACATGCTGCGGTAGTTGAACCCCTTTCCTCTGCATGACCTGTCATTGCCACAGTAAATAGATGAAACCCACTAGAATGAGTAGGAGTTGTTTGAGCCCTGATGTGCCTACTCATTCATGCTTGTTGTCATGCCTGCTATTGCTTAGAGTTGAGTCAGGTCTGATTCATCGGGAATGAATTGGAACATGGTGAACATGTCCTACCATTGAGAGCTAAGTGTGTGAACACGATTTGGTAAAGGTAGCGGTGAGAGGCCATGTAGGAGTACATGGTGGGTTGTCTCATTGCAGCCGTTCTCAGGAACTGAGTTCTATGTTTGTGATCCATGAACAGTTACTACCACACATTGGGTTCCGGTAACTCGGCCCCTCTCAGCTGGTCAAAGTTGAGTCTAGAAATGCTTTAGTTATATAAGGGAATTGATTGTGGAAGGGAACGTAAGGCTCTTTTTACTCCTTATCCTCATGACCTTCTGATCTGAATCATCTTATCTTTTCTACGGGGTTAAGAACTAGGCTTCTCTTCTATCTCTTAGGATGACGTGTTACTAAACCGTAGTTGCCTAGGATTGTTGGGTTTAAGCCTCAGTTCAGCTCCTACTACTTCCATATGTTCATAGCTGGTCTCAGAATCTTGATATTGTGATATTGAGTGGTTATGCCACCATTTTGCAGGATATCTCAAATCTTTTTGAGCATTTACAGTTGTTATGCTGTCCGAGTCATCCTAGGTTTCTAAACAATCTGATACATTTGCAAATCCCTTTCTCTTGTGTTCGATGCCTTTTGGGCCAGTCTAACCATACTATCCGATGCATTGAGGTAATTTATTGCCTCGACATACATGTTGGAGTTATTATTATGATCCTAGGTGTCTCAGAAGATTACCTAGTAATCTAGCTATGTTTTGTGTTCCCCGTGTGATGATTCTGGCCATCATTCTTGAAAGCATCCAGTGATGCCATTTAGTAGTAGGTATTCTATTTCTGGGTTTTGAGCCCAAGTTTCACTCTACTCACCTCTTGTTGATAGTGTTTGTTAGTTTCTTTAGAATATTAGTAACCTTTGCGATAGTCCTCGACGTCCGTGGTATTTCCTTCTTCCAAATAGCATGAACTGCTTATGGCAGAAGTTCTTTTGAACCAAAAGATCACAAACAAAGTGCTCTTGAGGAGTTCTCCATTCCAAATTGTGACTCTGCTAGTTCTACCTTTCTGCATGGGTTATTCGAAAGAAATATGTTGAACTCGTTCGACATACTAACCTATGCATCCACAACTCAGAAAGTTATATGTTCCTTTGAGTTGTCCCCCTTCAGTTATATTCCGACCTTCATCTATCAGTTGATAGTCAAGAGTATGTGAGCATTCGTTCATCGGTGCTTATCGTTCTTGTGGTCCGTCAAGCCATTCTAGTTTAGAATGACTAGGAGAACAAACTCTGGTACCTTATCCATTTCTTGGATTGGGTCAAAGCAGTTGTATTCCGCAGATCAAATGCCAACCCATCTTTTGATTATGTTCTACCCTGAAGTATCACCGTCTTATGTCAAGAATGTCATGAGAATTGCACCACCTCTTATGAATTCTTGATTTAGTGATACTTCCTGCCATCATTGTTCATTCCTCGGTTCCGTGTTGTTGTGACCGGAATGCCGACAAGTGAATTGTAATGTGTGAAATCAATACCCCGAGCAACTCATTGCTTGGTAGTTATGGACATTATTATCATTCTTAGCGTGTTGGTTATCGAATCACTATTCAAGGATTGATCGTGCTACCTTGTACTTATTTCTGGTGCGCTATTCGATCAATGAGTTAGGATTGTGTCAAACCCTTGCTCTATTGGTCACATCGTCTTGGCTCGCAAAGCAAGATTGTTCTCGAGCTTCGTAACATATCGGTGGTTCATGAATTTCCGAATATCTTCTCGGAAGTGTTACCAGGTTGTCACCTGACCGCTATGTTGAGTTCGTGATCAAGTTGGTTTCTTGTAAACCACTCCTTCTCCAAGGATCTATGTTGGATACCCCTGAGCTGGTTGGTCAAGCTAAATAACAACTTGGAGAGTTGGAAGAAAAAAAGCTTAATCCACTTAGTTCACTCCAAAGGGGATATCTTGTGTGTGTGTGTTGATGAGAGATGATACCTTCATCGATTGTTCCTCGTGATCGGTTGTTGAATCTATCATCTTGTCCAAACCTTGATTTGAGTGTGGGCTATCGTCAAATCAAGTTAGAGCCAACGATATTCATAATGTTGTCTTACTCGTGGTTGTTCCTCGAGCATACACCATTACATCCTTTGGTCTGACCAATACTATCACATTGTTCACTTAATTATGGAATTCCATTTATATGGAAACCTGGATGAATTGTTGTTGAGCCCATCGAGAACATCCATGTCCTCTCCATGATTTTGTCGAACATTAAGCGAGTGTTGGAAACTTTTGAAAGCATCTCTTCATTCTAGCTCATGAAGCATATGTTGGATGAAAGAAGTGACCTCCTCTGATTCATGTGCATTTGGTGCAAGTTGCCGCCGTGAGTTCGAGAAAGTTAGTTTTGCTTCCTCTGGAATCATCCCAAGTCAGTCATGCACGTGCGAAGTATTCCATGGTCTGATAGACTGATCATCTTCATTCCATATGAATTCCATAGCACACTAAGCCACTGATTGACCTGTTCCAGGAAAAGGAGTTGTTGTGCTATCCTAGGTCATTCACAAGATTTCGATATCCTCAATGATGGTTCCCCACCAGAACTCGGTAGTGTTTTATTATAAGACTACTATGTGGTCATACTTCTCTGGGACAACGTGTTCACATGTTGTAGCAGAACCAGCTCATGTTTTGGAGCTTGCTATCGCAGTTCATTCCCCGAGAATCTCGCAACGTCGTCTCGTCGATTTGTATTGCAAACTTTCACTTTCCTTTCTAGACTCGATGAGTCTGGAATATCCTGACACCAACCAGATCTGAATCTTAGGCAGATATAATGGTTGGAGCAGTTTCCAAGAACTATAATATTGGTCCCTCGATAACCGGTAAAGTGGATGTCATGGCCAACACATCCAGCCGGAAGACCTATTATTGTAGTATCTTGATTGAAGAAAGTTGGCCACCTCCCCATGAGGATTTTCGTAGGATTTACCTCCGTAGTTAATACTTACGGATTCTTGTGCTCCCAAAGTCCGACCTTTTACCGGATGTTCTATATATCAAACCATATCTATGAATGGGATACACTAGCACATCAAGGAAACATTAGAAGCGGAGTGCTATATGTCTCTCGGTCGATCATCCAGATTTTGTTCCCTTGGCCTCGCTAAGGTGAAATCTGAGAAAGGGTTATCTTCCATTGCATCTGCATCATCCATCACCATTCATCATGGTGGTATGTTGTGTTGCTAGGATCCTTGACACGAATATTTGTAAAACCTTGATGAATATGGAGATGCTCAAGTTCTTGAGAGCACGCGCAAGCACTAGGTTTTACCGTTGGCGTTAACTGGGATTTGCTTCCAGTTTCCTCGGTTATGTTATAACCTTTTCAAACAGTGGACTCACTCTCGACTGTTGAGTTCTTCCCCAGTTACCAGAATCATTCCCAACATTTGCATTTCGTTCCCAGCTTGCACCTTAGTAGTTGTTGTTCAGGATCATCTTCAAAAGTGGACTTACCATGGGTCCCATCCATTTCCGATGATAAGCAAAATCATCCATTGCGTTGTCTTCAACAAGGGAGTCCACATCATCCTTTCTAGTCCAAGTATGTCATTCTTTTGAACTCCTTCAAATGATCGATTGTGATTGCCTTAGGCTGGTATAAAGAGTTTCAATGATTTCCGAATCAAAAGTAATTCTTTTTGCCACTTAAGGGAATAATTCTACGAGTCGTCGCCCCTGAGGTGCCCCGTTATGGAATCATGGTAATCAACTCCTCGCTACCTTGAAACCTATGCACCATCCTACTCAAGCGTGGGAGTGTTTCCTACCAAATTGAACTTCCATCATTTGTTCTCTCCATCCCTCTTGATGTGTGTTTGTCTCTTAGATCAAGAGATGAATCAACGTCTCATTCCATGAGTTTATTGTGTATCGCCTGATTTTTGAGAAGATCGATTCCTATAGAGTTTCTTTTTGTCATCATCGTGTTGGATGGAGTTCTCAGAGCAAGACGTCGAGGAAAAGGTGATGATCGAATCAACGTTCTTATGAAGTGCAACCTGGATCGTGAAGATTGTGCTAGCTTTGTGTTCCCTCTGTCTTCTTACCTCACGTCTTGAATCTCGGGACGAGATTCTTGTTTAGTGGGGGCGAGTTGTCATAGCCCTAGAATATCTGAGTGTAATAGTTGCATCAGTGAGCATGCATCATGTTTAATTCAAGAAATTCAAATGAGGAATATTCAAAGCCTCATAAATTATTTTAAAAGAAGGGCAAGAACCCTTTAAATAGCATTCTGTGAATCCAAAATGCCCTAAAATAGTTTTGTGAATTTTGGCAAGAGTTATATATCAAACCAAAATTCTGGAACATTTTTAAGGAATTATTTGGTCTCTGAATTTAAATCAATAATCTATTTGAATTTGGGGATATATTCATAATATATAATGAATATATTTTCAAATGCTTTGAAATGTTTTATGTACTTTTGGAATAGTCCAGAGAGGTAGCATAAAATAGTTCAGAGTGTTTTGGCACTGTTTTGAATTCATTTTGAATTTTGAAACAGTGGCAAAAGAGTAAATAAAAAAATAGCAGAAATAAAAAGGAAACAAGAGCTCACCTGAGCAGCCTACCCACCTGGCCCAGGAGAGAAGCCGGCCCAGCCCACTTACCTCCTCGCTCGTCGTCTTCGTTCTGCCAGTAGGCAGGAGCGAACACACGCGGGCACCTGCGGAGCCCTCCACCTCCTGCTTCGCGCTGGAGGCCGCTCCTTTGTCCTAGTCCGCGCCTAGAGACGCCCAGCACCCCCTCGCCCACTCCCCCGCCTCTCTGGCCTCTCCGCACCGCTCTGGCTCTCTCTCCGCAGCCGCCCGAGCACACCCGCAGCGCGCAGCTCACCGCCGCCGTGCCTAGTGGCCTCCCCTCGCCTCCCTACTTGTCTGGAAGCTCCGCACTCGTCGCGTACGTCGTCTTCGTCAACGCACAAGACACCTGGAGCCCTACAGTAACGCCATCATCGTCATCTTCACCGACGGGCACCGAAGATCGCCGGCTCCGATTCACCATCCCCAAGCCGTCCCCAAGCCGTCTGAGATGCTCAACGACTTCGCTGTGAGGACTCCTTCGTTTTCCCCCTCCTCTCCTGCTCGTTCCCGCACCGTATCCGTCGTCCCCGCAAGCACCGAGCTCCGGCCATCGCCATGGCCAACAAACCTCGCGCCCCGAAGCTCTTCCGCTCGCTCCAGTAGCTCCCGCGTGCTCGCCGGGTCCCCAGGATCCCCATGCGCCCCTCTGCGCTCTGGCTAACGCGCTGCAGCCTCGCGCGTGACCGAACCCAAGCTCCGGCCTTCGCCAAAGCTCACCATCCCCGCCGCTAAAGCCAGCCTCCGCACCTGCCGCATCCACCACTCGACGGGTCGCGTCGCCCTGAGTACGTAGAGCCCAGCCATGCTTGCTTTCGTCGCCGGAGATGGCCGGACGGGGAGCGCCGCTGCGTCTCGCTTAGCACCGGCGACTAATCGCCGTTGGGATGACATGGCATCATTAGTTTAGAGTTAAGCATGTGCTTAATTAGCCCCCCCAACACAGTCACTGACACGCCGGCCACGCAGATATTTAGCCCCGTTTAATATCCACTTAACACTGAGTCTATGACATGCGGGCCCCCAAGATCAGGTTTGACCAGGACCGGGTCTGTTGACCACTGATGTCATCCTGACATCATGCTGACGCTGTTACTATTTTCTAGAAATTAGAATAAATCAGAAAAGGATTTATGAATTTCAGAAAATACTTCAAACTTCTAAAAATCATAGAAAATCAACCGTAACTCCAAATGAAATAAATTATATATGAAAAATTATCAGAAAAATTCAAGGAATCCATCTGTACCATTTTCATGCATGTTTGAACAATGTTTGTCCTCTGTTTTGGACAAAACAAATAAAGGGCATTTAAATAATCATATATGGGGTTGGAATTTGAATCATGTATTCAAACCAACTTCATTTAAATCATAGCTAGATGCATTAGCTCAAATCACAGCATATTGCCATGTCATGATCATGCATCATATTGTGGCATCACATTGATTGTGTTCTTTCTCAGTTGCCGGTGTTTGTCCCCTCTCGATAGACGTGGTTCCGACGACGTGATCGATGACACCGATGAAGAGCTATAATATCTTCAGAAGTGCCAGGCAAGCAAAACCCCCTTGTTCATTTCAATACAATCCCACTCTCTCGCACCTGCTCTCTTTTACTGCATTAGGACAACACCAATTCAACTGTTACATGCTGCGGTAGTTGAACCCCTTTCCTCTACATGACCTTTCATTGCCACAGTGAATAGATGAAACCCACTAGCATGAGTAGGAGTTGTTTGAGCCCTGATGTGCCTACTCATTCATGCTTGTTGTCATGCCTGCTATTGCTTAGAGTTGAGTCAGGTCTGATTCATCGGGAATGAATTGGAACATGGTGAACATGTCCTACCATTGAGAGCTAAGTGTGTGAACACGATTTGGTAAAGGTAGCGGTGAGAGGCCATGTAGGAGTACATGGTGGGTTGTCTCATTGCAGCCGTTCTCAGGAACTGAGTTCTGTGTTTGTGATCCATGAACAGTTACTACCGCACATTGGGTTCCGGTAAGTCGGCCCCTCTCAGCTTATTAATCAACTTGATCTTTGTCCAGGAGTTGCAACTAGTTTCTGGTGTTTATAGGTAGTGTTAGTAGTCTACCAAGTGACACCCGATACAGGTGGGCTTGGGACAGACTAGGCACCCGATACAGGTGGGCTTGGGACAGACTAGGCACCCGATACAGGTTATCCAAAAGAAATATGTTAAACTCATTCGACATACTAATCTATGCATCCACAACTCAGAAAGTTATATGTTCCTTTGAGTTGTCCCCCTTCAGTTATATTCCGACCTTCATCTATCAGTTGATAGTCAAGAGTATGTGAGCATTCGTTCATCGGTGCTTATCGTTCTTGTGGTCCGTCAAGCCATTCTTGTTCAGAATGACTAGGAGAACAAACTCTGGTACCTTATCCATTTCTTGGATTGGGTCAAAGCAGTTGTATTCCGCAGATCAAATGCCAACCCAGCTTTTGATTATGTTCTACCCTGAAGTATCACCGTCTTATGTCAAGAATGTCATGAGAATTGCACCATCTCTTATGAATTCATAATTTAGTGATATTTCCTGCCATCATTGTTCATTCCTCGGTTCCGTGTTGTTGTGACCGGAATGCCGACAATTGAATTGTGATGTGTGAAATCAATACCCCGAGCAACTTGTTGCTTGGTAGTTATGGACATTATTATTATCATTCTTAGCGTGTTGGTTATCGAATCACTATTCTAGGATTGATCGTGCTACCTTGTCCTTATTTCTGGTGCACTATTCGATCAATGAGTTAGGATTGTGTCAAACCCTTGCTCTCTTGGTCACATCGTCTTGCCTCACAAAGCAAGATTGTTCTCGAGCTTCGTAACATATCGGTGGTTCGTGAATTTCCGAATATCTTCTCGGAAGTGTTACCAGGTTGTCACCTGACCGCTATGTTGAGTTCGTGATCAAGTTGGTTTCTTGTAAACCACTCCTTCTCCAAGAATCTATGTTGGATACCCCTGAGCTAGTTGGTCAAGCTAAATAACAACTTGGAGAGTTGGAAGAAAAAAAGCTTAGTCCACTTAGTTCACTCCAAAGGGGATATCTTGTGTGTGTGTGTTGACGAGAGATGATACCTTCATCGATTGTTCCTCGTGATCGGTTGTTGAATCTATCATCTTGTCCAAACCTTGATTTGAGTGTGGGCTATCGTCAAATCAAGTTAGAGCCAATGATATTCATAATGTTGTCTTACTCGTGGTTGTTCCTCGAGCATACACCATTACATCCTTTGGTCTGACCAATACTATCACATTGTTCACTTAATTATGGAATTCCATTTATATGGAAACCTGGATGAATTGTTGTTGAGCCCATCGAGAACATCCATGTCCTCTCCATGATTTTGTCGAACATTAAGCGAGTGTTGGAAACTTTTGAAAGCATCTCTTCATGCTAGCTCATGAAGCATATGTTGGATGAAAGAAGTGACCTCCTATGATTCACGGGCATTTGGTGCAAGTTGCCGCCGTGAGTACGAGAAAGTTAGTTTTGCTTCCTCTAGAATCATCCCAAGTCAGTCATGCACGTGCGAAGTATTCCATGGTCTGATAGACTGATCATCTTCATTCCATATGAATTCCATAGCACACTAAGCCACTGATTGACCTGTTCCAGGAAAAGGAGTTGTTGTGCTATCCTAGGTCATTCACAAGATTTTCATATCCTCAATGATGGTTCCCCACCAGAACTCGGTAGTGTTTTATTATAAGACTACTATGTGGTCATACTTGTCTGGGACAACGTGTTCACATGTTGTAGTAGAACCAGCTCATGTTTTGGAGCTTGCTATCGCAGTTCATTCCCCGAGAATCTCGCAACGTCGTCTCGTCGATTTGTGTTGCAAACTTTCACTTTCCTTCCTAGACTCGATGAGTCTGGAATATCCTGACACCAACCAGATCTGAATCTCAGACAGATATGATGGTTGGAGCATTTTCCAAGAACTATAATATTGGTCCCTCAATAACCGGTAAAGTGGATGTCGTGGCCATCACATCCAGCCGGAAGACCTATTATTGTAGTATCTCGATTGAAGAAAGTTGGCCACCTCCCCATGAGGATTTTCGTAGAATTTACCTCCGTAGTTAATACTTACGGATTCTTGTGCTCCCGAAGTCCGACCTTTTACCTGATGTTCTATATATCAAACCATATCTATGAATGGGATACACTAGCACATCAAGGAAACATTAGAAGCGGAGTGCTATATGTCTCTCGGTCGATCATCCAGATTTTGTTCCCTTGGCCTCACTAAGGTGAAATCTGAGAAAGTGTTATCTTCCTTTGCATCTGCATCATCCATCACCATTCATCATGGTGGTATGTTGTGTTGCCAGGATCCTTGACATGGATATTAGTAAAACCTTGATGAATATGGAGATGCTCAAGTTCTTGAGAGCACGCACAAGCACTAGGTTTTACCGTTGGCGTTAACTGGGATTTGCTTCCAGTTTCCTTAGTTATGTTATAACCTTTTCAAACAGTGGACTCACTCTCGACTGTTGAGTTCTTCCCCAGTTACCAGAATCATTCCCAACATTTGCATTTTGTTCCCAGCTTGCACCTCAGTAGTTGTTGTTCAGGATCATCTTCAAAAGTGGACTTACCATGGGTCCCATCCATTTTCGATGATAAGCAAAATCATCCATTGCATTGTCTTCAACAAGGGAGTCCACATCATCCTTTCTAGTCCAAGTATGTCATTCTTTTGAACTCCTTCAAATGATCGATTGTGATTGCCTTAGGCTGGTATAAAGAGTTTCAATGATCTCTGAATCAAAAGTAATTCTTTTTGCCACTTAAGGGAATAATTCTACGAGTCGTCGCCCCTGAGGTGCCCTGTTATGGAATCATGGTAATCAACTCCTCGCTACCTTGAAACCTATGCACCATCCTACTCAAGCGTGTGAGTGTTTCCTACCAAATTGAACTTCCATCATTTGTTCTCTCCATCCCTCTTGATGTGTGTTTGTCTCTTAGATCAAGAGATGAATCAACGTCTCATTCCATGAGTTTATCGTGTATCGCTTGATTTTTGAGAAGATCGATTCCTATAGAGTTTCTTTTTGTCATCTTCGTGTTGGATAGAGTTCTCAGAGCAAGACGTCGAGGCAAAGGTGATGATCGAATCAACATTCTTATGAAGTGCAACCTGGATCGTGAAGATTGTGCTAGCTTTGTGTTCCCTATGTCTTCTTACCTCACGTCTTGAATCTCGGGACGAGATTCTTGTTTAGTGGGGGTGAGTTGTCACAGCCCTAGAATATCTGAGTGTAATAGTTGCATCAGTGAGCATGCATCATGTTTAATTCAAAAAATTGAAATGAGGAATATTCAAAGCCTCATAAATTATTTTAAAAGAAGGGCAAGAACCCTTTAAATAGCATTCTGTGAATCCAAAATGCACTAAAAATAGTTTTGTGAATTTTGGCAAGAGTTAGATGTCAAACCAAAATTTTGGAACATTTTTAAGGAATTATTTGGTCTCTGAATTTAAATCAATAATCTATTTGAATTTGGGGATATATTCATAATATATAATGAATATATTTTCAAATGCTTTGAAATGTTTTATGTACTTTTGGAATAGGCCAGAGAGGTAACATAAAATATTTCAGAGTGTTTTGGCACTGTTTTGAAATCATTTTGAATTTTGAAACAGTGGCAAAAGATTAAATAAAAAAAACAGCAGAAACAAAAAGGAAACAGGAGCTCACCTGAGCAGCCTACCCACCTGGCCCAGGGGAGAAGGATTCATCGTGTTTTACAGTATGGAGCCGCCGCCAACCCCTAAACTCTCTCGGGAGGGCTGATCGGGAGTCCGTTTGGGGCTCCGGAGTGGGGAATCCGTCGCCATCGTCATCATCAACCATCCTCCATCACCAATTTCATGATGCTCACCGCCTTGCATGAGTAATTCCATCGTAGGATTGCTGGACGGTGATGGTTTGGATGAGATTTATCATGTAATCGAGTTAGTTTTGTTAGGGTTTGATCCCTAGTATCCACTATGTTCTGAGATTGATGTTGCAATGACTTTGCTATGCTTAATGCTTGTCACTAGGGCCCGAGTGCCATGATTTCAGATCTGAACCTATTATGTTTTCATCAATATATGAGAGTTCTTGATCCTATCTTGCAAGTCTATAGTCACCTATTATGTGTTATGATCCGTTAACCTCGAAGTGAAAATAATCGGGATACTTACCGATGGTGGCCGTAGTTTGAGGAGTTCATGTATTCGCTATATGTTAATGCTTTGTTCCGGTACTCTATTAAAAGGAGGACTTAATATCCCTTAGTTTCCATTAGGACCCCGCTGCCATGGGAGGGTAGGACAAAAGATGTCATGCAACTTCTTTTCCATAAGCACGTATGACTATATTCAGAATACATGCCTACATTACATTGATGAACTGGAGCTAGTTCTGTGTCACCCTAGGTTATGAATGTTACATGATGAACTGCATCCGGCATAATTCTCCATCACCGATCCATTGCGTACGAGCTTTCCATACATTGTCCTTCGCTTATTTACTTTTCCGTTGCTACTGTTATCATCACTATAAAACACCAAAAATATTACTTTTGCTACCGTTACCTTTTACCACTGCTACCATTACTATCATATTACTTTGCTACTAAATACCTTGCTGCAGATATTAAGTTTCCAGGTGTGGTTGAATTAACAACTCAGCTAGTAATACTTGAGAATATTCTTTGGCTCCCCTTGTGTCGAATCAATAAATTTTGGTTGAATACTCTACCCTCGAAAACTGTTGCGATCCCCTATACTTGTGGGTTGTCAGGTATTTTTGTATTTTTGGTTTAATAGATCTGAAAATAAATGCAAAGGAAAAGTAGATCGCAAAGGCAAATATATGAGAAAGAGACCCGGGGCCGTAGGTTTGACTAGCGGCTTCTCTCGAGAAAAATAGCAAATGGTGGGTGAACAAATTACTGTTGGGAAATTGGTAGAACTTCAAATAATCCTGACGATATCCAGGCAACGATCATTATATAGGCATCACGTCCAAGATTAGTAGACCGACTCCTGCCTGCATCTACTACTATTACTCCACACATCGACCGCTATCCAGCATGCATCTAGTGTATTTAGTTCATGGAGAAACGGAGTAATGCAATAAGAATGATGACATGATGTAGACAAGATCTATCTATGTAGAGATAGACCCCATCGTTTTATCCTTAGTAGCAACGATACATACGTGTCGGTTCTCCTTCTGTCACTGCTACCTCTTGAGCATGCGTTGGTTTTCCGTTGAAGAGGAAAGGGTGATGCATCAAAGAAGCGTAAGTATTTCCCTCAGTTTTTGAGAACCAATGTATCAATCCAGTAGGAGACAATGCACAAGTCACCTAGTACCTACACAAACAATCAAGAACCTTGCAACCAACGTGATAAAGGGGTTGTCAATCCCTTCACGATCACTCGCAAAAGTGAGATCTGATAAACATAGTAAAGTAATTTTTTTGGTGTTTTTGTTGTATAGATTGGAAAGTAAAGATTGCAAAATAGTGAACGAGATGCGATGTAAATAAAAGAGATGCAATATAATAAGAAAGAGACCCGGGGCCATAGGTTTCACTAGTGGCTTCTCTCAAGATAACATGTATTACGGTGGTTGAACAAATTATTGCCGAGAAATTGATAGAAAAGCACATAGTTATGAGAATATCTAGGCAATGATCATGAATATAGGCATCACGTCCGGGTCAAGTAGATCAAAACGATTCTGCATCTACTACTATTACTCCACACATCGACCGCTATCCAACATGCATCTAGAGTATGAACTTCATAAGAACAGAGTAACGCTTTAAGCAAGATGACATGATGTAGAGGGATAAACTCAAGCAATATGATATAAACCCCATCTTTTTATCCTCAATGGCAACAATACAATATGTGCCTTGCTGCCCCTACTGTCACTGGGAAAGGACACCGCAAGATTGAATCCAAAGCTAAGCACTTGTCCCATTGCAAGAAAGATCAATCTAGTAGGCCAAACTAAACCGATAATTCAAAGAGACTTGCAAAGATATCAAATCATGCTTATAAGAATTCAGAGAAGAACCAAATAATATTCATAGATAATCTTGTTCATAAACCCACAATTCATCGGATCTCGGCAAACACACCGCAAAAGAGTATTACATCGAATAGATCTCCAAGAACATGGCGGAGAAATTTGTATTGAGAATCAAAGAGAGAGAAGAAGCCATCTAGCTAATAACTATGGACCTAAAGGTCTGTAGTAAGCTACTCACGCTTCATCGGAGAGGCTATGGTGTTGATGTAGAAGCCCTCCGTGATCGATTCCCCCTCCGGCAGATCACCGAAAAGGCCCCAAGATGGGATCTCTCGGGTACAGAAGGTTGCGGTGGTGGAAAAGTGGTTTCATGGCTCTCTACGATTGATCTAGGGTATAAGAGTATATATAGGAGAAAGGAGTACGTCGGTGGATCTACATGGGGCCCACGAGGGTGGGGGCGTGCCTACCCCCTGGGCGCGCCCTCCTGCCTCGTGGCTGCCTCACGGAATTCCAGACTTCAAATCCAAGTCTTCTAGTTTGCTTTCGGTCCAAGAAAGATCATCGCGAAGGTTTCATTCCGTTTGGATTCCATTTGGTATTCCTTTTCTATGAAACTATAAAAAAGGCAAAAAAAACATAAACTGGCACTGGGCCTCCGGTTAATAGGTTAGTCCGAAAAATAATATAAAAGGGCATATTAAAGCCCATTAAACATCCAAAACAGATAATATAATAGCATGGAACAATCAAAAATTATAGATACGTTGGAGACGTATCAGTCACTGGGATCAAGCACCGTAAGATCGAACCCACTACAAAGCACCTCTTCACATTGCAAGATAAATAGATCAAGTTCGCCAAACAAAACCCAAATATCAGAGAAGAAATACGAGGCTATAAGAGATCATGCATAAAAGAGATCAAATACACTCAAATACTTTCATGGATATAAAAAGATATAACTTATCATAAACTCAAAGTTCATCAGATCCCAACAAAGACACCACAAAAAGAGTTACATCATATGGATCTCTAAGAGACCATTGTATTGATAATCAAGCGAGAGAGAGGAAGCTATCTAGCTACTAACTATGGACCCGAAGGTCTACAAAGAACTACTCACACATCATCAGAGAGGCACCAATGGAGGTGGTGAACCCCATCCGAGATGGTGTCTAGATTGGATCTGGTGGTTCTAGACTCTGCGGCGGCTACATCAATATTTCATCGACTCCCCTAGGGTTTTGGGAATATTGGGGTATTTATAGAGCAAAGAGGCGGTCCAGGGGGCACCCGAGGTGGGCACAACCTACCAGGACGCGCCTGGGCCTCCTGGGGTGCCCTGGTGGGTTGTGCTCTCCTCGGAGCACGCCCAGGCGCAGCCAAGGCCCATTAGGTGTCTTCTGGTCCATAAAAAATCTCCGTAAAGTTTTGTGGCATTTGGACTCCGTTTGGTATTGATTTTCCGCGATGTAAAAAACATGCAAAAAACAGCAACTGGCACTATGTCAATATGTTAGTACCAAAAATGATATAAAATGACTATGAAATGATTATAAAATATCCAAGATTGATAATATAACAGCATGGAACAATAAAAAATTATAGATACGTTGGAGACGTATCAACATCCCCAAGCTTAACTCCTACTCGTCCTCGAGTAGGTAAGTGATAAAAACAGAATTTTTGATGTGGAATGCTGCCTATCATGTCATATCATATTTCTTTTCTTTATAGCATGGACATTTGGACTTTTATATTGTTCAAAGCAATAGTCTAGTTTTGACATGATAACTTAAATACTCAAGCATATTGTCGGTGTACAAAAGTAGGGGCTCTCCTTTTGGACCCCTTTACTTGTGCACGAGCAGTCAGAGCCGTGCCCACGACCACACTGAGGAGGGCAGAGGAGGGATGCCGGAGCGCAAGACAACCAAAGCAACGTCAAGACTAGGGACGCAAAGAGAGCAAGAGGGCGAGGTGGACTCTCCCGGCAAGACCCTTGCCGGGGTGGCTTCCGCAGCCCCGGCAAGATCCTTGCCGGGGCTACTTGCCTGACACCAGCAGAGCGTGCCACCCTTGAGCCCAAGGGTTTCCGACGCCATCAACCACATTGGAACCAAGGCTCGAGAGGCGCCTCCATGGTGGCATGCAGATATTTGTAGAGATCATTAATATGCAAGATCAGACGAGAACCAGAAGACGACCATCCTTAGCGAGATCCTTACCAAGGAAGTCCACGAGACCCCTGGCAAGATCCTTGCCGAGGAGGACCGCGGTGCCGAGGCAGGACCTTGCCGAAGACACCTGCGGGGCCGCGGCCAGGCCCACGCCTGCCAAGACTCCACCGCCACTCCCATACAGCTGCCAGCTCGAACAGCTGGGCAGGCATCTGCGTGGCAACGCGCGGCCTCCACACCAACTTAGCAAGCACCTGCATGGTGGCATGCAGATCTTCATGAAGGCTCCACCATTGCGCCAGCCCAGCAGCCAGCCAACATGGCGCTACAACGCCTCGTCAGCTTGGACACGCGTCGGAGCCAGGCGAGGCGACGACAGCTGGGATGAGCTTCTTTGCCGTCCCTAATAAAGCAAGAGGGGCACGTCGGTAGTGCATTAAATGCGTTTGTCTGACGGTGCTAGAGGATAGACTCATCCACTATACACCTTTTCCACCTCTTGTGTGCCACTGTGGCGACCCCTTTTTCTATAAAAGGAGGCCCGAGGCATACTGGAGAGGGATTCGGATATTCTGGACTAGAAAGACATCACAACTAGTTCAACAACACAAGAACACTCAAATATACATCAAAGCAGGACTAGGGTTTTACGCGTCTCTGCGGCCCGAACCTGGGTAAACGAGTTGCATGCTGACCGCCAGACCCGTTCTTTACACAACCCCGCGCCCGCCAACCGTAGAAGGGATCCTAGTGACCCCACAGATGTCGTTTCCCACTGACACATATCAACAAGCAACCATGTCTTTCAAAATATCAACGCTAAAATAAGTTATCACTAGCCCATCATGCTCAACCATTGATCCATTCATGAAAAACACTCGCATATTAACTACACCCAATGATCAAGTACGATCATATTGCCTCCTAGTTGGTGCTTTTATAAGAGAAGATGGAGACTCAAATTCAGAAATAAAAATTGCATAAAGTAAAAGAAATGCCCTCCGGAGAAGGAAGTAGGGATTTGTAGAGGTGCTAGAGCTCAAAGCAAAAAAATTAGAGATAAAAACATTTTGGAGGTGTGCCCTTCCCACCAACGAAAATGACTTAGAGTTCCCAACACTTTCCATGCTAGATATATCATAGGTGGTTCCCAAAGAGAAAATAAAGTTTATTACTTTTTCCACCATACTTTCACTTTCCATGGCTAACCGTATCCACGTGTGCCTTCCATACCAATACTTTCCAAGGAATTTATTATTTGACAACATAAAGTAAATTCATTTTTCATTTCGGGAATGGGCATCCCTAATACCTTTGCCTCACTCTCGTGCAATGACAAGTGAATAAACACTCATCGTGAGAATAAGACATCTAGCATGGAAAATATTGGCAACCCCTCATCGCTCTGCAAGCGAAACGAACACACGAAAGAGAAGTTTATTTTGAAAATTAGAGATGGCACATACAAATTTGCTTAGAACGGCAAAAGAATACCGCATATCGGTAGATATAGTAGACTCATGTGGCAAAACTGGTGTAAAGGTTTTTGGATGCACAAGTAGAGACCATACTTAGTGCAAAATGAAGGCTAGCAAAAGATTGAGAAGCGACCAACCAAGAAACTAATAATATCATAAGTGAGCATTAAGCATAATTAACACTGAATGATGCACCACAAGTAGGATTAGTTTCATTGCATAATTATTGACTTTCATGCTTGCATAGGGAATCACAAACCTTAACACCAATATTCTTACTAAAGCATAATTACTAATCAGCATAACTCACATATCACATCATCATATCTCAAAACTATTACTAAGAATCAAGTTTATTTTGTCCAATGATCTTCATGAAAGTTTTTATTATATCCTTCTTGGATATCTATCACTTTGGAACTAATTTTCATATGTTGCTTTTGATAAGCTCAAACAAATATAAGTGAAGATCATGAGCATAATTTTTCTTTTCTCTCAAATTAATTTAAGTGAAGCAAGAGAGACTTTCTTGTACTAACTCTCAAATAAATCTAAGTGAAGCAAGAGTGCATTTCTTCAAAAATACTAAAGCACACCGTGCTAAAAAAGATATAAGTGAAGCACTAGAGCAAGTCCATAGCTCATAAAAGATTTAAGTGAAGCATAGAGAGCAATTCTAAGTCATGAAATAATTTTGGATCTCTCAAATTGGTGTGTACAGCAAGGAATCAAGACTTAAAACACAAAATAAAACAAGCAAAGACTCATATCATACAAGACGCTCCAAGCAAAACACATAGTATGTGAAGAATAAAAATATAGCTTCGAGTAAAATACCGATGGTCGTTAGAAGAAAGAGGGGATGCCACTCAGGGGCATCCCCAAGCTTAGTTGCTTGCTCTCTTTTGGATAATAGCGGGGATGCCGGGGAATCATCAAGCTTAGGCTCTTCTTACTCCTTATTCCTTCATCCATCGTAAGATAACCCAAAACTTGAAAACTTCAATCACACAAAACTTAACAAAACCTTCGTGAGATCCGTTAGTATAAGAAAATAAATCACTACTACAAGTACTGTATCAAACCAATTCATATTTTGTTCTTGCATTATATCTACCGTATTCCAACTTTTCTATGGCAAATACTCATCAAAGAAAACGATAGAGCCATCGAAATAAGCACACAACGCAAAGAAAACAGAATCTGTCAAAAACAGAACAGTCTGTACAAATATGGATGTTTCGAATACTTATTTAACTCCAAAAATTCTAAAATATTAGGACGACCTGAGAAACTTGTATATTGATCTACTGCAAAAAGAATGGATATTTTATCATGCTTTGTTAAAAAATGAGAATTATTTTCGTGAGAGCAAAAGTTTCTGTTTTTTCAGCAAGATCAAACCACTATCACCCAAGAAGATCCTAAAGGCTTTACTTGGCACAAACACTAATTAAAACACAAAAAACACAATCATAACTGTAGCATAATTGTGCTAACACCCAAAAAACAGGAAACAAAAAGCAAAAATAAATTTTATTCATTGGGTTGCCTCCCAACAAGCGCTATAGTTTTACGCCCTTAGCTAGGCATAAAGCAAGGATCTACGTTTTGTCATCCTTCTTCTTAACTTTTTTAGAGGTGTCTTCATCATGGGGTTTTGTAAACACAACATAAAACATATTATCCATATAAACCTTAGCGTTCCTAAGTTGGTGTTCATCATAACCTTTTTGATTCCCTGCAACAATCCAAGAGTAATGTTGATTAACATTATTGAAAACCTGTTGGATTATATCTAAAACGGGGGCTTCCCTTTTAAGATTCTCGTCAAAGATTTTATTATCACCAAGAAAAGGTCTTAAAGCATAGTCACTATTGTAAAGAATTTCATATATCACAGGTTTTCACGATTCATACCATAAAAATCAAAGATTTCCCTAGCTTCCCATATTATGTAATCAAATTCATTCATAAGGACAAGGGTGGCCAACTTTTTAGCCCTAGGGTTTTTTATAACGGGAAGATCAAAAAATAATATTTGTAAAGTAGGATGGTTATGAATAAATTTACTCTCAAGTTTCAGAACTAGTGCTGAAATAGCATCCACATAAGATCTAGTAGTTTTAAGTATATGAGCATCATCAAGACTTAGATTCCCAACACAAATGAAGAATTCTTCGATACGTTCTTTTCCCATAATGTTCCGTTTCCCCAAGATAAAAGTTTTAGCATCCAGATTGCTCGTAAGTCCAATCCTAGGAGTTAGGCCATCATCTGTTGGTGCCATACCGAAATCACTCATGATTGCAAGCAAAGGATAAATATGACAAGAAAACGACGAACGGGAAAAGAGGGGCGAATAAAACGGAATTTTTTTGTGAAGTGGGGGAGAGGAAAACAAGAGGCAAATGGCAAATAATGTAAATTGCAAGGAGATGGGATTTGTGATAAGGAACGTAGTATATATTGAAGATCCTCCCCAGCAACGGCGCCAGAAATTCCTTTTGATGTCGGCTATGACTACGTCGGTATTACCCCAAAGAGTGAGGGATGATGCAGCACACCGACGGTAGGTATTTCCCTCAATAATGAAACCAAGGTTATCAAACCAGTAGGAGAACCAAGCAACACAACATAAATAGCCCCTTCATGCAAATAACAACCACTCGCAACCCGATGTATTAAAGGGGTTGTCAATCCCTTTCAGGTAACAGCGCCAGAAATATGCAAACGAACGTGAATAAATTGTAGTAGATTGATAGATCGAACGCCAAATAAAATAAATAAGAATAAATTGCAACAAGGTATTTTTGTATTTTGGTTTAATAGATCTGAAAATAAGTGCAAAGGAAAAGTAGATCGCAAAGGCAAATATATGAGAAAGAGACCCGGGGGCCGTAGGTTTCACTAGTGGCTTCTCTCGAGAAAAATAGCAAACGATGGTGAACAAATTACTGTTGGGCAATTGATAGAACTTCAAATAATTATGATGATATCCAGGCAATGATCATTATATAGGCATCACATCCAAGATTAGTAGACCGACTCCTGCCTGCATCTACTACTATTACTCCGCACATCGACCGCTATCCAGCATGCATCTAGTGTATTAAGTTCATGGAGAAACGGAGTAATGCAATAAGAACTATGACATGATGTAGACAAGATCTATCTATGTAGAGATAGACCCCATCGTTTTATCCTTAGTAGTAATGATACATACGTGTCAGTGTCACTGGGATCAAGCACCGTAAGATCAAACCCACTACAAAGCACCTCCTCCCATTGCAAGATAAATAGATAAAGTTGGCCAAACAAAATCCAAATATCGGAGAAGAAATACGAGGCTATAAGAGATCATGCATAAAAGAGATCAAAGAAACTCAAATACTATCATGGATATAAAAAGATATAATTAATCATAAACTCAAAGTTCATCAGATCCCAATAAACACACCGCAAAAAGACATCATATGGATCTCCAAGAGACCATTGTATTGAGAATCAAGCGAGAGAGAGGAAGCCATCTAGATACTAACTATGGACCCGAAGGTCTACAAAGAACTACTCACACATCATCGGAGAGGCACTAATGGAGGTGGTGAACCCCATCTGAGATGGTGTCTAGATTGGATCTGGTGGTTTTGGACTCTGCAGCCGCTGGATCAATATTTTGTCGACTCCCCTAGGGTTTTCGGAATATTGGGGGGATTTATAGAGCAAAGAGGCGGTCCGGGGGGCACCCGAGGTGGGAACAACCCACCAGGACGCGCCTGGGCCTCCTAGCACGCCCTGGTGGGTTGTGCTCTCCTCGGAGCACCCCCCAGGTGCAGCCTGGGCCCATTAGGTGTCTTCTGGTCCATAAAAAATCTCCGTAAAGTTTGGTGGCGTTTGGACTCGTTTGGTATTGATTTTCTGCGATGTAAAAAACATGCAAAAAACAGCAACTGGCACTTGGTACTATGTCAATAGGTTAGTACCAAAAAATGATATAAAATGACTATAAAATGATTATAAAACATCCAAGATTGAGAATATAACAGCATGGAACAATCAAAAATTATAGATACATTGTAGACGTATCAGCTAGGGGATTGAGGGTTTTACAATTTACCCCTGTGGATGGCACTAGAAGTAGCTGGTCCTTGTGTGCAGGAAGTCTTCACTCGAGCGCGGGAAGACTACGTGGAGCACAGAATTCTCAATACACAACCGTATGCGGTGTCACGTGCTATCACACAT
Organism: Triticum aestivum; assembly: GCF_018294505.1. Classification (NCBI taxonomy): domain Eukaryota; kingdom Viridiplantae; phylum Streptophyta; class Magnoliopsida; order Poales; family Poaceae; genus Triticum; species Triticum aestivum. The sequence continues at coordinate 425,400,046 of NC_057812.1, forward strand.
GTGTTAACATAAGGACATGTATGTGTAACTTACAAATCATCACACATGAGTACTCGTACCACACATCGTGTGCGATGCTCCTAGCCATCGCAAACAACTCGTTTGCATTTTCAAAGATTTTTTCTACACACATAATCGCACATGAAACAACTGTAGCAAATGTCTATTAGGGTTAGGGACACAACAAATATTCTCTCTCCCCTCTCTACCGTCTCTTTCCTCTTGTAGCGCCCAAATATGTCTTTCTTCTCCCCTTTGTCCTCGCCTCCACAAAATCCTCCACATCACACATGTCCTCAGAAACTCGAACCACCCTCTCCATCGTGGAAGGCACGGGGAAGACCCAGCTCATACGCGCGTCAGAGCCCGTGGCGGCGGCGTGATGTCTACTATGCAACCTTCTTCTTGTAGACTCGTGTTGGGCCTGCAAGTGCAGAGTTTTGTAGGACAGTAGCAAATTTCCCTCAAGTGGATGACCTAAGGTTTATCAATCCGTGGGAGGCGCAGGATGAAGATGGTCTCTTGTGTCCCCAACACACCCAATACAATGGTAAATTGTATAGGTGCACTAGTTCGGCGAAGAGATGGTGATACAAGTGCAATATGGATGGTAGATATAGGTTTTTGTAATCTGAAAATATAAAAACAGCAAGGTAGCAAGTAATAAAAGTGAGCTAAAATGATATTGCAATGCTTCTAAACAAGGCCTAGGGTTCATATTTTCACTAGTGCAAGTTCTCTCGACAATGATAACATAATTAGATCATATGGCAATCCCTCGACGTGCGACAAAAGTCACTCCAAAGTTCCTATCACAAAGAACATAAGATGAAATTGCTTGTAGGGTATGAAACCACCTCAAAGTTATTCTTTCCGATTAATCCATTGAGCTATTCCTATAAGTGTCACAAACAGCCCAAGAGTTTGTAGTAAAATAACACCATATGACACACATCAATCAACCCTAATGTCACCTAGATACTCCAATGTCACCACAAGTATCCATGGGTCAATTATACGATATGCATGAAACAACTTCAGATTCATAATATCCAATCCAATATAAAGAACCACAAAGAGTGCCCCAAGATTCCTACCGGAGAAACAAGGACGTAAACGTGCATCAACCCTTATGCATAGATTACCCCATTGTCACCACGGGTATCCCACACAAGACATACATCAAGTGTTCTCAAATCCATAATTGTATTAAATCCGATAATAGTGAAACCTCAAAGGTAAAACTCAATTCATCACAAGAAGATAGAGGGGGAGAAACACCATATGATTCAACTATAGTAACAAAGCTCGCGGTACATCAAGATCGTGCCAAATCAAGAACACGAGAGGGAGAGAGAGATATCAAACACATAGCTACTGGTACATACCCTCAGCCCCGAGGGTGAACTACCCCCTCCTCATCATGGAGAGCGCCGGGATGATGAAGATGGCCACTGGTGATGGTTTCCCCCCGGCAGGGTGCTGGAACGGGCTCCCGATTGGTTTTTCGTGGCTACAGAGGCTTGCGGCGGCGGAACTCCCGATTTAGGTTTATTTCTGGAGGTTTTGGGATTTACAGGAGGTGTTGGCGTCGGGGACAAGTCAAGGGGGCCCACGAGGCGATGACAAGTACGGGGGGCACGCCCTAGGGGGGCGCCCTCCACCCTTGTGGTGGCCTGGGACTCTTCTCCGATATGTTTTAGTTCCAGTATTTGTTATATTTTCCAAAAATATTCTCCATAAATTTTCAGGTCAATTGGACTCCGTTTGCTATTCCTTTTCGTTGAAACTCAAAAACAAGGAAAAATAGAAACTGGCACTGGGCTCTAGGTTAATAGGTTAGTCCCAAAAATCATATAAAATATCATATAAATGCATATAAAACATCCAATATAGATAATATAATAGCATGGAATAATCAAAAATTATAGATACGTTGGAGACGTATCAAGCATCCCCAAGCTTAATTCCTGCTCGTCCTCGAGTAGGTAAATGATAAAAACAAATTTTTTGATGTGGAATACTACCTAATATATTTATCAATGTAATCTTCTCTATTGTGGCAAGAATATTCAGATCCATAAGATTCAAAACAAAAGTTTAATATTGACATAAAAACGATAATACTTCAAGCATACTAATAAAGCAACCATGTCTTCTCAAAATAACATGGCCAAAGAAAGTTATCCCTACAAAATCATATAGTCTGGCTATGCTCCATCTTAATCACACAAAGTATTAAATCATGCACAACCCCGATGACAAGCCAAGCAATTGTTTCATACTTTTGATGTTCTCAAACCTTTTCAACTTTCATGCAATACATGAGCGTGAGCCATGGCATAGCACTATAGGTGGAATAGAATATGGTGGTTGTGGAGAAGACAAAAACAAGGAGATAGTCTCACATCAACTAGGCGTATCAATGGGCTATGGAGATGCCCATCAATAGATATCAATGTGAGTAAGTAGGGATTGCCATGCAACGGATGGACTAGTGCTATAAGTCTATGAAAGCTCAGAAAGAAACTAAGTGGGTGTCCATCCAACTCGATTACTCATGAAGATCTAGGGCAATTTGAGGAAGCCCATTGAGGGAGTCCTGGATTAAGGGGTCCTCGGGCGTCCAACCTGTTAGCCATGGGCCGGACTAATGGGCTGTGAAGATACAAAGACCGAAGAGTACACCCGTGTCCGGATGGGACTCTCCTTGGTGTGGAAGGCAAGCTTGGCGACCGAATATGTAGATTCCTTTCTTTGTAACCGACCTTGTGTAACCCTAGATCCTCCCGGTGTCTATATAAACCGGAGGACTTAGTCCGGATAGGGGATACTCATTATCACATCCATACACGCTAGACCTCTAGGGTTTAGCCATTAAGATCTCGAGGTAGATCAACCTCTGTAACAGCCATATTCATCAATATCAATCAAGCAGGACGTAGGGTATTACCTCCATAGAGAGGGCCCGAACCTGGGTAAACATAGTGTCCCTTGTCTCCTCTTACCATCGACCTTAGACACATAGTTCGGGACCCCCTACCCGAGATCCGTCGGTTTTGACACCGACATTGGTGCTTTCATCGAGAGTTCCACTGTGTTGTCGCTAAAAGGTTTGATGGCCCCTCCAACCGTCCATAATGACGCTGTCCAAGGAGAAACTTTCCTCCCCGGACAGATCTTTGTGTTCGGCGGTTTCGCACTGTGGGCCAATTCGCTTGGCCAACTGGAGCAGATCGAAAGCTACGCCCCTGTCCATCAGGTCAGATCTGGGAGCTTGAACTACGTTGCAGACACCCATGGAGACTTGATCTTCGCCAGATTTGAGACCGCGGTAGCCGCTCCCGGTCGCCCTAGTGATCATGACCTAAATCTATCATCAGGCTGCATCCAGGAGATTGCTCCTATAACCGCTCTGGCCCTAGATCCGGAGCAAGCTGCGCCATCCAAGGACGGGAGGATCAACCCACCACGGAGGCCGCAGATTCCATGGCGTTGGAGCCGTACATAGAAATAACCTCTCACAACGTTTTTGTCAGCGGAACTCGGGACTCGTATCCGGTCGCAAGTTCCGAACCATGTGAGCCCGTGGACGCCAAGCATGATCGTCTGTCGATCTTTGAATTCAGTGCCGCAGACATCTTCCAGCACTCGCCTTTGGGCGATGTGCTAAACTCATTAAAGAACCTGTCCTTGGAGGAGGACTCAGAGCCGAACTCTATCCGGCTCGAACCAGGGGTTGATGGTGGAGAATTTTGCTTCCCACCCGCCACCCACTTCATAGCCACGGTCGAAGATTCGACCAATACACTTGATTATGACTCTAAGGACATTGACGGTATGGACGACGATGCCGAAGACAACAAAGACCTCGTTGATACAACTAATGAACAAGATGAACGGGAGGATGGGCAGGTTAGCCCTGGTAAACAGGCCACGCACGAAGATTTGGAGGACTACAATTACCTTCCGCTCTCTGAGGATGAGGTGAGCCCTGGCACCGAGGATTTCAACGTGCCTGAGGAACCTCTTGAGCAGGAGCGCTTCAAGCACCAACTAATAGCCACTGCAAGGAGCCTGAAAAAGCAGCAGCAGCAGCTTCAAGCTGACCAAGATCTGCTGAATGATATATGGACTGAAGTCCTAGCCGCCGAAGAATACAGACATAGTGGCCCAGCAAAAAGCTACTCGAAGCATAGATTGCTACCCCAGGGCGACGACAAGGCGCTCAAGACCGTGCCATCATCGCACAGGGCGGCAGGTCGACGGCAACTTGGCCCAGGTAAAACGGCAACTCAAGCTGAACACCAGACCACCCCACCTCACCGTAAAGACAAGAACAACACAGCTCAGGGCTGTGCATATGACCTTCAACAGGACTTGGGTAGCAGCGCAGGACACTCAAGAGCGATCTATGAATCGCGAGGACATACCTCGACACGCAACGACGGTTGCCCATTCGGACATGACAAACCTAGCCACGCCCGGGCCAAAAACTGCAAATGGACTCCATCGAAGGTACATCGCAGTGTGACCCAACACAGAGGCACCGCACACCCTCTTTGCTTCACAGACAAAGTAATGGAGCATGAATTCCCAGATGGGTTCAAACCTATAAATATCGAATCATACAATGGAACAACGGATCCCACGGTATGGATCGAGGACTTTCTCCTCCATATCCACATGGCCCGTGGGGACGACCTTCATGCCATCAAATACCTACCACTAAAACTCAAAGGACCAGCTCGGCACTAGATACACAGTCTGCCAGAAAATTCTATTGGCAGTTGGGAAGATTTGGAGGACGCCTTTCGCGACAACTTCCAAGGAACGTATGTCTGGCCACCGGACGCCGATGACTTAAGTCACATTGTCCAGCAGCCCGGAGAGTCAACCAGGAAGCTCTGGACTAAGCTTTTAGTTAAAAAGAACCAAATCGTCGACTGTCGGACGCGGAAGCCCTTGCGGCCTTTAAACACAGCGTCTGGGATGAATGGCTTGCACGCCACCTCAGTCAAGAAGGACCTAGATCCATGACATCCCTTACCGCTCTAATGACCCGCTTTTGCGCAGGAGAAGACAGTTGGCTCGCTTGTAGAGGCGACAACGCCAGCGACTCGGGCACTTCCGAAATCCGAGATGGCAATGGCAAGCCACGATGAAGCAAACACAGTAGTCGCAATGATAATGAAAGATCACGCAACACAGCGGTCAACGCCAGATTCAGCAATCCCAAACCCAGTCAGCGGAAAAAGCCATTCAAGGTGAACAAAGATGGACCATCCAACCTAGACAGGATACTGGACCGACCCTGCCAGATTCACGGCCAGCCCAATAAACCGGTGTAACGCCCACGATGCGGCTATATCTCCCACGTGTCGAAGCAAGACTTAGAGGCATAACCGCATTGTAAGCAATGTCGCAAGTGAGGTAATCTTCACACAACCCATGTAATGAATAAGAAAAGAGGTACATAGTTGGCTTACAATCGCCACTTCACACAATACATGAATAAAGTATTACATCATCCAGATACAATTAGGGTCCGACTACGGAACCAAAATAAAAGAAGACTACCCCAAATACTACACATATCCCCGATCATCCCAACTGGGCTCCAGTACTGATCAACTAAAACGAAACAACACAATGAACGTGATCTCCATCGAGCTCCTCCTTGAGCTCGGTTGCGTCACCTGCACGGTATCGTCGGCACCTGCAAACTGGTTTTGGAAGTAATCTGTGAGTCACGGGGACTCAGCAATCTCACACCCTCACGATCAAGACTATTTAAGCTTATGGGTAGGGAAAATGTATGAGGTGGAGCTGCAGCAAGCGACTAGCATATTTGGTGGCGAACATACGCAAATGAGAGCGAGAAGAGAAGGCAAAGGCACGATCAATGAACTATGATCAACAAGTGATCCTAGAACAACCTACGTTCAAGCATGACTCCAACACCGTGTTCACTTCCCGGCCACCACCGGAAAGAGACCATCGCGGCTACACACGCGGTTGATGCATTTTAATTAAGATAAGTTTCAGGTTTTCTACAACCGAACATTAACAAATTCCCATCTGCCCATAACCGCGGGCACAACTTTTGAAAGTTGTAATCCCTGCAGGGGTATCCCAACTTAGCCCATCACAAACTCTCACGGTCAATGAAGGATATTCCTTCTCCCAGGAAGACCCGATCAGGCTCGGAATGCTAGTTACAAGACATTTCGACAATGGTAAAACAAGACCAGCAAAGCCACCCAGATGTGCCGACAAATCCCGATAGGAGTTGCACATATCTCATTCTCAGGGCACACCGGATGAGCAACACGTCGGGTAGGCCAGCCCAGAGTTGCCCCTGGTAGCCCCGGACATCGCTCAGTTGGACCAACACTTAGAGAAGCACTGGCCCGGGGGGGGGGGGTTAAATAAAGATGACCCTTGAGCCGGCCAACCCAAGGGGAAGAAAAGGCTATGTGGCAAATGGTAAAACCAATGTTGGGCCTTGCTGGAGGAGTTTTATGCAAGGCGAACTGTCAAGGGGTTCCCATTATAACCCAACCGTGTAAGGAACGCAAAATCAAGGAACATAACACTGGTACGACGGAAACTAGGGTGGCAAGAGTGGAACAAAACACCAGGCATAAGGCCAAGCCTTCCACCCTTTACCAAGTACATAGATGCATTAATTAAATAAGAGCTATTGTGATATCCCAACAAATATCCATGTTCCAAACATGGAATAAGCTCCAATCTTCACCTGCAACTAACAACGCTATAAGAGGGGCTGAGCAAAGCGGTAACATAGCCAAACAACGGTTTGCTAGGACAAGGTGGGTTAGAGGTTTGACATGGAAATATGGGAGGCATGATAAAGCAAGTGGTAGGTATCGATGCATAGGCATAGCAAAAGAGCGAGCATCTAGCAAGCAAAGATATAAGTGATTTCTTGGGTATGGTCATCTTGCCTGAGATCCTGCAAGGAAGAAGAACGAGTCCATGAAGAAGACAAACAGACGTAGTCGAATGGATCCTCACAAACGCGACGTTAACGGAACTAACCCGAAGAAGCAACACCGGAAAGAAGCAAACAACATGGTAAACAACCATCACATAAGCATGACATGATGCACAACCAAGTATGATGCATGTCCGGTTTAAATATGCATGACATGGCAAAGTGCAACAACCAAAACTACAAATTAAGTGGAGCTCAATATGCAACGGGTTGCATATTGACGGAACACCACATCAATTATTTAGTTCTCTCTCGGCTATGTACTCACCAATATTAAATGTTGTTAAGCATGTCAAGAGATGATACATAACAAAACTGTACCATCTAAACAATTTAAATGGGGTCGGGTATAATATACAACAAACCCGGTAAATCCCCATATGCATTAGTAATTTAATGCAAACAACAATTTTAACCAATCTTGAAGTTGTTATCATGATGCAGATGACATGTGCAAGTTTATGCAAGTTCTAAGGAAAAGTAGACATGGCAAGATATGAGGCATTTGTTGCCATGGCGGAAGGAAAAGGGGTGCCACGGCAGCAAAACGAAAATGTTACCATGGCAACATTTCGGTGATCCGGCAACTCAAGTGAGATGCTAGTGCAAAGGAACAAGTGTGGGTGCACGAAACATGCAAGAGTGACAGGGAGTGATCTCGGATACCGGGTGTCCCACGAGACGACGGTAACAAGGCAAAAGAGGGGCAACATGCATCGACAATTCGAGCACGGAGCAAGCACGGGCATCTCATACATCACACATGCATTAGTTCACGAGCGGTCGTCTCGGCGGTTATACCTTTTGGAGCGTGCATTATCGGAATGGATCAAGTTCGAAGCGGAGAAGGGGAAGTAGACATTCTCGGGACTTTCGTAGTGGAAGTAGTCGTTCTCTCATGCTCTAGGGTCGACGGTAGAGGTTCTCGCGATCTCGGCGACGGTAGTGGTACATGTTTATCGGTAGTCGAACATGATGATCCAGAGAGGGTACTTGGCAACATGCACGTCATCGGTAGTTGTACACAATCGTTGTTGGACTTGACGGGTTCGAGGTATCCGGACGTAGTGGTACATGTTCGTTTTTCGGAGAGGTACATGGCGTTCTTCGGTCATAGGTACTTGACGTTTTGCTACCCGGGTCTTCGGTGACGGTCGTTGTTCTATGCATCGGGCATCAAGGTACTAGCCGAGGTACTTGCCATTCTTAGCGGTTCCGAAGACAGCGGTAGATGAACATGACGCGTCGTTGTGGTACTTGTTGGTCTCGGTCGAGGCGGAAAAACGTAGTCGAACTTGAGCTGGCCTTGACGATCCCAAAAACGTTCCTGCTCGAGGAGGTCTCTGTCTTTGTCTTCACCGGGCATGGTACTTGGCGAAAGGGATCTCCGAAGGCGGCCTTGCATCCCTGGATGCTTGGTTATTTTGCATGGTGGCCTTCGGTGGATTTGGAGGAAACACGATGTGTGCAGGAGGCAAACGGCTCAAAACTTCCATAGCCGAACAAGCTCACAGCGAGAAAAAAACGGAGGGTCAGCGTGATGGATGGGGCGAGGCGAAGGTCCGGCGGTGCGCCGACAGCAGGAGGCGAAGGCGAAGTGACCGATGTCGGCCTTGGCGCGAAGCAAGGAGGCGAAGCTCCTGCTCGAGCAGAGGGCTCGGGCATGGGTCTTGAGGCCCCGGAGACGGGAACGGGGCCCTGCTGGCGGCGTCAGGCATGGCCACGGTAGCGCTTGGCGGCAGTGAACTTGGAGGCGGGGAGGCGACGTGGTCCTGGTGGAGCTCACAGCAGGAGGCGCTCGGGCATCGGGTCATGGTGAGGCCGGCAGGAGACCGCGTCAGTGGCCGGCGCGCGAGGAAGGGGCTCTGCGCTCCAGCGGCGGGACTCGTGGAGTCGCGGTAGGAGAGCAACACGAGACGACGAACCCGAGGGTAGGCGGTTCTCGGTGGCGCTTAGCGTGATCGGAGGCGAGGCTGCCATCGACGGAGCTCGTTGGTGTTGGGGCACTCAAGATGAGCGAGAGTCAGCGGGCGTTGGTGCGAGGAAGCACGGGGCGAAGGAGAGGGATCGAGAGGAATGGGAAACGAGGTGGGAGGCAGCACTGGGAGATTGAAGAGAGAAGAGGGGGGATCGAGCACGGTCCTGCCTCGATGCATGCGAATGGGTGTTGGTGGCGGTGTATAAGGACGAGAGGGAGAGAGTGCGTGGGATCAGGCAGGGAGAGGGTTAGGGTTAGCAGCGGGACTGGTGGGCCGGTGCGAGAGGCCCAGTAGAGAGGGAGGAGATGCGCGTAGGGAGGCCTTAGCTGGACCTTGGGCCGGCAGGCCTGATGCTGCAGCTGGGCTGACTCTCTCTCTCTCTCTCACTCTAAAGAACAAAAGAAGAAAAAAAACAAAACAGAGATATGAAAGAAAAAGAAAGAGAGGTTAGGGGGAAAAGTTGGACATGTGGATAATTTTCACGAACTCGTAAAAATGCGCACGGTCCACGAAAAATAGGAGGGGCAAGATTGCAAGGATTTAATTCAAAGTCATTTGGATTTAATTCAAATGGTTTGAACAAGGGCTAGGAAAAGGAGGTGTCCAAAAATGTTTGGATTTTTGGTAGAGCTCCGAAATATGATGAAAGAAATATATGGCCATGTTGAAGACCGAGAATTAAGATAACAAAGGCATTGGGATATTTTGCAAGTGTGTTTGCGGTAAATCCAAACGAATGGAATATTTTTATTTAGCTCCCTAATATTGGGAGGATATGTTATAAAGAGAATCACCATGTGAATTCCCTCGATTTAAATGTATCGAAGATCCATGCAATTTATTTAGTTGAGTTGCAAAAGATTTATGAGATGATGGCATGATGACATGATGCAATGCACATGACGCAACGAACCAAACAAATCACACGACGAAACCCGGAAACCCTGGAAGGCATCTGAAGCTCCAGTCTTGGGGCGTCACAACCGGCTAATCATACCAACAGAAACTGTTGGGTCTTCAAGTAAGCCGGCAAGCTCAATGCTGAACACAAGGGAAGGGGGCCGCCAGGCAATAGGGACGACAGAGTGGTGCACCAGCCAAATACCGAGGACCAGAAGCAATTTCCCCCCGAAGCTCGATCAAATCCGGAGCAGAAGTAGTAGTTCGGCTTCCGTCGCCCATCTCGTATACCCTTTAAAACTATACCACACATACATAGCTACGCACTTAAGATACCATGGGCATTGGCGGAAGCATAATACGGACAAGTTTGTGAGCACTCCGGTAACATTTTTATCTACTTTCCTTTTTCTTTCTCCATTATCTCTTGAAAACAGGTGGCGCAAAGGAGAAACATCTAAGACCGACTCCATCGGAGTTTGGATCCGCACACTCACCTACGAGGTTATTTCCTTCAAGGATTCTCCTTGCCGAGGATAGGCTGCGCAAACGTGCGATAGGAGGTGCAAAATAACTTTTTGTAGACCGCACTCTTTTTTCAAGCCTGTAACATGCCTTTTTTCCTCTATCTTCAACCCAGGGCATATCAAATAGCCGGGGTCATGGCCTTTATATATATGAAGTAATTTTTGGCATATCGCTCAGGTCCCAGTTCACATTACCCGAATTAATCATTCCGCGTCTTTCCGTAAATGAATACACCCTTTATGGTCGCTTCACAGATATACCCCGGGCTTAAATCGCCAGGGGCTCGATACGGGAACAAATGAGTTGCCAACAAAGTCCGAACAGCTTTTACAGCATACGTCGGCGTCGCGAGTTTGGCCTTATATGCATCAGCTCCGAATCATGTCTTGGTTCAATAGTTGGGTTGCCCGGCTCCTGTGCTTGCTATCCTACGTTCCGCTCTATCGGCTAGGGTAGTGTAACGCCCTTGATGCGGCTATATCTCCCACGTGTCAAAGCACGACTTAGAGGCATAACCGCATTGAAAGCAATGTCGCAAGTGAGGTAATCTTCGCAAACAACCCATGTAATACCATAAGGGAAAAGATACATAGTTGGCTTACAATCTCCACTTCACACAATACATGAATAAAGCATTACATCAACCAAAAACAATCAAGGTCCGACTACGGAACCAAAATGAAAGAATACTACCCCAAATGCTACACAGACCCCCGATCGATCCCAATCTGGGCTCCACTACTGATCAACTAGAACGAAACAACATAAAGGACAAGATCTTCATCGAGCTCCTCCTTGAGCTTGGTTGCGTCACCTGCACGGTATCATCGGCACCTGCAAACTGGTTATGGAAGTATCTGTGAGTCACGGGGACTCAACAATCTTATACCCTCGCGATCAAGACTATTTAAGCTTATGGGTAAGGTAAAGGTATGAGGTGGAGCTGCAGCAGCGACTAGCATATTTGGTGGCTAACATATACGCAAAAGAGAGCGAGAAGAGAAGGCAAAGCACGATCGAGGAAACTATGATCAAGAAGTGATCCTAGAACAACCTACGTCAAGCATAACTCCAACACCGTGTTCACTTCCCGGACTCCGCCGGAAAGAGACCATCATGGTTACACACGCGGTTGATCTATTTTAATTAAGGTCAACTTCAGGTTTTCTACAACCAGACATTAACAAATTCCCATCTGCCCATAACCGCGGGCACGGCTTTCGAAAGTTCATAACCTTGCAGGGGTGTCCCAACTTAGCCCATCACAAGCTCTCATGGTCAATGAAGGATATTCCTTCTAGCGAGAAGACCCGATCAGACTCGGAATCCCGGTTACAAGACATTTCGACAATGGTAAAACAAGACCAGCAAAGCCACCCAGATGTGCCGACAAATCCCGATAGGAGCTGCACATATCTCGTTCTCAGGGCACACCGGATGAGCAAGTCGTTGGGTGGGCCAACCCAGAGTTGCCCCTGGTAGCTCCGGACATCGCTCAGTTGGACCAACACTCAGAGGAGCATTGGCCCGGGGGGGGGGGGTTTAATAAAGATGACCCTTGGGCAGGCCTACCCAAGGGAAAGAAAAAGGCTAGGTGGCGAATGATAAAACCAATGCTGGGCCTTGCTGGAAGAGTTTTATTCAAGGCGAACTGTCAAGGGGTTCCCATTATAACCTAACCGCATAAGGAATGCAAAATCTGGGAACATAACACCGATATGACGGAAACTAGGGTGGCAAGAGTGGAACAAAACACTAGGCATAAGGCCGAGCCTTCCACCCTTTACCAAGTATATAGATGCATTAATTAAATAAGAGGTATTGTGATAACCCAACAAGTAAACATGTTCCAATAAGGAACAACATCTCCATGTTACAACAAGGAACAAACTTCAATCTTCACCTGCAACTAACAACACTATAAGAGGGGCTGAGCAAAGCGGTAACATAGCCAAACAACGGTTTGCTTGGACAAGGTGGGTTAGAGGCTTGGTTGAACAATATGGGAGGCATGACAAGAAAGTGGTAGGTATCGCAGCATAGGCATAGCAAAAGAGCGAGCAACTAGCAAGCAAAGATAGAAGTGATTTCGAGGGTATGGTCATCTTGCCTGAAATCCCGCAAGGAAGAAGAACGAGTCCATGAAGAAGACAAACGGACGTAGTCGAACGGGTCCTCACAAACACGACGTTACCGGAAACAACCCGAAGAAGCACACCGGAAAGAAGCAGACAACATAGTAAACAACCACCACATAGACATGGCATGATGCACAAACAATTATGATGCATGTCCGGTTTAATGAAGCATGGCATGGCAAAGTGCACAAACAAACCTACAAATTAAGTGGAGCTCAACATGCAACGAGTTGCATATTGATGGAGCACCACCTGCCTTATTTAGTTCTCTCTCGTTTATTCACTCAACAAAATTAAATGTTGGTTAGCATGGCAAGGGGTGAAGCACAACAAAACTACCTATCTAGGCAAGTTTAAATGAGGCCGGAAACAACGAACAACAATTCCGATAAAACCCCATATCCATATATTAGGTTTGGTACTGATTTGCCCTAAACACAATTTTAGGGTTGTTAAACATGCAAAGTAAAGCCACCATGTTAAACTAGGCATAATTCTACCCCATTTACATATAAAGTTTATTTAAAACCGAGCTATGGTTATTTAGTTATGAATTAAAACATTTTATCATGGCATAGGAGCAAATAAAAGCAAAAATTGTTTTAAGCATTTTAAACATGGATGGAAATGACATATTATGAAACTACACAAAATTCTAAGCAACTTTCATATATAAATCATTTTAATATGATGCATCGTTTGTGAGTTATTATATGCATGTTGTTTAGGGGGCTTTCTGTAAAATAGGCAAACTCCTGGATATTAGACAAATTCGCATAACTGGAAAACAACATCTACGAGCCGAAATTGTTGATGCTGGGCTGTCTCACCATGGGCTTCAACTCGGCTGGTGGGGAGGAGGAGGCCGACAGAGGGCAAGCTGGGCTGGAGATGCGCTGGGCCTTGGTGCTCTTGCAGCCCACGCAAGCGACGAGGAGGCACGAGGCAGCAGGCGTCGCCCTTCTCTACTCGATGCAGAGACTGAAGCCGACTGCGAAGGCTTCAGGTGGGACAGGAGACCACGTCCACGCGGGGAACAAAAGGAGGCGGCGGAGACGGGCGGATCCGGGTGCGTGACGGTGTTCTCCGGCGAGGTGGCGCACGGGTGAAGCTGAAGGCCGCGGCGCATTTTCCCTAGTCAAACGCAGAGAAGATTTCATAGGGAGAAAGAAATTGGGGAGGAAACAAAGGCGACGCGAGGAGCTTGCTGACCGATGAACGAATGGCCAAGATCCGACGGAAACTGATGCGGGCGAGGCTAGGAGAACGGCGAGGCCGGATAGATCTACCTCGGACCCAGTGTGGCAGCTCGATCTCGGCGGTTGGGCTCGTTCTGCAGACAAACGGAGAGGGAGGGGAGACACAGGAGAGGTGCGGCGGCCTGCTAATGCTCGATGGCGAAGGGACAAAGCAACTTCAGTGGTTGTGCTCGCCGGCAGGGTGCTGGAGACGGCAGAGGCAAGGTGCGCCGGGGCGGAGACAACGTGCAGGAGCTCCTCGGCTCCACGGAGGTGCTCTCTGGCGAGGTACTTGGCGAGGCGATGGGGTTTCCATGGTGGGTCCTGAGACGATGATGGTGGAGGTGCTCGGGAGTCAGGGATGCGGGAGCTACTGCTGCAGCCCGCCGGCGTCGGGCGCTGTACGTGGCAGAGACTCGGGCAAGGGAGGAGCACGGCGCAGGGGCTCCTCGGGTTCAAACGCGAGGAAGGAGGAGGCAGCTTCGGGCTGGATGTGGTTGGTGAATGGATCGTACCAATCCCGAGGGAGAAGGTAGGTAGGTGGCGGCGGGCAGGGGATGGATGGGACAAACTCCCTAGAAGTTAGGGTTGGACCTATATATATAGCAGGGGATTTTTTGGGTAGGGGCTAATCCGTCCCTCCAATCGTAATCGGATGGTCGGAAAAAATAGGCTAGGGAGCCTAGAAAAGAAAACGGAGTCGTTTTGTAGATGTTTGGGGATGATCTGAACGCAATGGTGGCGACAGTCCGGGTCGGGTCCGGGACAGCTTTCGGGCACGTGAGCGAGGAGGGCCACGGGCTGAGGAGAGAGGTTCGGTTGGACCTGGCGGTAGGTCATTGGTTGTGTAGACAGTCTCGAGCTGAGAGAAGAGAAGAGAGGGAGGCCCGGCGACTGTTTCCGGAGACTGAAAACGTTCGACGATAGACCGGCTATATTGCCGCTATAGTTCAACGGTTGGGCTATCAAACAAACTCCGAATGCGATGAAACTTGACAGGCGGTCTATCTACACTATAATAATACCACACGCCAACTCTCATCCCATTCCGAGAACATTTTCTGGCCACTTATAAAATAATATTTCAGACATGCCGCGGGCGCGTGCAAGTGAGTCTGGCCTCAGAACTGGCAACGGAAGGAACTGGGAGACCCGGACGAATGCAAGTTTTGAAAATATGATGACGCAATGTGGATGATGACATGGCAAGATGCAACACGCAAGCAAAAGGCAAGGCAACAATAGCGAATAACTGGAAGACACCTGGCACATCGGTCTCGGGGCGTTACAACACTCCACCACTACAAGAGGATCTCGTCCCGAGATCTAGAATGGCACCGGAGGAAAAACGGAGGAGGAAGAGAAGAGGTAAAACTAAGTTACTTCTTTGACAAACGAGTGAGACCAAAGAACATTGAAAAGGTTGAGCAAAATGAAAGAAAGAACGCAACGGAGAAGAACAAAGTTGAAAACACTCCGTTAGTAGAGAGGAACAAGGAAGAACAACTTTGGGCAGCACTCCGATTGAAAAGAAAAGGAATTGAATAAGAACTTGGTAAGATGAGAAGATACTTGATGAAATCACAACACACTGCCTCCGGAACTATTGAATGAATGGAACAAGGGGCAAGAAAGATCTCAGAGAACACTCCGGTTGAAAAGAGATGCAAGGCTTGATATTGCGAAAAGAACTTGAACAGAGGACACAACGCTCCGGTTAAATGGATAGGCATGAAAAGAACATGATCTTTGACAAAATGAGATGATGGGTTGAAAAGAGCACCATGACAATGCCTCCGGAACAAAAGAATAGAAGATAGATAATTGAAATAGGAGAATGGAGAAGAAAATGCCAACATCTACCACAAAAGAGCTTGAAAAGGCATCTTTAGGAGAAGGGTCGAACGGAGTTGCTGAAAAAACCAACAACAAATAGAATAAGCTTGATATGGTCTTATGGAATACATCTCAAAATTATGAGGTGACAACCTGCCACTCACGGGAAAAGAATTGGATTGGTATGAACAAGGAGACGAGAAAGCTTATTTCACCGGAAGGATGAAAGAAGAACTTGGGTCCTATATGGGCACCATAAATAGCAACAATCCTTAGGGAAAGCTTTAGGTGGAACATAAGCCAAGATAAGTCCAATGACGAGATTGATGGATTTAAATAACTCATTCTTGACAACATGTGAATCATGAGACATGAACTCAAATGATCAAAAACGACATAATACCACCTCCAATGATACGATAGAAAGAATTGCACTCCGGATAGCAAGATGAAGAATGCTTGAGCTCCTTAGAAAAGAATCTAAATGAACACTTGGAGAAGGGATATAAATCCTTGATGAACCAACATGTAGAACCTTCATGAAGAATCCGGTAAACAAAGGAATGATCAAACGGAAGGCAAGAGAAGTTGAAAACACATGGTGAATCCTTCGCACTGCGGGCCAATTCGCTTGGCCGTCTAGAGAAGATCGAAAGCTACGCCCCTGGCCGTCAGGTCATATTTGGAAGTTTAAACTACATGGCTGACATCCGCGGGGACATGATCTTCGACGGATTCGAGCCACTGCCGAGCGCGCCGCACTATCACGACGAGCATGATCTAGCTCTGCCGCATCGGCTCCGACCCTTAATTCGGAGCCAACTGCGCCGATTGAGGATGGGCGGTTGGACGTCACCTCGGGGGCTGCGACCCCAACGGCGATTGAGCCAAGCACCAGCCCCGTACTCTGCGAGACTCATGACTCCAAGGAGCCGGACTCCTCTCCGGACTCCGAACCCTCCGCGCCCCTGCCAATCGAATCCGATTGGGCGCCGATCATGGAGTTCACCGCCGCGGACATCTTTCAGCACTCGCCTTTCGGCGATATCCTGAAGTCACTGAAGTCTCTCTCTTTATCAGGAGAGCCCTGGCCGAACTACGGTCAGCAAGGTTGGGGTACGGACGATGAAGAAATTCAAAGCCCACCCACCCCCCACTTTGTAGCCACTGTCGACGACTTGACCGACATGCTCAACTTCGACTCCGAAGACATCGACGGTATGGACACCGATGAAGGAGATGATTAAGAACCAGCGCCTACTGGGCCCTGGAATGCCACCTCGTCATATGACATATACATGGTGGACGCACAAAAAGATGATGACGAGGAGCGGAAGGCCGCACCAAAGGCTTGTTCCCTCGAAAAGCAGTCAAAGCGGCGACGCAAGCGCCGCCCCAAATCCCTCCTCGACAGAAATAGCGATCACGCAGACCCATCGCTAGAGCAGGGCGAACCGCTGCTGGACAACGGCAATCCGGATAATCAAACTGAACAAACAAATCCTATCAAGGATAATGGTCCGGACGACATAACGCCGGACAAACACCTGGGGCAACAGACTGCCCATAAAAGGCTTGTTGCCACCGCGAGGAGCCTGAAAAAGGATAAACAAAGGCTCAAGGCCGCGCAAGACACGCTCCAATTCAGTTGGAGTAAAATACTCAGCACTACAGCAAGGTACGGCGACAATCGCCCTTCCAAAAGCTACCCAATGCGGAAGCTGCTACCCGAATTCGATGAGGAGGCCTCAGAACCCCCACAACCAAATATCAAAGCAGCCAGCTGGTCGGATAGACGACCCCTCTACCAACATAGGGCGGCATACAACGCCACTCACAATACAAGACGCGACCCATGCGAGGGCTCGCACCCAAAGGACGGCGCAACCAGATCCATCTATGGACCACGCAAGCGCGCCCCAGCATGCGATGCAACATCAGAACAACACGGTACACCCAGCTACAGGGGTGCCGCACACCCCCTATGTTTCACCGATGAGGTGCTGGACCACGAATTTCCAGAGGGATTCAAGCCCGTAAACATAGAGGCATACGACGGAACAACAGATCCTGGAGTCTGGATTGAGGACTACATCCTTCATATCCATATGGCTCGAGGAGATGATATCCACGCCATCAAGTACCTACCCCTCAAGCTCAAAGGTCCAGCTCGTCACTGGCTCAAAGGCCTCCCCGAAAGCTCCATTGGAAGTTGGGAAGAGCTCGAAGATGCTTTTCGGTCAAATTTTCAATGGACATATGTTCGACCTCCGGACGCGGACGATCTGAGTCATATAACTCAACAGCCTGGAGAGTCAGCCTGAAAGCTTTGGAACAGGTTTCTTACTAAAAAGAACCAGATTGTCGACTGTCCGAACGCTGAAGCCTTAGCATCTTTCAAGCATAGCGTACATGACGAATGGCTCGCCAGACACCTCGGCCAAAATAAGCCGAGAACGATGGCCGCATTAACAAACCTCATGACCCGCTTTTGCGCCGGGAGGACAGCTGGCTAGCCAGATGCAGCACCAGCGACCCCAGTACATCTGAAATTAGAGATGGAAATGGGAAATCACGGCGCAACAGCAATAACAAACGCCAGAATAAAGAAGACAGCACGAAGGGCACAACAGTAAATGCCGGATTCAAAAGCTCTTGGCCAGGTCAAAAGCCTCCTAAAGGCACCAGGGACGAACTGTCCAGCCTCAACAAAATTCTGGACCAAGTATGTCAGATCCATAGTACTCCTGGTAAACCTGCTAATCATATCCACAGAGAATGTTGGGTCTTCAAGCAGTCCCGCAAGCTCAACGCCGTACATAAGGGGGAGGATACACCAAGTGAAGACGAGGACGAGCCTCCCAAGCAAGACACAGCGGAACAAAAGAAATTTCCACCAGAAGTCAAAACAGTAAATGTGTTACACATAATCAAGGGAAAAAACAATATGGCACTCCCAGGAAAGTATACCCAAGTGCCTATCACTATGAAGTCCTGCCACTGGTCATCTCAAGCGATCACTTTCGACCATCGCCATTACTCAGCAAGTATCCGACATGCAGGATGGGCTGCCTTGGTATTAGACCCAGTAATTGGCAGATATCACTTCACAAGGGTCTTGATGGACGACGACAGTAGCCTAAACCTAATATATCAGGATACAATCCGCAGGATGGGGTTAGACCCAACACAAATTCGCCATAGCAATACTACCTTTAAAGGAGTAACGCCAGGCCCAGGGGCTCATTGTACGGGCTCCCTCTCGCTACAAGTTATGTTCGGCTCCCCCAATAACTTCCGTCGCGAGCATTTAACTTTCCACATCGCTCCGTTTGAAAGTGGCTATCAAGCACTGCTCGGACGTGAAGCTTTCGCTCGCTTTAATGCCATACCGCACTACGCCTCCCTCACAATCAAGATGCCCAGTCCATGGGGCATCATTACAGTGCACGGAAATATCAAGCGATCTCTGCGCGCCGAAGAGAGTGAGGCTGCCTTGGCCGCCGCACACTAAAGGCGCCCGGACAAACGAAAGCATCCAATAGGTCGTTAAGACCTCAGATACAACTAATCAAGTCCGGTGCCGCTATTTATACGGAAATAAGTGGTCACACCCCTATTTGTCAATACAAGGGGCTCAATGCGCAGACAAGTGGCAATTTCTTATCATCTTGAATTACACATGGTTTCTTTAAAAACTATCCTTTTTGCACGACAACTCTTTCACTTAACTTCCTCTCTTTTACAGACGATCATCATGCTACACCCGTCCAGGATACGGCACAATAGAGATACAGGCGCAGACGTGCAGCAGGGACCCGCTCGAAGGATTCTTTTTAGATTAAGACCCTGCGTAAACCTTTTTTACTGTCTCTTGTTGATACACATCCACCGTTGAGAAGGATGCTGACGTCTTGGCATGTGGCCACGCCAGAACAATGCACATACCTGGACACAAGGGGCTTCTTACGAAGGCCATTATTTAGGCCCGGTTTATACCACAAAGACCGAATACCTTAGGGAGTGTTCGGCGTCGCGAGTTTGGCCCTATATGCATCAGCTCCGAATCATTGTCTTTGGTCAAATGTTGGGTTTGCCCGGCTCCTGTGTTTTGGTGCCTTACGTTCCGCTTTACCGGCTAAGGTAGCAGCAGGAGAACTACTGCGATTGTGCCCTGGTTCATCCGGACGAGCACCTCAGTAGAGAAAGCTGAAAACTGACTGTCATGATATAGCGTGAGACTGGTCAACCACTCGATGACCTATGGGAATGCTAGAATTCCTCCGCCTTATGAAGGGCCGTTTTCTGGCCAGGCATGTACGCACCCCGGAACCGGGAGAGTGCGGAGCCACCAGGGGCTATCTAGTAGCCCCACTGTCAAACTCCTATGGCTAAGTGAAAGTGCTAAAGCATTATAGTCCGGTTGCCTCGCTTGCTCCGCTATCACCTCCTTAATAGGACCAAGACGTTGGGTTAAGTGTGAACGCGTGTTTTTGTGAGCATCTCTGCATTATATGCGTGGGGCTGAAGCCAACGACTGCAATCTTTTAGGTTATACACATGTATACATAAACGGCCGCCCAGGAGGCATCACATTACTTTCAGGCAAAAGTATAAAAATAGCCTTATAAAAATTTATAAAAGGATTTCGCTTACAATGAGATTACATATCACTCAAACATAATATTTTTTGAGCACTGGGTCTCTATCAAACGGGCACCCTCAAGAACTTCTTCAAAATAGTGCTCAGCAGCCTTTCGACCTATAGCCGAATCCCGCGCTGCAACATTGGTAGCATCCATCTCCACCCAGCATGCCTTAACACGGGCAAAGGCCATCCGTGCGCCCTCTATGCACGCCGACCTCTTCATCGCATTAATGCGCGGCACCACGTCAAGGAACTGCTGCACCAAGCTGAAATAGCTATTCGGTTTTGACCTTTTCGGCCATAACTGATCCACAACAGACCTCATGGAGATTCCGGACAACCTATTTAGTTCGGCCCATTCGGCTAATTGGTCAGTCAATGAAAGTGGACGCTCGGGAGAATGGAATTGTCTCCAAAACAACTGGTCTACTCCATGGTCCGTCTGACCCTGGAAGTACTTGGCCGCATCGGCAGCGCTCGCCGCCAAATCCATATACACATCCTCCGAACTCCACAGCCGATCCAGAGGGGCATACCGTGGATCTCCGAATTTCCTCCGCAACATAAAGGATTTCCCAGCTATAATATCCCCTGCTTCCCGCAGCTCCTCCTTCTTTGCCCTCATAGCAGAGCGGAGATACTTTTTCGTTGCAGCAGCCTTTTCAAGGTCCGATGCCTTCGCCTGGTTTTCTTTTTCAAGAACCCGGCATTGGTCGGCGGCGGCTTTTAATTCTATATCCATCTT